>NC_073700.1:112605016-112958719 GCF_023634085.1 Falco cherrug
ATCTGGTTCAAGAGAGCCTTCAGACTGAAAGATCCTGCACTATGCCATCTTAGCAGACTTAAGGAAGAAAATCAGCATCTTGGAGTTCAGCTGTAAGCCTTGTGGTCTCAGTTGCCTTTGCAGCAAGGGATATGTGTGTTAGCAGTACACTTAGAGCTTATCTGGTTTCAGTAGCGAGGAGGCTGGTTTTCCGTAACTGCTCGGCATGCTTCAGGTGGGGCGTCTTTACAAAGCTGAGCTCTTAGTTTGATGGTGGGAACAGGTGAGTGCTGCTCTCTGGAGACTGTAAAGCCCCGTCTTAACAAGGCGCTGCTGCAGGCGGTGAGCCCTGGAGCACCCCGGTACGGAGCCCTACGTTAGGCGCAGGTGGTGGCTGAGATGCTCTGCCTGCTTGAGGCAGCGCTCGGGTGCACGTGTCGCTGTCAGCAGGCTGCTGGGGTATCGCTGTCAGCAGGCTGCTCTGCCTTGCTTGGGCTCATACTTCTCCGCTCCTGTGCGGTCGTCTCTGCAGCGATACAGACAGCAGATTTTTCTCTCCGGTTCTGTTTTGTGAGCTTTGTGCCTTCTCTGAATGGATTTCAAAGCTCGTTTAAGTGCATGGGAAGGAATTCAGAAATCATGTTTTATACGCAGCATCACTTTTTCAGGGTGCAAACTGATTGCTAAGTTACAAACCAGCCCAAGGGCTCCGTCAGAAGTTAGAAACCAGCTGCAAAGTTGATCTGCTGAGGGAAGAGAAGGGTCCTGTATCTTCTCGCGGAGCATCTAGTGCTGGTGCCACCCAGCCCGGAGTCAGGGACTGGCTCTGAGGCTGCCTGGAAAATCCAGGCGAACCGAAGGAATTCTGTACTGACATGGCAACCTCTCCCCAGGCTGTGAGACCAGGCTGCCCCTGCGCATCAAAGGGAGCAGCACAGGGCCCCAGCTCCGCTTCAGCTTTGACCAGCTGGACATCGGGAAGGTTTTTGTTGCATCAGCCCCCAGCTACGAGGTGAGCAGTGGGGCTTGCTGGGGTTGGGGTGGATCCTGATGGCCCCTGGGGCAGCAGTGAGCTTTGTGCACCTGCTGGATTTCTGGCAACACAGGCAGTTATGTGCACGCATTATTAGATGTAAGTTAAATGTGGGAGTTTTTGCAGAATCTGGATAGTTTTGATGGGGTCTGAAAGGTGTGTATGTTGTCCACAAAGCCCCGATCCCTGCGTTTTGGCAACCTCCCTTTGAGACCAGCTGGGAGGCTTCATGCAGAAAATCCAGCCCTTGACACATGAAAGCAACACCGGGTCAAAAAGGTCAGGATCCAGAGGCTTTTATTTCAGCCCTAGATGCACTGCACCCTGGTACCCTGGCGGTTAAAAAGCAGCTGGAACAAACGTGTTGTGTTCCGACTCGAGTCCGTTGCAAACACCTTTCAGTGAAGCGCAACTTGCTGGATCCTGGCGCCGGAGGGAAGCCGGCCAGCCTCCCCACGCAGAGCTGCCCACGCAGGCACCGGGAGCGCTGTCCCTGCTGACCAGCCTCCTGCCACCCTTCAGACCTGGTGCACCTCTGGCTCTATGAACAGAGCAGGGCAGTTCTGGAAATGAAGCAAAGGAGCTTTCTGCGTATTTGCCTCCCCCCGCCGATGGTGGCAAGTTTTCTCAAAAAAAAAAAAAAAAAGATACAGCAACTGGAGGAGGTAGAAAATGAGGCAGTACATCGTGCCAGACACTTTCAAAAGCTTGACTGTTGCAGGGAAGGACACATTAAGGTGTTTTCTTGCCAAAATATTGTGCACTGTATGTATGCATTTTTTTAATGCTGATTCTTTATTGGTTCTATATATATCAATGTGTTGGTTTCATTACTGGAGAAAATGCGAATAAGTAGATGATACTGTAAGTGCTGTATTAAGTAGCCAGACTGGAGGTAAACCTCAGTGTAGGATCCCTAAGTGCAATTTGTAATTAAGGTGTAAAACATGTGAGTAGTTTCCAAGTTACCAGTGCAGAATTTGAATACAGGAATGTTTTCAACAGCAGCTGCAAAATTAAAAAAATAAGGGCTGTACCTCTGCTTCTGTCTCAGTTTTTCTGACAGGTTTTGCGAGGACAAAAGTTAGGGAAAATAACTGCCAAGCAGGTAGATAAGTCCACAGAAATGGCAGGATTTCACCTGCAGCCTTCGGAAACTGTAGAGCTTTGCTTTGGGTAGGTTTGGTGACCACCAGTGTGCTGATACTCACAGGCAGGTGTGGGCATTTCTTGCTGAATCTCAGCAAATGCTGCAGGATTGTGTAGCTTGTTGGAACAGTAAATAGTGGTAAATGAGTAGATGATGGCTGTGAATATTTATGAAAGAGATTCTTTAGAGCAGGTGGAGCTGCTATGCCCCTCACTCTCATCCTTTCTTGACATGTCTGGTTGAGCAAAGACAAAGAGACTCAGATTAAAGAAAAGAATAAAATGCGCCTCACTGACATACCCTAGCAGAGTCGGGGAGTGCTGCTGAAGCTGGTTATAGGGCTGTCCCGAGGTATTTTCTACATCTAATAAACTTGCTGGCTGTAACGGGAGCTGAATGTGTTTTGCCCTTGGCAGGACTGGGCTCATCTGGAGCGGCAGCAGTTAGGTGACGATTCGCTAGTAATGCTGCGACCGCCCTTTGCTGCTCTTTGGGGCAGGTCTGCATCGCCTTGGTGATGCTGAGCACATCCTCAGCCCTGCAAGTCCAAGTGGACTGCTCTGTGTCAGTGGAATAAACCCAGAGTGACTCTGTTTATGTGAAGTTATCGCTGTTTTGCATGCAAAAACCCAAAGGCAGAAACTGTCCTGTTGTGTTTTCTTTGGCCTCAGCCAAGCAGCAGCACACAGCATCTTCTGCCTTTTGTAGAAGTTTAATTAGAAAACAAATCAGCCTTCTGTAAGGAAAGAAGATTCCTCATGTATTTCCATTTTGCTTTCTTGCTGCTGCAGGTGATCCTGTTTAACAAAGGAGTCATTGATGCCCCCTTCAAGTTGGTCCCTCCAGAGACTGCTCAGGGCTCCTGCTTCTCCTTTCTCCCCCAGGAGGGCATCGTTTTACCAGATGTCCTCCAAGTCATCCAGATCTCCTTCAGTTCCACCGCCCTGGGGCAGTTCACAGAAGAATTCCGGTTCAGTGTGGATGGGTCCCCTGAGCCCGTGACCTTGACCATCAGGTGAGGAGGGTTATAGGAGCCTGGTGGGTGCCTCCACAATAATTCCCACTGCAGACTCCTCGAGATGGCATCTGCCTCCTTGCTTTCTGTCTTGCCTTTGTTCCAAGGACCCCTGTCCAGCCCTTATCTCTCATTCTCCAGCCCCACAACTCAAGCTGTTTGTTTCAAATGCTTTTGAGATGCCCACCCACCGGGGCAAGCTGAGCCTCCCTCTTTGGGGGGGTTGTGCACTGGATTTAGTTCTCCAGGGAGGGAAAAACTCCCAGTTCTTTTGAGTGGAGATGAGCTGGCTGGTGGGACACGGGGCTGCAGAGGAAGGAACAGCGGTGGGAGTGCAGGTGGTTCCTCTCCTACCTTGTGCTCCTTCCTGCTCTGCGAGGACCCCGATCTCCCTTCAGAAGCACTATTGGAAGATGTGGCTGTTGCCATAAAGACTGCCCTCTTCCCCCGTTCTCTTGCAAGCTGCGCTGTTACCGGCTGTAGCGCACAGGGCTCTGGGCTGGCTCCTTGGCCGAGCCCTCTGGGCAGTCCTTCAGGTCTGACTTCCTTGAGCACAGCTCCTGTGTGCTCAGCAGAAACGGCAGTTATTTCCCCCCTCGCTGCAGGGCTCACCCTTGGCAGTTTCCCAGTGTGAGACCCAGTTGTGGCTGGTTTGGAGGCAGTTTTCTGTTGTCTTTTGGCAAGTGCTATTACGGAAAGCATGTCTGCTCCCTTTGCTCCATCCAGAGTAGGATGCTGGGGCTTGGCAGGTTAAGTCTGATTACGTGAGGTCCTTGGAGAGGGAACCTCATTGTCAGAAGGGATTTGCTACCTAACTTGTTCTCAGGAACTGATTCAGCTCCAGGAATCGAGAATTAGCATGGGATTGAAACTCCTGAAAGTCAGATTTTGAGTGCTTTTTGATTGTGCAGTCAAAAGATGCCCAAACCATAGGTGATCACTCTTTACTTGGAAACAGACCTGACAAGGTCCTGAACGCTTGTTCTTTTGCTCTTTAGAAAGGGATGCTGGAACTGGGACACCACGGGTGAGTGCAGGTCCCTCCTGCGGGAGGCTGGGGTCTGTTCATGTGTACGAGAGACCCGGTGGCAGCCCTGTGAATAAAACTAGGAGGCACGGGTCACTGTGCTCCTTGATCTGTATTTGTTTTTTTCACCAAGAGGCAGAGCTGGCATTGATTGGCATCAACCATGAAATTAATGAATGTTGTGCAGCTTCAAGTGCTGATTTCAGTGGATGTTGGTGAGTTTTGGAGTTTGGAACCTCTCTGAATTTAGGGATGGGTGGGCTGGTGTGGTGGCTTCAGGACACTCATGTTCGGTGGTGCAAATAGTCTTGCTCTTGGATGTGTCAGCCGGTGCACTGGTGACAAGCTGATACTTTCCTCCAAGATTCCACCATCCACTGTGTAGAACTTGTGCTGCGTTTCTCAGTAGATGTCTGGGGCTCCTGTGGATTCGTGCCTCAAAATCCTGCACGCATAATGGTAGTGTTGAATAAGGTCTGAGGAAGATGTCCATATAGGCCATGGAAAGGCCAGTTCCAGCAAAGAGATACCAAAGCAGGGAACCTGTGGCTGAGAGGGCTAGTTACAATGAACCTGCTTCTGCATGGACAGCTCTGCCCGTCACATGACAGATGGGGAAACTGAGGCACAGAGCCATCACTTGTTCAGGGTCCTTCACTGGGCCAGCAGCAACCTGGGGGTGTACCCTGCCTGCCCTGGTGCCCTGAGCCACCTCAGCAGCTGCCACCTGCTGACCACGTTGCTTTGGCTGCCTCCTGTGCACAGGGATGCTGTGCCGAGCGCAGGGGTGACGGGTTGATTTGAAACCCACCGTGCTGCTGAGACCAGCTTCTATCCGTCCCGGTGGTAACGAAAGCCGAACGCTTTGCAGTTCTTTTTAACCAAGCCAGTTCTTCCTCTGCCTTTGTCCTTACAGGGGCTGTGTCATCGGACCGACTTTCCCTTTCAATGTACCTTCCCTCCATTTGGCGACGTCTCCTTTGGTGAGTGTGCCCTGGGCTTGGACCGCTGGTGGGGAGGTCTGTGCCTTACTGAAATGAAGCGCTTTGGGAGCGTCTGTCGCTTGTGTTCCTCCACAGCAGCCTTCAGGGTGTTAGAACCAGGGCTGCCGCTTGCTCAGGTGGTATTTTGCTGCCGTGAGATCAATCAGGACCAAAGGAATAGAAAGTCAGTATTTTTCTGGTGCCCTCAGAGCCTGCTCAGCCCCAACCTCCCAATCCTTGGTGGCAGAATGATGGTGAAAGCCCTTGTCCCAGAAGGGCCCAGGGGATGGGGCTGCAGGAGAAGGGAGTTGGAGCCACACGCTAGCCTGTGGCTGCTCAGGGTGAACGTTCCTGTTGCAAGGCGAGGACACCACTTACCCACTTGACCTTTAGTGTGAGCTGTTAATTTGTGCTGTGAGGGCTCCTCGTTATCACCTGCCCAGTAATAAGCCCAGGCAGTAGCTCGGCATTGGATTGGGCAGTGACGTCTCCAGAGATGTGGGCTCCTTCTCCTTCCCCAGCCGAAGCACTGCTCCACTGACGGAGCCGGTGGCTGAGCACCCAGAGCATCTCCACTGAAATGCAGATTCTGATTCTCCATCTCGCATCTCAGAGAAAAGGCTTTGTACTGAGATGATCTAAAGTTTACGTGTGAAATCAATTGGGGATTGATTGAAGGGCCATGATCATTCTGTGCCCAGGATGCCTCTGTGGTTTCATGCTGTTCGTGGACTTTCTAGGAAATCTCAATACTTTCCCTGAGCCACTTCCCCCTCTCCCTGCATCACCACTCGGCCACTTCTCTGCTTCCTTTTGAATAAATAGACCCACAAGAAACGCACCGGCAGAAATGCGGTTGTGTAATAGGAGGTTCATCCTACTTTAATCTGATTTCATTAACAAGGCCTTTTCAGCTGAAGGCAACTATTGTATTTTTGCTTCTTGTCACTGTGCTGCTGGCTGTTGTCTGCATCTGGTGACTTCGGTCCCATTTGGGGCTGTGCAGTGGGTCAGTCGGTGCATGTCCTTTCTGTGCCACACCCCCGCCTCCCTGCCGGAGTAATTGCTGGCGGTGGGCAATGGTCACTGCTGCTGGGCACAGAGAAACTATCTGCTGTGTCTGCAGGTGGTTTTCCTCCCTGTCTTTATTCAAATAGCACTTGGTAAGCAGGGCATGGGAGGTGTCTTCTGGCAGAGCTGGTGTCCGCTCCAGACCAAGCTGCGGGCTGGTGTCCTGCCTCTGCAGAACAGCCACCCCCTCACCCAGTGTGGTTGTATCACTGGTTTTCCGTTGTGGAAAGCAAGTGTCAGAGCTGGAGTGATGTCAGGCTTTGTGGGCAGTAATCAAAGGCAGTGTGGATGTGATGTCCCCGTTTGTTAGGTAAGGTGAGACACAGTTCCTGCTCATTTCTAAGGAAGCATCAGGTTTGCCTGCAGTGAGGTGGGCTGAGTTGTCATGTGCTCAGTCTGGTTGCCCCAAAACAGGAGATGCCTTAAGGGTCCTGCCTAGAGAAACTGCATTAGAGTGCAACGCATCATGTTGTAGTGCCCAGTTTCATCATTTCTTTTCTTACATGACAATGCCCTACTTTCATATATTGAAAACTGGGGGAATGTTCATGGAGTTAATGGGGGATTTTACAGACTGAATTTTCAGAATAAATGCTCTGTCTGGATGCACACTGATCAGTGAGAAAGAGTTGGGGCTGGTTTGGGGGCAGGTGAGAGAGCTCCTCACAGGTAGAGACAGCTCTTCAGCACCAACGGCACTGCCCATTGCCAAGGAAGCAAGCTGTGCCATCCATGGAAAAAGCAACTTCAGTCACAACTCACTCCTCCCTGAGCTTCTCCGTTACCTCTCATTCACACTGAAAAGAGATAAACAACAAGCACCGGTCTATCCTAACAGGAGAGTCACACCAGGAATCACGGGATAACCGGGGAGTTAACTGATATTTGTCTCACCTTCCCAGGCTTTCCTCGCACCCTGCCGTGTCGCCTCACTAACACCTCCTTGGTTCCCGTGACTTTCAACCTTCGCATCCCTGGTGATGGCTCAGGACAGCGCAGCGTCACCAGTTTTGCTCAGATATCAGACAACACTTGCCCGTCCTGGAGAAAGGGAGCCCAACATCACATCAAGCCAACTGAATTCACCATAATGCCCTGCAAAGGGGCCATCCGCTCCCAAGGAACCCTGGATATCCAGGTATGGCACGAGCCCGGCCATACATGCTTCAACAGGTGGAGCTGAAGCTTCACTGGTGCGCAGGAGGGCTGTAGTGCTGCTGGCTTTGGGCATAACGCAAGTAAGAGATCGGTGTTCGTGTTAGGTTTTTGTGAGCTGGGGTACTCTGGGGCGGAGCACCGTTTTGTTTCCAAAGTTGTAAGCCAAGGATCATGTACCCTACGGTCAAGCACAGAAGCCACGCGTGTGTGTCTGAGCTGCTTAGAGCAATTTGATTTAAAGTGGGCCGAGGAAGGATGGGGACAGAAGGTGACTGTTAAAAGAAAGATGTCATTGCATAAAGCAGTTTGCTCTTCTTCCCGGTCTTATCTTTCCTCTCGTGTTGAGCAGAATGGTTGCATCCACTGCAGCGAGGACTGGAAAAGCTCCAGCAGCCGTGAACTGCACAGCTGCTGCTGGGCCACGTTTTGCCCTCAGCTTCCCACTGTAAAGCTGGACTCATTCTGTGAAAGTCAACAGATTTCCTCTGGATTTATGCTATTGTAGTCGAGAGTAAAAATTGGTCCCAGTGGAAAGTAGAACATTAATTGTGCTTTAATTTAGCTTACATATGCCCTGGTATGCAAGGCGTACTTAATAAATCGGATATCACCAGAAGTTTTGTTACTCGGAAAGACAGTGGTCTACACGTGGACCAGCAGAAGAACTAAGGCAAAATATCGCTTCCTTTCCTGACCGTGGGTGAGAGCCAGAGGACACCACGCGTGGCTGATGGCTTCTGGCAGTGATTAAGTATTTGACGCTCTTCTCCTCTACCAGGTCACCCTGTGTTCCAACACGGTGAGGCGATACGAGCTGGCGCTGGTGGTGGGTGTGGATGGTGTTGGCCAGGAGGTGTTGGCGTGCCTCTCACAGCCAGGTACCGGCGCTTTCCTTGCAGCTGGCCACCTTTCCCCGCGTACCCATGCCCAGCACGCTGCCTGGCGTGGGGTGTCCTGGCTTCAGCTCCAAATGAGAAATGTTGCTTAACGAGCTAGTTCTGCCCAGCTCGCTGTGAGCACAGCCGTGCTTTGAAAGCAGCCCATGTTGAGAGGCACCTGTGCTCAGTGCTCAGGGCCATGCCTCTGTCTTTTTTTTTGTTTTATTTTATTTTTAAGGGAACAGTGATTATATTCATTATTGGCCTGTTGTCTGGGACTTGAGGAGTAATGAATCTCCAAAGGACTGCCCCTGCTTCTCCCTGCAAGCGGTGGGCTTGTGCTGGGTTGGCCCAAAATGCAGCATTTGCTTGGAAGGCGGCAAGCAGCCTGCTGAAAGCTGGGGTCTGGCTCAGTTAATGAAGGCATGTGAAAATGGGAAAGGGGCTTACGACAGGACTGGTGAGGGGAAACTAGTCCTTGGTGTGGCAGGTGAGCTCAGGTTTCTCTGGTTCTCTTGAGCATGAACGTTCCCAGACTTAAGCCAAAAGCTGCAGCCACGTTCAATGCCGTTGCGCCGCAGCGGGTGCCAGTTTAATGACGAGAGGGACGCAGTTCGCTGGTGCTGTTCCCTCTCCCCAGCAGAGTCACCCACTGGGTGCCTGGGCTGCAATTTTGTAAAACGAGTGGGAATGGGAAGAGTCAGTGTGTGGGCTGGTGGGTGGAGGACCCAGGCAGCTGCAGGAGCTGGGAGAGGCTGGTCACCCACTGCGAGAGGCAGGCGGTGCTGGTGCCCTCCATCGCGGGGGCAAGTGGCTGAGGTTTCAGGCAGGGCGAGAGCGGTACGGGAGAGGAGGGAGTTGCTTTTACTGAGATGCGGGAGTCTTGTTTTCCTTGAGCTTTGGGGAGCGCTGGTCCTCAGCGGGAAGGCTCCCGCAGAGCTCGTGCCTTGCTGGGACTGTGGGCGGGTCCTTGCCGGCCTCCTGGGGCAAGGGAGGGGCAAAGCTTGATGAGAGAGCACTGGGGCAGGGCACTGGGCAGCCTCTGCCACGGGAGTCTGGGGCTGCCCCTCCTTTACAAGAGGCTGTTGAGTAAGAAGAAGTTAGAGGTGATCGATTGCCGTAGAGGTAGGAAATGTCTATCTGGCAGAGACAAATGCGTTGTGTCTGTTTCATGCTGTTTGGGGAGTAAACAACTTCTACATTCTCTCAGTGTCTCTAATTCCCATTGGTCATCTCCTCACCCAGATGTGTTGTTCCTCCGCTGCACGTGCTCAGCCCTGTTCTGACATTTGGACGGTGCTTTCTGAAGTTCCCTTGCGAGTGGATGCTGACCCTTGTGAACGACAGCGATCTTCCAGGCTGCTATGGAGTCATTCCTCAGGCTTGGCGTCGTGTTCGCCTCCTGCCCTCAAACGTCGTTATCGAGGGGTTTATTAGGAAAAAAACGGGGTTTGGATAAGACCTTGCTGTTTCATATTCAAACCTAAAGTTTTGGAGAGAACGGGAAGCTACCTGAATATGAACTTCAGGAGCAGTTTGAACTCTTCAGGAAGCAGTTTCGGTTCTAGTCTTTGGGGTGCTTTCATGCAGGAGAACTTTGAGGGTTGTGAAAAGCTGCTGCAAGGAGGCCGCCAGCACCAGAGTGGGTGTTTGTGGGTGCAGCAGCTTTTGCACCCTGCGAGGACGCTAATTAGGCCCATATAAATCTTGCACCTTGTGTTGCGCCTTTCTGGTTTCTCCTAGGGATCTTTAAAAATGTGGGTGAATTGCCGTTGTGGTAGATGTTAAGGAGCTTGAAGTTTCCTCAGAGGTCACTCTGAAGTTGTCTTTGATTCTGTCCCTTATAGGAGCACAAGGAGGATGCTGCTGTGTGGTACTCCAGCCCTGTGCCGTGTGGGATTATCCAGCCTCACAGCTCGGTGGAGATCCCGTTTACGCTGGAAGCCCAGGCGATAGGAAGGCAGGACACTGTGGCTAGTGCCTCAGTGTTTGGGAATGAAAGATCCCCGCTGGTGAGTGCTAGGCGAGATGCGTGCCTTTGTGTGACTCATCTTGGTGGGGCATAAAGTGTACAGGGGTTCTGCCAGGGAAAAGGAGAACGTGACAATATGTGGCTGGTGCGGACACGGAAAGAAGGGATTCATGGCATAAGTAGCAGCTAATGCCTAGAGAAGGGTGGTGTCCTCTTAGGTGGAAATCTAAGTGTCTGAGATGGTGTTTAATTATGGACGTGTGAGGCGGGATAACAAGCCCAGTCTGAAACCCAGAGCAATTCCTGGGTCTCTCGCTCTCCTGCGTTACGAGATGAGCAGCAACTGCTGCTTCATTAGAACTCTTGTTCAGGAGCGCACGGGGACATCACTGAATGCCGCTAAAAGCAGGAACAGTGTAAGAGACCGTGCTGAAATGATGATTTCTGTAAAGCTGGATTTAAGCTTTCCTGAAAGTCAGGTCCATCCCACCTGAGAAATATCCATCATATCTCTTTGACAAAAGCCCCAGCCAAAGACGCATGAGACTCCACACTGCTTGCATCTGGAGCACAAGCTTTTTTTTCTTTTTTTTTTTCCCTACCAAGCTTGAAAAGGGGTGAGGCGAAGCATTCCTGGACTAAAGGCTCCTACAAGACATTTGCATTCAGGCATATACAGCAGCAACAACAAAGGCAAGAGAATGTTGTATGTGGTGTCCTGGCTTCACTGGCTGAAATCGAGAACAAATATAGTTAATTAAACTTTAATTTAAAAGGATACTAACTTTTGAAGCAGCTGTTTTAAAATGTCTTGTCCTCTCTCTGAGCACAGAAGGGGCTATCAGAGGATTCCCGAGAACGTGAAGCTTTCTGTAACAGAAAGGAAGGCTGAAATTTTGAAAGCAATTGCAGGGATATAAACTTTTTATAAACCGAATTGAAACGATGATGCCAAATCCCCTGGATGCCACTGATCATCTCAACCCAGGCTGCTGGGGGTGTGCATGTAAACCAGTCAACAGCAAGGCCAGGCAATGCAGGCTTTGCAGGGAAGTCTCAAGTTTGACAAAACAGTTGCTTGCAAACAGAAGGCATGCTTCCCTGAAAGAGGAGGGTTTCTCCCCACTGGAATAACCAGTTGTTTAAATGTCAGCTGGATTTTGAACTACAGGTACCTTGAAAAGCTTTTACCCTTGGGCTAACAATCTATAAATTGAAAGTTGACCTTAGCTTAATCTTTTCTATTTGGACGTGAACGTGTCAATGTTTTGCCCAAAGGGCGAGCATTTCAGCTGGAGAAGCGTAGCTATCCCTAAAGAAAGGACTAGATGCGTTGCATTTTCTATAGGTCTGTCTTCTGGTTGCAGTGCAGTTCCAGTAGTTCCCTGGTAGCTGACACACCCAAAGCTTTCTGGGCTGGCAGAAGAGCTGGCTGTCTTGTTACATGTCCTGCACTGGTGGCAGATCCTACCCGTACGGATGCAAGTCTGACCTTGGGAATGGCTGCGTGTTCCAATAGAACTTCAAAGCTCGTTCTTGCCTTAGGCTGGGGTGCCCAGTGTCGATGCCTGGTCTTTACCACCGTTTCAGGTGGAACGTGGTACAGATCTTTCATCCAGGTTGTGCAGAGTCCCTCAACAGCTCTGTTGTTGGGTATTTGGTTTGCAGGTGACTGTGTGCCCGCTCCAGTTTGGCGTGTGGCATCTGCATGAAGGAGCTGGTAAATCCCAGCGCTGGCGTTACTGGTGGCAAGGCAGCCTCGTGTGCTGCGAGCAGGGGGTTTGGCAGCTGGCTGCTGTCGGAATAAGCGGGCACTCGAGCACAGCTGTCCGCCAGGGTCAGATGCTCTTCATTCCTAAGTGATCAAATGTGACACGACCTACCTATTGACAAAGCCAGCGGTGCTGGGGGAGGGTGGCTGTGTCTGTAGCTGTGGCAATATTGCCGATGGCAGAGCTGCCATCGCTTCTTGCTGCCTTTCCCTGTGCCATGTTGCCTGTAACGCTGTTGAATGGCATTTTCCTTGTCCCTTTTAGAACCCTGTAGATGAAGGGGTTGGGGTTTTTGAAGCCCTCTCCTTGGTGGTGAGGATGCGTGGTGTTAGTACACAGGCTGACAGAAGGCAGCTCTCCTGGGCATCCTCCAGATGTTGTTCCGCTCATCTCCAAAGGGCTCTGCCCTGCCTTTGCTGCTGCTGTCCCGCTGTCACCAGGAAGCTGAGCTGGCTGGCGAGGCGCAGCTCTTCCCTGCAGCTCCTCCTTCCTGGGAGCTTTGGGCAGCATCGCCCAGACATGCATCATCGTGCATGGCTTCAGTTCCTTATATTTGAGGCCCCAGCCTTGGTAGGTGAGGTTTTTGGCTCTTAGTTGCACGCAGCAGTGCCCTGTCAAGGGATGAGCATTTCTGGATGCTGCTGCTTCTGGCTGAGTTGGGCTGGTGATTCTGACAGCTGTCAATACCACTTCCTTGAGCCAGACATCATTAAAGGTTTTACATCGTGGAGGCTGGTTTCTTTTTCGTTTAAATCGTACTCTGTGCCCTCCAGTGAATCATACGGCGTCTGGTCAGTGTTGGGAGTTTTATGCATTCAGACCCTGTTGAAGTGTTGAGGTGTTTGGAACCAGTGAAATCCACCACAAGACTGGACAAATACTCATTGTTTTTAATGATGTGGGAAGGTGGTTTAGCAAAGGGATCTGTGTTCCTCCTCCAGTAGTCTGTGCCAGTTCTGCAAGGAGAAAGCTTTTGGGTCTGACTGTCAAGAGAAAAAATACCGCTTGAATGATGTAATTAATAATTAATGCCTGTTATTCATGTCATACCAGGAATACACATAAGCACACATCAGAGGCCAGTAACTTGCACGATCTCTGCTCTGAAGAGCCTGCTTCGCTTCTGGCTTGTGCTTGTTTTCAGAGGTACATTTTTGGGAATGTCAGAGAAGTAACTGTCCAAGTGTTGCTGTGCAGTAGCAGCGGTCAGGGAGGTTTGGGGCAAGGCTGAGCGGCAGAAGGAGCGGGAGCAGGCACAAGGCAGAGAAAGGAGAGCTAACTGTGGAGGAGGTCTGGAAAGGAGAGCGTGGGACCCAGGGTTTCTCTGTCCCCTGAGAACGGGAGCTTGTGGCTTTCAGATGGGGTCACTCCCGAGCCTGCACTTGCCCCAGGCCTTCTGTTTCAGCCTTGCAACACTGAAAACTTCCAACAGCCGTACTTATCGCCCAGTCGAGGAGGACACTTTATGTAGGACAAGGCCTCAAGGACAAGAGTCCAAGTACTGATAGCCTGATGAATAGACACTTGTTAGAACTTGTAGGGCACAAGCCCTGGGAACAAAGGAACAAGCTAACTGCAGACCCCTGAGCCGTCACAGTTAAGGAGGCAACCAGACGGACAGAGAAACGAGTAGCCAGATAAGGGAACAGATGGCGCCAATATGTAATCAAGAAAGCCGCATAGAAAGAAACTCCCTAACCTTGGAATAGAAATTATTGCTATGTCAAGATAAACTAGTAAGTACCTATTGTTCTAACAGTGTGCCTTAAATATTAACCAATCAGTGTTTTTTACGCTTAAGATTTAACCAATCAGTGTGTAATATGTAGAAGGTAGAAACATATATAATTGTAAGAAAATCACTAATAAATGGACACTTGCTTGCATCAAGCTGCGTCCCGTCTCTTCATTCGCCGCAAATTGGTGACCGCGACGTGATGCGTTTAAGGATCTAACGTGAAGGGCTCTTGAATCGCCTATCTGAGCGACATGCAGCAAATCCCACAGAACTTTGAATGATCTGCTGAAAGGAAGCAGGAGCTGGCCATAAATCCCTCCAGAGTTGAGAGATCAAGGAGTCCGTGCCTCAATCTCCTCAAATGGTGACCCCTATGGTGGTGTTCCGAAGCCTTGGAAGAATAAGGACGGAAAAAAGACAGCTCGTGGAAGAGGGCTGCGTTCCGGAGGAGACGTCTTGGCTGAACGATCGTCTTGCTGTCTGGACCAGGCGGACAACCTAAACCCCGAGGATAACGCCTGTATGCATCGAGACAGGTGAGCAGCCAAGAAACTTTAGAGACTTTGAAAGAATGAAAGTGTGTACATACAGCAGCCAATTGTATGATGCTGCCGCGGAGGGGAACTCCGTGTCGGGAATGCATTTAGCACCTTGGTGGCAAATTCTGACTACTCTTTGCCAAGTGTGGACTAATTCTACTAACGGTGCTAAACCAGAGGAAGCTGTAAATTCCACCGACAGCGCGACTCTTCTCAAGACACCGTCAGCGATGGCGATCCTGTCCACACCTCCTCTGCCCCCAAAGCTTCTGTCACTGATTGCAGCGACCCTCACAACACAGGACCAAGCACGGGAACAGGACAACTCGGACAATGATTTTATTGACACTGATAAACCTTTTGATCCAGGTCCTGTAGATCTGGAAAAGGAGCTAGACCTTTCCCCCACCCCCTTGTCTCTCCTGATGCATTGATTGTATTTTGGGGGAGGGTGAAAGGGGGTCTGAGGGACTGGCGGCAGGAATGCAAGTGGAAAACACTTCAGTGAAGGGATTTGGGAGTCGCTGGGGCATGTTTAGTATTTTGTCAGACAAATCAACCTGCAGAGTGGCAGCCTGTGCAATACGAGGCTGTTAAAGAGTTAAGCAAAGCAGTGCGGGAAGGGAGGATTCATAATACATTTGCTATGTCCCTTCCTGAAGTGATGGCAGAGCCTTATAGGCTCACACTGCATGATTGGAAGTTACTGCTTTGTATGGTACTAACTGATACAGTATATGATGTGGTTATCTGATTTTTGTGAGCTATGTGTAGTGGCCTTGACTGAAAACTTTAATCGGGGAATTGCTGTTAACTATGAGCAGTTAGCTGGAGCAATTAACTGTGCCGATTCTGTGACTCAGGCAAGGTATCCCAGGGACAACTGTTTGCAAATGAATGAGATGGCTATTAAGGCAGTCAGGATGCCGGAGTCTTGCCACAGTCTTGCAGGGTCCTAGAGAGTCACTAACTTTAATACTAACTTGATTGATTGGCTTCAGAATATTTTGCAACAACAGGTCGAACATCAGGAAGCTCAAGGGTTGCTTTTAAAACAACTAGCTGTGATAATGCCAATGAAAATTGTAAACGGGCAACTTTCACAATCGCAACCCAAACATGTGTCAAATGATTGTAACGCAGAACTCACAGCAGACTGTAATTCTCAGGCTGAGTTCTAGAATGCAGCATAACAGATTTTTGCTTCTCTAATCTCTTCTGTAAGAATAGTACATGCTCTTAACTTGCTTAGTAAATTAGGCTGCTAGCTTGCTAAACAAAGTAATACTACAAATACTATTCTTTTTTTTTCTGGCTTATTAACAGATGTTGATTCTGTCCCTCATATGTTGCTACAGAACCGAGTTGCTATTGATTTTTATTATTAGCACAGGGACACAAGTGTGAAGACTTTGATAGGATGTGTTACGTGAATCTGAGTGACCACTGTGAATTAATTTACAAAAGTATACAAAACTCAAAAGCCTTAAAACAAAGATCTGCAACAGAGCCAGGGGCGGGATGCCTTTGGTCTCTTCTCACGGCTGGGAAACTTTGGGCCATGACTCAAAAGTATTACAGGATTTATTATAATTATCTTTAACCACCTTATTGATGTTTGCCTTATGTCTCCCATACCTTTTTTTTTTCCTGTATTCAGTGTTTAGTTGATTGTAACATAAATCAGGTCATGGTCACCCAGCTACACACAACCTTTGCCTCGTCACAACAAGCAAAAAAGAGGAGGATAGAGAATGTCTGAAGAGAGAGATAGGAGAGGAAACTGGAGAATTATTTGACCTAACAAGAGATGAGAGAACAGCTGGGTATTGTGAAGGAGACTAGGAAAGATAAACATGGTTATCTAGTGTCTAATAGGTGTCTGCATGCTTGTAGTGATACATAGCTATGTAACTGCATGAACGATTTCTGCCCTGAGCCTGGTGGAGCATACAGCTGCGGTTTGTGTCCGGGCTCAGATGTAAATAGGGGCTTCTCTGTTATGGTAAAAGTGTTTCTCTTTGCATAAAAAAGAGAGGGAATGAAGGGAATGACCCCAGAGGTATGTTCAGAGAAGGCATGCGATGTTTCCAACTTTTTGACTGAACCAGTTCTTGTTTGGTGTGCCCTTCCACCTATGTATAATGTTAATCCAAAAGAAGCTGATATTGTTTACACTTTGTCGATAATTGTCTTTCTGTAGATACTAATGTAGTAGGAGGCTATGATGGGAACGTGTCGCAGCGGTTCTTCTCTTATCCAGAGTAACACCAGGGAAAGCATTAAAGAGTTAAATCACCTTGTTTGGTAGGCAGTTAAGAATGTGAGTCAAAATTGCCACTGCTTTTTGTTGTTGGTTCAGGGACACGGCTGTGAGGATTTGGATGATATGTGCTGCGTGGATTTTAGGCGCCCCAATGCAGCAACATGTTATCAAAATCTGAGAAAATTTCAGCCTTTTTTGGCATCCATTCACTCAATTGGCAGTATTGTTTGTTTGCTATTGCCTTGGTTGCTGTCATGTTTGCAAGGGCCCTGCAGAACATGGCAAACCTGGTACTAGCTGTTCAAAAACAAAAAGGGGAAATTGTAAAATTGTACGGAACAAAGACAGTGGGTTATTTTGACATTGATAATATGTCTTAGTTGGTTTTTTATTTGTTCTATTACTTGTGCCTTGTTTTTGCTTGATTTCAGGGGTTCTTTTTGTGCAACAGGAAGGGGGAGATGTAGGACAAGGCCTCAAGGACAAGAGTCCAAGTACTGATAGCCTGATGAACAGAGACTTGTTAGAACTTGTAGGGCACAAGCCCTGGGAACAAAGGAACAAGCTAACTGCAGACCCCTGAGCCGTCACAGTTAAGGAGGCAACCAGACGGACAGAGAAACGAGTAGCCAGATAAGGGAACAGATGGCGCCAATATGTAATCAAGAAAGCCGCGTAGAAAGAAACTCCCTAACCTTGGAATAGAAATTACTGCTATGTCAAGATAAACTAGTAAGTATCTATTGTTCTAACGGTGTGCCTTAAATATTAACCAATCAGTGTTTTTTACGCTTAAGATTTAACCAATCAGTGTGTAATATGTAGAAGGTAGAAACATATATAATTGTAAGAAAATCACTAATAAATGGACACTTGCTTGCATCAAGCTGCGTCCCGTCTCTTCATTCGCCGCAAATTGGTGACCGCGACGTGATGCGTTTAAGGATCTAACGTGAAGGGCTCTTGAATCGCCTATCTGAGCGACATGCAGCAAATCCCACAGAACTTTGAATGATCTGCTGAAAGGAAGCAGGAGCTGGCCATAAATCCCTCCAGAGTTGAGAGATCAAGGAGTCCGTGCCTCAATCTCCTCAAATGGTGACCCCTATGGTGGTGTTCCGAAGCCTTGGAAGAATAAGGACGGAAAAAAGACAGCTCGTGGAAGAGGGCTGCGTTCCGGAGGAGACGTCTTGGCTGAACGATCGTCTTGCTGTCTGGACCAGGCGGACAACCTAAACCCCGAGGATAACGCCTGTATGCATCGAGACAGGTGAGCAGCCAAGAAACTTTAGAGACTTTGAAAGAATGAAAGTGTGTACATACAGCAGCCAATTGTATGATGCTGCCGCGGAGGGGAACTCCGTGTCGGGAATGCATTTAGCACCTTGGTGGCAAATTCTGACTACTCTTTGCCAAGTGTGGACTAATTCTACTAACGGTGCTAAACCAGAGGAAGCTGTAAATTCCACCGACAGCGCGACTCTTCTCAAGACACCGTCAGCGATGGCGATCCTGTCCACACCTCCTCTGCCCCCAAAGCTTCTGTCACTGATTGCAGCGACCCTCACAACACAGGACCAAGCACGGGAACAGGACAACTCGGACAATGATTTTATTGACACTGATAAACCTTTTGATCCAGGTCCTGTAGATCTGGAAAAGGAGCTAGACCTTTCCCCCACCCCCTTGTCTCTCCTGATGCATTGATTGTATTTTGGGGGAGGGTGAAAGGGGGTCTGAGGGACTGGCGGCAGGAATGCAAGTGGAAAACACTTCAGTGAAGGGATTTGGGAGTCGCTGGGGCATGTTTAGTATTTTGTCAGACAAATCAACCTGCAGAGTGGCAGCCTGTGCAATACGAGGCTGTTAAAGAGTTAAGCAAAGCAGTGCGGGAAGGGAGGATTCATAATACATTTGCTATGTCCCTTCCTGAAGTGATGGCAGAGCCTTATAGGCTCACACTGCATGATTGGAAGTTACTGCTTTGTATGGTACTAACTGATACAGTATATGATGTGGTTATCTGATTTTTGTGAGCTATGTGTAGTGGCCTTGACTGAAAACTTTAATCGGGGAATTGCTGTTAACTATGAGCAGTTAGCTGGAGCAATTAACTGTGCCGATTCTGTGACTCAGGCAAGGTATCCCAGGGACAACTGTTTGCAAATGAATGAGATGGCTATTAAGGCAGTCAGGATGCCGGAGTCTTGCCACAGTCTTGCAGGGTCCTAGAGAGTCACTAACTTTAATACTAACTTGATTGATTGGCTTCAGAATATTTTGCAACAACAGGTCGAACATCAGGAAGCTCAAGGGTTGCTTTTAAAACAACTAGCTGTGATAATGCCAATGAAAATTGTAAACGGGCAACTTTCACAATCGCAACCCAAACATGTGTCAAATGATTGTAACGCAGAACTCACAGCAGACTGTAATTCTCAGGCTGAGTTCTAGAATGCAGCATAACAGATTTTTGCTTCTCTAATCTCTTCTGTAAGAATAGTACATGCTCTTAACTTGCTTAGTAAATTAGGCTGCTAGCTTGCTAAACAAAGTAATACTACAAATACTATTCTTTTTTTTTCTGGCTTATTAACAGATGTTGATTCTGTCCCTCATATGTTGCTACAGAACCGAGTTGCTATTGATTTTTATTATTAGCACAGGGACACAAGTGTGAAGACTTTGATAGGATGTGTTACGTGAATCTGAGTGACCACTGTGAATTAATTTACAAAAGTATACAAAACTCAAAAGCCTTAAAACAAAGATCTGCAACAGAGCCAGGGGCGGGATGCCTTTGGTCTCTTCTCACGGCTGGGAAACTTTGGGCCATGACTCAAAAGTATTACAGGATTTATTATAATTATCTTTAACCACCTTATTGATGTTTGCCTTATGTCTCCCATACCTTTTTTTTTTCCTGTATTCAGTGTTTAGTTGATTGTAACATAAATCAGGTCATGGTCACCCAGCTACACACAACCTTTGCCTCGTCACAACAAGCAAAAAAGAGGAGGATAGAGAATGTCTGAAGAGAGAGATAGGAGAGGAAACTGGAGAATTATTTGACCTAACAAGAGATGAGAGAACAGCTGGGTATTGTGAAGGAGACTAGGAAAGATAAACATGGTTATCTAGTGTCTAATAGGTGTCTGCATGCTTGTAGTGATACATAGCTATGTAACTGCATGAACGATTTCTGCCCTGAGCCTGGTGGAGCATACAGCTGCGGTTTGTGTCCGGGCTCAGATGTAAATAGGGGCTTCTCTGTTATGGTAAAAGTGTTTCTCTTTGCATAAAAAAGAGAGGGAATGAAGGGAATGACCCCAGAGGTATGTTCAGAGAAGGCATGCGATGTTTCCAACTTTTTGACTGAACCAGTTCTTGTTTGGTGTGCCCTTCCACCTATGTATAATGTTAATCCAAAAGAAGCTGATATTGTTTACACTTTGTCGATAATTGTCTTTCTGTAGATACTAATGTAGTAGGAGGCTATGATGGGAACGTGTCGCAGCGGTTCTTCTCTTATCCAGAGTAACACCAGGGAAAGCATTAAAGAGTTAAATCACCTTGTTTGGTAGGCAGTTAAGAATGTGAGTCAAAATTGCCACTGCTTTTTGTTGTTGGTTCAGGGACACGGCTGTGAGGATTTGGATGATATGTGCTGCGTGGATTTTAGGCGCCCCAATGCAGCAACATGTTATCAAAATCTGAGAAAATTTCAGCCTTTTTTGGCATCCATTCACTCAATTGGCAGTATTGTTTGTTTGCTATTGCCTTGGTTGCTGTCATGTTTGCAAGGGCCCTGCAGAACATGGCAAACCTGGTACTAGCTGTTCAAAAACAAAAAGGGGAAATTGTAAAATTGTACGGAACAAAGACAGTGGGTTATTTTGACATTGATAATATGTCTTAGTTGGTTTTTTATTTGTTCTATTACTTGTGCCTTGTTTTTGCTTGATTTCAGGGGTTCTTTTTGTGCAACAGGAAGGGGGAGATGTAGGACAAGGCCTCAAGGACAAGAGTCCAAGTACTGATAGCCTGATGAACAGAGACTTGTTAGAACTTGTAGGGCACAAGCCCTGGGAACAAAGGAACAAGCTAACTGCAGACCCCTGAGCCGTCACAGTTGAGGAGGCAACCAGACGGACAGAGAAACGAGTAGCCAGATAAGGGAACGGATGGCGCCAATATGTAATCAAGAAAGCCGCGTAGAAAGAAACTCCCTAACCTTGGAATAGAAATTACTGCTATGTCAAGATAAACTAGTAAGTATCTATTGTTCTAACGGTGTGCCTTAAATATTAACCAATCAGTGTTTTTTACGCTTAAGATTTAACCAATCAGTGTGTAATATGTAGAAGGTAGAAACATATATAATTGTAAGAAAATCACTAATAAATGGACACTTGCTTGCATCAAGCTGCATCCCGTCTCTTCATTCGCTGCAACTTTAGAGCTGTCTCATATTTTTTAACTTCCCCTGTTTTTTTTTTTTCTTTCCTACCTGCTTCCTGGAGCAGAATATCTGTTTAGTGAGCATTGGAGAAGAACGGGTTGTCTACGTGCATCTGAGTCAGATAAATTTTGGCAGTATTGAAGTTCTGCAAGATGCGTCCAAAACTCTCCACCTCTCCAATCAGGCTGTCATCCCTGCATCCTTCTGTGTAAAGATGGTAAGTATCTGTGGGGCTGTTTCCCAATGAAAATTGACTGGTCTGTATCAGCCTGTGGCCTGATTTTTACATGCAACGTTTCCGTATTGCTGTCTCGGAGAGAAAGCAAGATATTCCGTCCCAACACAGAGAGAGGAGCCTGGCTCGGGGGGCAGTTTTAGCTGGGGCACCCCTCAGTAAAATAGACAGCTTGCATAGACGTTTGTGCAGAAATGAGTCTGGATCATCTTTACAAGTTTTCCCTTTGTTTTCTGGACGGTATTTAATGGAGAGTCGTGTCTTTGGAGCTCTGAGATCAAGAGGCCCCTGTGGCCCTTTGCTCCTGGACGGGCATGGATTTCCCGACGCTTTCCCCATTAGGTCTGCATTTGCTTTGTGTCAGACTGCTGTTTGTGACAGAGTCTGGGGTGTGAAGTTTGTCCTCAGCCTGCCTGTGGTGAGGTGAGTTTCACACCTGCTGGGGGCCCAACCAGCTGTGGTGTTGCACAAAAATGTAACGGTAAGGGTTGTGTAGCTACAGAGTGTGTGGGCTCCGTCGCGTTGCAGGGCATCTCCGGAGGCCAGCTGCAGGGAAAGGCCGTTGAACTGATGGAGGCTGCAGCTGACAAGCTGCGTGGCAGGAGGAGGTTGGGTCGCTGCCCTGGCAGGAGGGGCAGGGCTGGTGCAGCCAGGGAGGGCTCCGTGAGGAGGCTGGGTGGGATGTGCCGCTCACTGGAGGTGGGATCTGTGAGGGGCTTAAAAACAGGGTTGGGAGGAGGTTTGTTCTGCTCCACGCTAGGTGGGTTGGATTTGTGGAGCTGGTTCACCCAGGCCTGGCTCTGTGGGCTTGGTTGGGTCTGTGGGTAAAGCATCAGGCAGCGTGCGAGAGGCCAGGCTCAGCCTCCTGGGCCAAGGGGGAGGGGGGCGAATTTCCTCCTTGCTGCTTTTCCAGCTGTTTGGGGGACAACGGTAACCTCCAAGTGGGGGAGGGATTCCCAGGGCAGCTTTCTTTGAATCCACCATGAAAACCCGCTTTCCATCTGTGGCGAGAGCAAGCCACCAGGGATGGCTGGTACTGGTGTTGAAATGATGGGTTTGCATGTCTGTCGCAGGCAGTGACCCGCAGAGCTGTTCGGGTGCTGCTGTCTCGGTGCAATGCCTCCCTCCTCCCCGGGCAGCTCGCGGTGTAGCCGGGGGGCTTGCAGGGTACATCTGCCCCTCCGTTGCCTCAGGGCCCTAACCCATGGGACTGGGCAATAAAGCCTGTCGTGCTTCACCGCCATCTCTGCCAATCCTGGGGCTGATCAGTCACTAGAGCAGTAATACGAGGCGGCTCAGGGACGGTTTCTTTCCCTGCAATAAAGACGGGCTCTGCTTGAGCAGTGGCTTGGACCAGATGATCTCCAGAGGTCTCGCCAGCCCCAGCCGCTCTGTGACTCTGTGTGTGTGATGATCCCCCCTGCTGACTCCACGGGGCCGAGTTCCCCCATGGTGAGCATCTCTGCTTTTCAGGGCAGTTGCTGCTCTCATGGAGACGTGCCAGGAGGCAGGTCCTGGGAACCTGGTCCATCAGCCGCTTCACCAAGGGCTCTTCAGACAGACTCCGGGCACGGTGCTGCTGAGGCTGCCTGATGGGAGAAGCGTGGGCATGGGCGAGATGTGCCCGAGCTGCGCCCTGGCCCTCAGCAGCTGCCTGCTCTGCCGCTCTTTTGCTGCCCCAGTTGAAGTTTTGCCCTTGGCTGCCTTACGCTGCCTGGCAGCTCCTTGACGGGAAGCAGAGGGGACTGAATAATTGTGGAGATAAAGCCTGAGATGCAGTTGGGTGTCAGGGTGACGCGCACGTGTCCATCTGAGAGCGGAGCAGGCTGCGCTGTGCCTTAGCCCAGCTGATGGGTGACACGGGCATCCTTCATTCCCCCGTGTCCCTGAACCCAAGCCTTGTGTCCTCTAAAGCGCCAAAGCCGCTGCTCTGATTCCTGCTTGGAGGTTGCTGCAGGGGGGTGAGCCGTCATTTCCCTGTCTCCCATTTGTTGGCCAATCTGCAAACGGTGGCTGTGAGGCTCAGAGATCATGGTCTCCACTTGAAAGAGCGAGTTATTGACTGAAATTTTCACAGGAGCGTTGCATCGGGAATGTTATGCAGACTGACGGGCAGCTTGACAAACTGAATGAGGTTAATTTGAGGGGCAGCAACAGGGCAAACGAAAGGCTGGTGTCTTGTTTGAAACAGAAAAGGAAAATGCTGTAATGCACGTGGCCGTGCTGCCACCCCGGTGGTACTCTTAACCGTCGAGCGTAAATTGCTCTTCCTGTTAAAGGCAAGCTTGCTGCTCGCTTTGGGGGAGACAAGAGCATTACCTGAGCAAGCCAGCATGATTTGTGGTGAACTTCACTTTGGGAAAGTGACTTCAGGAATTACTTGCAGTACCCCTCAGGCACCAGCTTCCCTGTACCCCTCTCCTCTCTGCTGGGTGAGTTGTGTCTGTTCTGTTCTCAGTTGCAGGGAGCAGCAGGGAGCATCTCTGTCACCAGAAGAAAATAAGTAAAAACCCGCCAAATCTGTGCGTTGAGACGGGGCTTTTTGGGTTGGAAGAGGGGTGTAGGGACTGCATACCTGCGTCCTCGGTTGGCTTATCCCTGCTTGCCAGGGTGTCTGCAGATCTGCGACCCTTGGGACCAGTGTGTCGTCCTGTGCTCACCCAGCGAATCCTGTGTCTGTCGGGTGTGCTTTTCCCTGTCAGATTTCTTTCCCAGCTGCCAGGCAGCCCAGCCTGTTAGGGAATCCTCTGGATCCAGCAAGGGGAGGATTTGTGTCTGTCTTGGGTAAAAAAAAGACTGGAGGAATGGGTCAACATGAAGGAGCTGTTGCAGCTTAGCTGGGGGCTGATGTAACCTGCTGACAAAAGTGGCTGTGTCTCCTCCTTGCTCCATTGTCATCTTCTTTTCCTGCCTCCCTAAGTGTCTGATTTTTGCCATATTGACAAGTGCCAAAGGCTTGTTATGGACTGATGGAAGTGTTTGCTCTCCCTGCAAAAAGGAAAAAGCATCATTCTTAGATCATTTCCTACTTGTTCTTTGTCATGCTGTCTTCTCGGAGATGTTTTATGTGGCTGCTAAGGCTGACATCTCTTGGCATCACAGAAGGCAGCTGCATGTCACGTCTCTGTGATCAGGAAAGAAGAGACAGGCCTAGGGTGTAAGTTTTCTTAATCAGTGGCAGCTTTTTTCTGCCTGCATAACCCCCGTGCTGGGTCTGTTATGTGCTGCCACAGGGCACAAATGGTTTCCCAGTGCCTTGTAACGAGGGAGGAGGCAGAAGACCTTCCTTGGGATTTCCTCTTCTCATGACAGTCGTAATGCGGGGTTCTGTCTCCTTCAGCCTGGTCCCTGACCTCCCTGATCCAGAGCCCTGTGCTCCAGGTGAAGCTCGCTGCTGCCTGGTTTCCAGCAGCGGTCGTACAGCCAGCTGCTTCGTCTTCAGGAGGGTGCCTGGTGGCTCAGTGCAGATCCCCTTCGGCGTTCCCAGGGATGCGCTGCTGTCACATTCAACTGGAGCTGACCTTGCAGAAGAGACCAAGTTTTGTTTGTTTTTTAAAAAAAGAAAAAAAGCCATAACTATTTGTCTTGTCACTGGGATTCACTGCAGATAACGGATTTTTCAGGCAATGTATAAAGGCTCTTGGTCAGGTGTGGTGTAAGCAAGGGCAGAACACGCAGTTCCCATTCCCATACTGGCTTCTCCCCTCTAGCACACAATTTTTTTCATTTACTAATTTAATTGTTTATTACCTCAAGCTTTTGGCGACACTGCCTTTATTAACGAAATGGCGTTATGGAGAGACAGCAAAACACGGAGGAGATAAACTTAAAAACAGTTCTGATGAGGGGATGCTGCTTTAGTGATTCTGTTCCTTGTTCTGGCTGACAGGCGATTCTGTTGCTCTCTGAGCAAACTGTGCAGGCTGCGGGCAGTGAAGGCTTTGAAGAGCAGGTCAGCATTGACTGCAGTTCTCCCCAGCTGCTCTCACTGAAGTCGGAGCAGACTTGAATTGGCAAGAGGGTGGTTTTTAAATCTACTGCAAATTACCACCCCCGCACCCGCCCCCCCCCCCCGCACCCCCAAAGCCAGCGCGTCAGTGTTTGCTCATAGTGAGACAGAGGCAGACAGTGCTGTGCCCTTCAAATGGTATCTGCAGTGCTATTTAGAAATTAGGGTTAAATTAACCCTCCAGGGTACGGGCAGCACTAGCTCTGCATATGTGGCCTCTTCCAAGGTGAGCAGAACTTTTGAAGATGCGTAGGCTTAACTCTTTCCAGAGCTGTCCCACCAGAGCCTCATGGTGCTCCAACAGCTGACCTTTAGAATTAAACCCTTGGTTTGGGTTTAAAGGCTGTGCTGCTTATACAGCAGTACCAGTTTCTGATTTCCACCCAGTTTGGTTTTGCCAGAGCTGTAGGGAGCTAAAGGTTTGGAGGAGACCTTGAAAAAGGTGCCTGAAACCTGGCCCCAGGGAAGAGTTTGGTTTTTATCGTGTCCGGTATCTTATACGAGTTCATGGTCTTTCAAAATTGCTATGTTTCAGTAATCAAAGAAATTGTTATTCTGCTCATCTAGGAAAACGAAACTTGTCGTGTTGTGCTGGACCCGCTGGCCCACAGCATTAAAGAAGGGTAGAAGTCTTCAAGGCAGTTATGCTGCTACAAGCAAGAGTGACTCAGCTGAGCTCTCTTCCCAAAGGCAAAGCAGGAGGGTTTTGGCTATTAAATATTGCGCTTGGCAGCAGCTGGCCAAGCTGTGGCCATGTCCTGGCTGGAGAGCCCCTGTGTGCAGAGTGGTGGCACTGGTGTCCCCAGCCTGGCGGAGAGGGCAGATGGGATCTGGAGGGCTGAGCAATGGCCAGGGGACACAAATGGAGACAAACTTCATCAGCTCACTGAGCAGCCTGCTGTTAGCTGAACCAAGGGTGACAAATTAGGCTCTGTTGTCAGTGGCAATGAATGCCACACTTCTATTTCTGTCTCTCACTTTTTTTTTTTTTTTTTTTTTTTACTGGCTTTAGAGGCTCTGCCTTGATTTCATAAAACGTCTCCTTGATGGTGCTCTGGGGCAGAGGCTCAACCAAAGCAGCGCCCCTGCTTTTGCCGAGGAGATGCTGGTGTCGAGGTGCCAGGAGGAGGCTGGTTGCTGGTGGGAGCATCCATCCAGCCTTGTGCTCTGATCCCCACCCTGTGGGCCTTAGGGTGCTTCTGGGCTCTTTCTGCCACTGGCAGTTTGTGCGGATGAAGAGTAACTTTGCTATGAAGAACTCCAGTTCCTGCCCCTTAGGACAGCTAAGCCACCTGGGACAAGGCGCCATGCACAGCCCATGTGGCAGGGGGTTATTTCCCCTTCGTGCATGACCTCTGCAAGGCGCGGTGGATCCGCCTGACCAGGTGTGAGCATTGTCTCGCTAGAGCTATGGCTTGGTAAGTACAGCTGCATTTGTAATGTTGAGTTCTGCTGCTTCTTTCACTCATGCAAGGCCAGAATGACCAGATCACTTCAATTAACTAGCTTTAAGTAACTTCAAGATGGCAGTGTGGTCGCTCCTCAGTCATCCCTTACAGCAACCACCCCTTTAGCCATCCATCTCTGATGCATTCTGATGTCTGCTAGAAACCAACTTTGGCAGCTCTTATTCACAGTGAAAGGCTGTCCCGGGAGAAGCTAACGGTCTCAGTGCTGAACTTCTCGAAGCGGTTGATGCCAGCGCTTGCCTGGCGCTCGGACTCTGGCGTCCAGCGGTGCGAGCTCCTGCAGGGACAGAAATAGCTGCTGCCTTTGCCCAGCACGTGCAGCTATTGCATCATGTTCTAGAGCGTTCAAGCCTAAGCAAGGAGCAGGGATGTTATCAGAAGTTAGGTTTTGGTCTTCAGAGCTGGGGAATGGATTTCTTCTCTCTGGGACACAGCCTGGACCGGTGTAGGCAGAAGCTGACCTAAAAACCTGAGCAGAGCTGGTCTGGCAGAGCCTTTTGGTCCTGGCAGGTCTCCAGTGGTGCACTGTGCTGCCCCTTGGACCCATCCCAAATGCTAATGGAAACAATGAGGACACGACGCAAATCGTGCTCCTCCGGAGTGGGCTGTTGGCCTAGCAGGGCACAGTGGGTCTGCGCTGGGTCACCCTGGGACACTGAGAGTCTGGCTCCATCAAGACAGCCTGTCATTATTCCTCAGTAATAGTTCCTTGGGTACAATTTACTGCCCGGCTTGTTGCCAAGCTGTGATAAATGGGCTTTGGCAGATAGCAGACTTGCAGATTCACCTCTGGAGCAGAGCTATCGGGTCTCCTTTTGAAGCGAGCTACCCTGTGTCAGCGTGAATCGGAGGAAAAGTTGTACATTAATGTCAGTGAAAACCTAACGCCTACTGGCTCGGTGTGAATGTGCTGGCTGCGTAGCCCTTGGCTGGCGGCAGCGCAGCTGATGCCCCCAAGGCCAGCAACCAGCTGCGCGTGGGCTTCAGGGACCACAGGGGAGGGTTGGTGGAACTCCTACGTGGTCAGTGAGGGCCCCAGTGTTTACCCCGTGCCAGCCACCTGCCTCCATCCCAGTCTCATCTTGATTTTTGCTTCTTTTTATTTTTTTAAGACTTTCTTTTGAAGCCCTAGAGGACAAATTAAATGGAGCTGAGCATATTAAATTTGCCAGTGCCCAGAATCATTTTGATGCCTTTGGCATGCTCCATTATGGGATGCAGGCATGCAGCCCTGACCTGCTTTACATGGAGGGCACAGCCAGCCTAAGGAGTTGTCGTAGCTGGGGCACCTACGCTTGCTGCTGGGACCAGCAAATTATTGCTTCCCTGGCTGCCAGCTAGCCTTAATCTTGTCAGCAGAGGTCATTTTTGGGGGGTATTTTAAATGCTTCCTGTGACTTTGAAGTGCTGCTTGGTTTGCTCTTCTCCTTGGGCTGCCTGGTGTCCTGTTAGAGCTCGGTGCTGCCAGCCTGATGGACAGAAACATGAGCTAACTTCACCTGGATCAAGCACTTGCTTTCATCATGTCAGGCCTCCAAGCACGCTGTTGTTTTCTGTTAAAAAAAAAAAATCAAATAGGGAAACAAACCCTCTTCTTTTACAATACTGTAGTTTTGGATGAGTAGTGCCTGTTGTCCCAAACACAGCATTGAACTGCAATGCGTGTAGCACTGACACTGTGGTGGACACTTCAAAGCCATGTGTCTGCATCCCAGTGCATTTCCTGCTGGCCAGGGAGCATTGCATGCATTTTTCTTCTGCAAGCTTGCACCTTGTGCATGTGGCTTTGGATGGGCTGGAGGGGTCCGGCACCTTTATTGCTCCATCTGTAGAGGGAGGCCCAAGGAACTGGAGGAAAAGAGTGCTTGGAAAGCCCAGGCCATGCCCACAGGGCATGTCTTGTGGTTTTCTTTCTGCTTATTGTTTTACTGCCCTGCTATGAACATTTACAGCTGACTTCGCCAAAGCAGAGGGCCTTGGGGCATCTCTGCGGGTGATGATCAGTGGGAACAGAGTGCTTCATCCCTTCAGGGGCTATTGGGAAGCGCTACCTGACTCTTGGGAAAGAAGACTTTGAGGTTTTGATCAGCTGCTTTTGCAGAGTTATTCGTCAGGGTCTCAGCAGTATCCCCCAGCCGTGTGGCTGCTGTGGGGGGACTGGAGCAGTCCTGCCTTCCTCTGGCCTTGAGCCTTTATGGCAGAGCTGGCCACCGTTGTCGGGAAGCCAGGGGATATAAAGTAGCTTCCCTTGGTGTGCGCTCCAAGAGGCAGGCCGGAGGGACAATAGCATTGTCCTGAGGGTGAGCATCCCTTGGGTCAGACAAAGTGGATTAGCGAAGTGAGTCTGTTAAGGGAGGGTAAAATAGAGGCTGTATGAACTCCTGCATGGGTGCTGTTACCAGGCACTGCAGCTTAGAGTTAGGGAAATTAAGCCTTTATGGTTTTACCCTTGTCTCTTTAGTCCTTTCTGCATCCCACAAGAGACCAGGGTCCATGGTTTCCATCCTAAGTTACTCTTTGGCTCATCTTACAGGCTGGCAAACGCTCACGCTGGAGGATTGAACCCAGTAAAGGAGTGATCCCCCCCAAGAGTGAGGTGTCTGTGGCCGTCATAGCGAACTTGGACAACGCTGAGAAATTCAAGGATGAGGTGAAGGTGTTCATAGAAAACAGCCACACCTACGTCATCCCCGTCCAGGCTGTCAGCACTGGCATAACAATTGTCATCAACAAACCTCTTGCTCCAGAGCTCAGCTGGGGACCCTGCTTCAGGTAGGGATCTCTCAGCTCCCGCTTCCCACGTGGGCTTGTAAGGAGGAGTTTTGCCGTAGTCCTTCAGGCTACTTCTTCTTGAGTGCTCAAGGTCCTGGCTGTGCTTCACTGAAGACACAGGAATTCCTTTAGGAATATTTTATGGCCGATTGAAAGTCATTAGATACCCTCAGAAGACACCAAAATGAAAACCAGTTGCTAGATTGTCACTGAATTGTCTAGTTGGAATATATTTATTTCCTTACTTTATCAAGTAAAAATTTGGAGGAAAACAGCAGGTCCCAGAAGCCTCCTGCTGGAGAATGCTATATTACAAGTACAAACATATTTCTGCTTGCAATAACACTGCTTGCTTTTCCATTCGCTATAGAATATTATCTCACAACAGCAGAAAACCTTGGTGGTAGCTTGTTAGCAACTCCGACTAAATCAATGGTGCTGGTTTATTTCCCTTCTGCCTGGGAGTCCTGGAGGAGCTGCAGAGTTTCTTTGCCCTGTATCATCCATCACTTTGCTCGTCTTCCCTGGTTCCCCTGCCAGACTGCTCTTTATTAGAGGCAGTCGCTCTTTCCTCGTTTCCTCTGCCTGCTTTCCTTGCTGTCTCTGCTGTCAGTGCCATGGTCGCAGCCCAAGGCACGAGCAAGCGAGGGTGCCTGCAGGACCAGCTCTGAGTGGGAGAGGAGGAGAAGCTGGCTGAGGTGGGGTGGGATAAATTGAATGTGCTGTGTGAAAGAGCTTAGCTTGAAAGAGGGGATTCGCGGATCCTGATGCATGTGTCTGAAAGCGGCCACGTTCTTATAAATGGGAGAAAAAAATAAGGCTTTTTAAAGTGCTGTTGATGTCGGAGACCTCTTGGGATGAGAATAATATGCTTCTCCAGGTGCCTGTTCCTTTTGCTGGCTGCAAAGAGGTTCCACAGTGCTCTGATACCCAAATTTTGGGGTAGAAAGAGCAAGTTTCTTAATGCCTACCTTAAGCATTTAGGCTAGATTAGCAGGGAGTTACATATGCACCCACAAGCCATCAAGCACCTGCAGGTCTCGCTGCATCAGGCACTAAGCTGGTCTGCCCTGGCTGCAGGTGGGCACGGGAACAGCGTGCTGCGGCACACATGTGCATTCTCTCTATTTCAGACACTAGGTAATATATCGCCATGCTTTTTTTCTTTTGTTTATTCACCTTTATTATTAAAAATGGAAATCGATGAACCACTTGGGGGGGGGGGGGGGGAACAAAACACACACACACACACACACCCCACTTTGGATCAGCTTTCTCTTTTGAAGATAATTATGGGAGGGAGAGCAGTTCTGAAACAATGGATGGCAAAGTGTAATGCTTATAACTACAGGGCACAACATACTTTTCCACCCCATGGTTCAATGGTGCAATATTCATCTTCTCTTCTGTTTTCTACTTCATGTACAAAACATGCTTCCAAAATCATTTTTTTTTGCTCTGAACCGCTGCAATGCACAGCAGGACGCCTGTCAGAGCAAAGCGTCACTAAGGGAGGATACCTCAGAGGAACAAGATAGCAAGAGTTGTTCAGACTGCAACAAGTCTGGAGTGAGAACGCAGCGCCTGAACCCTGGCTTGTTCAGCCACGCAGGGCAGTTCCCATCTCCCCTTTTCTTCACAGGAATGACCTTGTTCCCTGCCTGGGCAGGTGCGCCAAGAGGATTGTGCCTCTCTGAAGGCACTGTTGGAGGATGAAGAGCAGCTTCATTCTCACACTGTACCTGCAGATGTTGGGGGCTCTGACCCTAATGCACCAGAACCAGCACACCACTTTGGACCAGCCATGTACAGAAAACCCGCAGAGGTGCTACACTGCCCACACAGACTGAGTGCAAATTTGCTGTGCATATAACTTTTAACTACTGCAGCTGACAATTAATATGTAAAGATGTGATTCCCATGTTCCATGTTTCATTTGCAGAAAGAATTCCTCCCTGTCACCTTCTCCAGGGGAACTGTGCTGCACTTTGACAAGGTGAGCTCTGGTTCTGCATGAGTGCACAAGGTTTTGGTCAATTTTCTCACCACAGAAAGCAGGGAGCAGAACTTTTGTGCTATGCCTCACATGGCTGCCAGGGCAGGGTGAGAAGCAGCAAGAGAATTCCTTCCTGGCACCTTCTCCAGGGGAGCAGTGCTGCAGTTTGCCAAGGTGAGTTTTTTTGGCTCTGCACCATTTCAAATGTGAGGGGTCTGTTTTCTGACCACAGAAAGCAGGGAGCAGAAATTTTCTTTTGTGCCTCACATGGCTGCCAGGGCAGGGTGAGAAGCAACAAGAGAATTCCTTCCTGGAACCCTCTCCAGGGGAGCACAGCTGCGCTTTGTCAAGGTGAGTTTTTTGGGCTGTGCATTATTGCCAATGAGAAGAGGTCAGTTTTCTCACCACAGAAAGCAGGGAGCAGAACTCTTGCGCTGTGCCTGACATGGCTACCATGCACGGTGGGAAGCAGCAAGAGAATTCCTTCCTGGTACCTTCTCCAGGGGAATTTCCCAGCTCCCGAGAGACTCCTGGCACCAGCTGCAAGGGGCCTCCCATCCGAAGGGTGGGCCTGGGTGTTGTTGGGGTGGGAATTGGTGATGTCTCCTTTCCTTAGTCATGTTAACACTCTGGAATAACAAATGGATGCTTTGCTCCTGTTGCTCTTTTATCATATCGCTCACAATAACTGCTACTGGTTCCTTTTATCATATTGCATGCTGTTTTCTTTTATTGTAATACAAGAAACTGCATTTGATATATTTCATTATTTGATATATTTGATAGATTTGGTTACATTTGATCTGGAGTTCAGCTTTGCTGTGTATCCAGTCAGTGAGCAAAACATAATTCGGCATAGTCGGCAGCGTACGAAGTAAAACTCTCTCTATTTAGGAAAAAAAAAGTTCCTCGACTTGCTATTGGCAGTTGGGAACCATTGCCTTACGGTGTTTGGGCCAGAGTGGTCTGGTGGTGCTGGGCAGTTGGGCCATGCCAGGGACAGAGGGACAGGAGCAGGGGAGGGGGCGGGGGGAAGGGGTTTAGGGATGGACGGGTGGGAATGGATGAAGGTGTTTAGGGATGGAGCGGGGTGTGTGGGGGTGGGGCAAGGATGTGTGTTTGTGGGAGTGGGTGTGGGGGGGGTGGGGGGTGGGGGGAGGTGAGGGTGTGTGTCTTGATAAACCAGGGATTGGGGGGGGTGGGGGGGGGGGTGAGGGTGTGTGTGTTATTTAGAGAACAGAGTGGGGAGCCTGGGGGAAGGGTTTTAGGGATCGATGAGGGGGTTGATGAAGGCCTTTAGGGAAGGACCGGGGGGTTGGGGGAAGGATATTAGGGAAGGACCGAGGGTGGGGGAGGGACTTTAGGGCTGGACCAGGGTCTGGGGGAAAAGTTTTAGGGACAGGGCGGGGAGGTGGAGGTGGGGGATGATTTCAGGAACAGCCAGGGTGGAGGAGGGGGTCAAGGGAAGTCTTTCAGGGTTGTTTGGGGGGAAGGATTTTAGGGACGGATGTGGTGTCTGGGGGTACGTTTGATGCCACTGTATAGATTCCACTGTATATACATTTATGTCCAGGGATTCTGTTAAGGGAAGGCTGCTGGCTCGGCAAAGGGACAAGATGTCTGAGCTCCCCAGTTACCACGCTCTGATTTGCTGTGTAGCTCTACGTTAAACACACCTGCGCACAAAGGTTAGGCCAAGCTGACTCTCTAAAGCTGTTAGAAATGACGAATTAAGGGACCTCTCATCCAGGGAGTCAGCCTTGGGAAGGATGGGGAACAAAGAATGGATGGGGAAAAGATCTCCGTTCTCTTCGGTGATGCAGAAAGAGCCTCCGGGTGGGGACGTTGTGGCCACAGGAGGAGACAAGCCGATAGAGTGCTGCGATCCGCAGAACGTTGGTTGGAATTCGGACAAAGGTAATTGTTGTGGGGGGGAGATCGCGACCTCTGACTCAGGTAGCCCCCCGAGAGAGGGCAAGGCCATGCTTGGGGAGCACGGGGAGCTAGTAAAAAACCTCAGCAGTGCTGTCTGAGGGTGTGTGCTCGTTTGCATTAAAGCAAGAAACTTGTAACCCATCCCGTGCCTGACTGAAAATGCATGTGTAATGCGCTATGAGTGTGCAAGTGCTCTGCTGTCCATAGTGCGTGCCCTCGAGTAACTGGGTGAGCACGCTCAGAGGAAACATTCCCCCGTGCTCCCAGCACTGCCATAAAGAATGCCTGCCTTCTGAAACTTGCAAGCAAGGCTTAGAGGGTTTCTCTCCATGACCGACTTTATGGCATCATTCCCACCATACTGGAGAAAGCAAATCTTTTTCTGTTTGGTGGTGAAAGCAGCTTGGGGAGTGTCACTGAGGTGCAGCACTTTTTTAACCTCAGGTCTAAAGTGCCACCGGTCCTACCGTGGAGTACATCCTTCTTCAGGCTTTCACCAAACGGAAAGGATGCATCAAACCCACCCCACAAAGACGTCCTGCACTTTTTTTATCTTTCCTGGAAGGTGGGGACATGACCCTGTTGGGCCATCTGTGCCACCTGCCTGGGAGCCAAGATGGTGCCTTTACATTCCAGGCTAAGAACTTACCTTCTTTTCTTCCTTTTCAGTGACTTTAGAGCCATCCTTAGGGAGGCTGGTTAAGCTGGTTTACTGCACAGCTGGTCGCCAGTGGAGGGAAACGGTAAGCTCTGCTGTTGCCTTTGGTGTTTACTTGTTACTGTGTCGCTCATTTGAGTGATCTTCTCATGCCCCGGCAAGCAGAAGCTATCACTCCACTTTAGGCCTTGGTCTAATAGTCATGCAAAGCAATATTGAAAGTCATTCTGAGATCTGGATCAGGCCCCAGTATGCATTTTATAAAAGTGCATCTTGGCGGCTGTTTATCTTTGTATGGGGTTTTTTCCCGTTTCTCCAGACTGTTAGAGCTCTGAAAGGCGCCGATGAGCTGCTCTCCCTCAGTTTGCTCCTTTGCCTTTGGGGAGTGCAGTTCATGTTTTCTTCATGGCTTTGCAGAGGAGAAAATCCATGAATACACCACCTTGTTTTTTTCACCTAAGCTAATTTCAGAAATGCCTCCTTTAACTTAAACATGAAACTCTTCTTAACCTCTTTGTGCACTTGTAGAAAAGCAGGGTGGGGTGGGGGGTGGGGGTGACTTCGGGAAGTGCCTGCAAAAGGGCCTTTAGGAGATCCTGTCCCTTGACTCACATGTGGGGTAGTGAAGAGTCTGAGAAAGTCATGGGTGTTTTGGTGTTCACCAAAGCAGGTTTTCATTTTGTTTTTTTTTCTTTTTTCTTTTTTATCTTATGTAGCTTATGTCACCAGGTAGTGACAGCCTGGGGATGACAGGAAGGGAGAGCAGGCCGTGAAAGCCTGGGTGGTGACAGGAGGGGACAGCAGGCCATGACAGCCTGGGAGGTGACAGGAGGGGACAGCAGGCTGTCACAGCCTGGGGGTGACAGGAGGGGACAGTAGGCTGTGACAGCCTAGGGGTGAGGAGGGGAGAGCAGGCCGTGACAGCCTGGGTGGTGACAGGAGGGGAGAGCAGGCCGTGACAGCCTGGGTGGTGACAGGAGGGGACAGCAGGCCGTGGCAGCCTGTGGGTGACAGGAGAGGACAGCAGACTGGGACAGCCAGGGGGTGACAGGAGGGGACAGCAGGCAGTGGCAGCCTGGGGGGTGACAGGAGGGGACAGCAGGCAGGTACAGCTTGGGGGTGACAGGAGGGGACAGCAGGCCATGACAGCCTGGGGGGTGAGAGGAGGGGACAGCAGGCAGTGGCAGCTAGGGGGTGACAGGAGGGGACAGCAGGCAGGTACAGCCTGGGGGGTGACAGGAGGGGACAGCAAGCCGTGACAGCCTGGGGGGTGACAGGGCACGGGGCGGTGATGTGCCCAGGGCTGTTGGGAGAGCCACCACAGGCGCAGGGGCTGACAGGTGACGCTGGGTGGTGAAGGCCCCAGGGGGTGACAGGAGGGACACCGCAGCCCTGGGGGGTGACAGGGCATGGGGCGGTGACAGGCTGGGGGACAGCAGGGACACCGCAGCCCAGGCGGGGCTGATGAAGGCCCCTCCCCCAGGGGCGCTGAGTGGCCCCCTGAGCCCCTCTGTCACAATGCGGAGCCGCCTGGGTTGCCATAGCGAGCAGCTTGGCCTGGCAGCGCTGGTGCGAGGAGGGAGCGGAGGCCGAGCCAGGGCCTGTCCCCATCGTCCTCCCACCGGGGCTGCGAGGAGGAGCCGGCGGGCTCAGCCCGCGCTGCTGGCCCCAGCCCCTCGGTGGGCCCTGACCTGCTGTGGGGGCCGCGAGGCCAGCTGCTGCGTGAGGTGCCATCGCGGAGCGGGCACCGCCTGGCCCCGGCCATGTCGTGTGTCCACTACAAGTTCTCCTCCAGGCTGAACTCCGATGTGGTCACCTTTCACGGCCCCCACATCTCCCTGCGCGACCTCAGGCACCAGATCATGGGCCGCGAGAGGCTGAAGGCAACCCACTGCGACCTGCAGGTCACCAACGCCCAGACCATGGAAGGTGCGTGGGGGTGGCGGGCGCGGGGACCAGGGACCGGCCGGCTGGCGATGGCGCAGGCGGCCAGTGAGGCGGTTGGGCCACGGCCGGCAGCGGTGACTTGTGCTGGGGCCTCAGAGCTGCTTTTCCGTGGTTGTGCGCTGGCAGCTGCCGTCAGGGCTGTGTGCACAGCCAGGCACAGCAGCGTACAGGGTCCATGTGCAACACCGCGCGTGGAAGAGGTTTGGTTTCTGGGAACCCCTCTAGGTAAAACGATAAGGGAACGTGGGACAATGCCTTGTCATCACAAACCTGCCAGATTTCTTTGAAAGCTGGCAGAGAAAGCTGAACGTGATAGAAAAGGAGTGGGTGGCTAATGTGAAGGGAAAAAAGTGGGTTTGGTGACTGAAATTTGTCTTCAGCTACTTTTACTCCACCGCATTGGAAAAGTGGTGCTTGGCTGCTGCAGAAACTGCTCAGTAGCAACGTTTTGGATCAAGAGTGTATCTGTGAGTGAGAATCTATGCAGACCCTGGAAAGCCATCTTGTACACGAGTTTTCCGTCTAAAGTATACTTGGCATTTCTTGCTAATACAGCTTCTTTGCTACACCAAAGACATTTTCATTCAGATGCTATTGAGCATCATTTCTTCATTTCTTTCAAACGGTGCATTTTTGTCCGGGTACTGCGTGTTAAACGGTGTCAGGGCAGTAATGAAGTTTTATGGCAGATCAGTTATGGTGAATATACCTAAAAGTGTTCTTAGAGAAGCCCTAAGTTCTTTTGAATCTGAGAAATGGTGCTTGATTCTCAGAGACGGTAATGGTTTTGTATTACTTAGTGTGCTGTTTCAGTTTGGTAATCTACCGTCTGGCAAAGCTTGCATGTGATTAAAGACTTTGGAATATGACTTGTCAGAAATAAAAAGACTTGGAAACCGTCTCCATTCCTTAAACATTCAAATTTTACTGGTTGGGGTTTTTTTTTCTTTTTTCCTGTGGTTCTGTGACATTCCCACAACAGTCTTGTCTTTACAATGTGTACTCATAGGATTTTTTCCTCTTCCTCTTTGATGTATTAAAACTTAAACAGAATAACATGCCTGCTGCGGTAACTGTAACTTTGGCCCCAGCCTTTCAAGTGGTTGGACCTAAACACGCTGTTTACCTACAGATAGGTAAAGTATGTTCAGGAGAGTATCTGTGAGCAGACTTAACAGCACGGTGTTAGGGGTGTTGGGGGTGTTACGGGATCGCGTGTCATATACAGCAGTAGAGACAGACATGCAGGTAGAGGCAGACGTACAGGTTGTGACACAGATGCTTACTGGAACTTTTGTAAGGGTGTTTTCCCCGTGAAAATGCAAAAATCCCCCAGCGGTTGTCAGAGCAAAGCTAAGGAATACATTTCGGTGTCATTTATGTGTATGCCAGATTTTGGGGTTTTATACATAACCGTGAATTTCCGTTTTTATTGAACAGCATCTACGTGCTTAAAGTCACCTTCAGAAGGTGAAGGAAACAACTAGGCCAGGATGCTCTGCCTAAAGGGGGTTCTTGGAGATCTTCCCTGTGGAGATATGGTAGTGGGTTTTATAACTTTGTGCAGGAGTCCTGACTAAATGTTGGCATGATCTTGGAAAGACCCTTCAGTGAATCTTGAGTGAAGATGGCCAACTTGTTCAGATTTTTCCGAGCCACGTGATCATGGAAATCTCGTAATAGAAGCAATGCTAATAGAAGCTAAAAGTAAACAGGATTTTACACATCACTGGGGAAAAAAAAAGAGATGGTGGACTCTTTTTGAAGATGGTGGGAAGGCAAAATGGATGGTTGGGATGTGTTTTAAAAGGTGGGAGGCGGGGTGGGGGTGTCCTCTTCCATGCTCGCTCTTATAGAGACGTGTTCTAGGGTTTTGTAAGCTAGCAGGAGCAAAAGCAATGAAAGTTAGATCAGGAAAGAGCCTCATGTTTTAGCAGACTCTGCTTTAGTGACTTTAGAGACCATTTTGCTGTTGGCATTGAAACGATTCAAAACAAATGGAAAAGATTTTGCTGCTTGTGTTTGACTATCAGACCTGAAGATTTCTGGAAAGGTACCGTGAGTGTGTGGACATGATAAAAGCATGATGCTGTGTGTAAAATGTTGCTTTTCTATCCGTAAAGGGTTCCCTGAAGTGCTATGTCATGACATATTAATATCACTCTTACGAACTGACTGATGCTTTCTCTGTATTGATGTTGTTTTCAGAATACACAGATGACAATGCCCTGATTCCAAGGCACTCATCGGTAACTGTTAGGAGAGTCCCTGTTAGAGGAGTTAAAGCTACCGGCAAGACAGACCTTGGGTAAGTAGCCATAACGCGTTGTGTTCTGTGGGAGGGGTTTCAGTGTGTTCACCTTCTTTGTGCCTGTTGGGTTACGGAGGCATTCGGGTTGTCTCTTTCTTGTTAAAGCTGCTGTTAAATTGTGTTGTGACAGGGCAGATTTGAATGTATCTGTCCCAAAGCAGACTTAGATTTTTCAGCCCGCTGGGATGTGGCATTCAAAGTCCAACAGTGGTAACTGTTCAGACGTTTGAATTGGGTTTGTTCTTGGGGTTGGTTTTTCTGAGAGTCAAGTTCTCCATCCTGTTTCCTTTAAGCAGAGAGATTCCTTATTTTATGCTTTTGCTTGTATTGCTTTTAGAGTAAACGGAGAGACACATTGCAGTGTGAACTGGTGATTTGTTCCCATCTGCCAGCAGTCCGAGTCTCGGTGTTTGACTGCTTCCTTTGTTTGGGGGATTGGGGCAGGGTATTCTTACACCCCAAAGGGGTGGGGGTGGCGGGGCTGCATGCTGTCTCCAGAGGAAAGACTGAGAGTGGCCAGCTGGCAAACCGTGCAAACAAGAAGTTTCATTCTTAGGTGATTCCTATTAGTTTCCTAAAGACAATGCCTGTGTCAGGCAAGAGAAAAAGAACAACATCCTAAAGCGTATTGCCTTTTGTGCCAGGACGGTGAAGGAACAGTTGATCTTTTCCAAACCTGAAGCTCAGAAAGCAGTTGGGCACATTCCCAAATGTTGGTAGTTACCAAGTTTGATTTCACCCTAAGCTGCTCTCTGTGCTCCAGGTATTACTGCTGTATTCCTCAGATTTATGGAGGACAGAGAATCTGATTACAATTGCAGATATTCAAATGTAAGCCTGACTACAGCATTATTGCTGTCATCGATGTATTCATCCAGTCCAGTTCTGTATCAGCTGCATCAGCATGGTTTGAATGGTCATGTTTTCCAGCCTTCTTCAAGATAGACCTCTTCTCCACCATTAGTAGATATTAGTAGGTTTTGCCATGTCTTTCTAAATGTTAGTTCTCAATAAATAAAGTATACCGGTGAGTTTCAGCGTGTCTCAAACAAACAGTACAGCAGCATCCTAGTACCCATGAAGCATCTGCAAGCAAACCCCCCTGAATGTATGTGGCTCTCCTGTAAGCTTTGGGCATATTAGTGCTTTCAGGCACTACCAAGAGTTTCTGGATGCCACAGCACTGTGCTGCTAAGCATGGCCTTGTTTGGGGGGTTAATTTAGATCGGGATGCTTAGTGCTGTCTTGTCAATATATCCTCCATTTCTGGTTGGATGGCACCCTCTCCTGGTGTTGGCACGCTGCCCTAAAATGAGAGGCTAGGTGCCACTAGCATCAAAGATCCAAGAAATACCTGCACATGGGGATAAGGGATGAATGCCACTGCTCTCCTAAAGTTGCAAATGGATCGGGCAGGTTAGCTTTCTCTTCCTTCAGCTGGAACCATTGTGGAAACAACTGGTAGAGTCGTTAATGTTTGGGAATGATGAATGCATGCTGTCATGGTGGAGAGGCCTTCAGAAATGCATTAGTCACCTTGTAGTATCTTCCTCAAGGCAAGTGGATGAAGAAACCATGGTGTGGGAATCTAAAGCTTTTCCTCGCACTTCCTCATCTTCAGGAGGTACGTGGCTGTACTTGCAAGCCTGGTGGTGGTGTAGCAGTGGCAGGAAGTATGAGCTTTTCTATTTGTGCAGGAATTGCACAGCAGCCTTTGGGTTGCCTCTGCTCATGGGATGCTTTGGATGATGTATGAATTGTTTGTTAACTAGATCTGCAGTTGCATGTTTGATTCATGAGTAGCATGCAGGTACAGACCAATGAGTATGTGGAATCTCGGCAAGGGCTTGTGTGCCATAAGTGTTTCCTAAAATACTGTAGCATGTTCAAGATGATCTTAAAGCAAGCTCTGGTAATCAAGACTTTTTTTCTTATTTCTTATTTCTTTAACACAGGCCTCCTCGATCACAGAAAATCCTAGGAACTGCTTTCAGGTGATGTTTCTACTGCTATTTGTAGTCACTTTAGGCTAAGTATGGTAGGTACCTGAACACAGTGCTTGGGCTTCCACAAAGAAACACTTTTCTACAGACAACTGTTCTCGTTTTGTCAGAGGAGTGTAGAAACCAAAGTGCTCTATCTGGTACCTATTTGTGATAGTGGTGCTATACAGATTGCCTGAAGGTACCTTCGTATTTGGATGGCTGACTGTTTAAGAACAGAAAAATGTAGCACAGTCTTCACAGTTTTGGTACTTAGAGAGCAGAAAGAAAATATCTGAGGACTTCTTCTTGCACTGCTGTATTCTGTATCTTAGAGTCATTGGGGGCAAAGAAGGAATGGGATTTTGGGTTTTATTTCAGTTGCACTGAATGTACCAGGAGAGCACACTTTATGTATAGAAATAAATTTCCGTATTCATAAGACTACCAGAACACAATGTTTTGATGTTCAGGTTTTATAAACTGTTTTCACTGCTTTATGTTGGTTACAAGTGCTTTAGTTTAAGTACTGATCATCTTTCTTTCTTCTTCTAGAAGTCAAACTGAGCCAGCGAGTAGAACATCAAAAGAGGTATGTAAAAACACAAGCTGAACCTTTTTTCTACATGCTGCACCTAAGTCTAAGAAATGTAGCCTTGTACAAATTTTTTAATATATAAAAAATATATATAAAATAGATATGTTTTATATATAATATTTATAATATATATATAAAACATATTTTCCAGTGAAACATAGTGTGCAGGAGTGGTCTGGAAACTAGGACCATGCGTGGCAATCAGTTAGGTGAGGGGAATTTGCTCGAGCTTGTCTAGACAAAAATTAACATGATGAGACATGTTTGCAGAGCACAGGGGAGTGGGAGACGAATGGCACCAAGGATGGCGCCAAGGAAAAGTAACACCTTGTTGTTAATTGCTGAAAGTGTCCTTTGTAGTTAACCACCAATCAGGGATTGCCTAGTATGTAATTCTTAGCTTAAAGAACCAATCTGTTTAAAGCACGCAGCTTCTGAAAACATATATAAACTCGTGATTCTGTACAATAAATGGACAACTTGCTTCAATCAGGCTGCGTCCTGTCTCTTCATTCGCCGCAAATTGGTGACCCCGACGTGATGCGTTTAAGGATCTAACGTGAAGGGCTCTCGAATCACCTATCTGAGCGACATGCAGTGAATCCCACAGAACTTTGAATGATCTGCTGAAAGGAAGCAGGAGCCGGCCAGAAATCCCTCCGGAGTTGAGAGGTGAGCTGTGGGAAATCCGTAACGGGGAATCAGGCTTCGTCCCCAGAAAGAGACGTATATGGACTCATAAAGGGTCTTCTAGTCAGATCAGGGAGTCCGTGCCCCAGTCTCCTCAAATGGTGACCCCTATGGTGGTGTTCCGAAGCCTTGGAAGAATAAGGACGGAAAAAAGACAGCTCGTGGAAGAGGGCTGCATTCCGGAGGAGACGTCTTGGCTGAACGATTGTCTTGCTTTCTGGACCAGGCGGACAACCTAAACCCCGAGGATAACGCCTGTATGCATCGAGACAGGTGAGCAGCCAAGAAACTTTAGAGACTTTGAAAGAATGAAAGTGTGTACATACAGCAGCCAATTGTATGATGCTGCCGCGGAGGGGAACTCCGTGTCGGGAATGCATTTAGCACCTTGGTGGCAAATTCTGACTACTCTTTGCCAAGTGTGGACTAATTCTACTAACGGTGCTAAACCAGAGGAAGCTGTAAATTCCACCGACAGCGCGACTCTTCTCAAGACACCGTCAGCGATGGCGATCCTGTCCACACCTCCTCTGCCCCCAAAGCTTCTGTCACTGATTGCAGCGACCCTCACAACACAGGACCAAGCACGGGAACAGGACAACTCGGACAATGATTTTATTGACACTGATAAACCTTTTGATCCAGGTCCTATAGATCTGGAAAAGGAGCTAGACCTTTCCCCCACCCCCTTGTCTCTCCTGATGCATTGATTGTATTTTGGGGGAGGGTGAAAGGGGGTCTGAGGGATCGGTGGCAGGAATGCAAGTGGGAAACACTTCAGTGATGGGTTTTGGGAGTCGCTAGGGCATGTTTAGTATTTTCTCAGACAAATCAACCTGCAGAGTGGCAGCCTGTGCAATACGAGGCTGTTAAAGAGTTAAGCAAAGCAGTGGGGGAAGGGAGGATTCATAATACATTTGCTATGTCCCTTCCTGAAGTGATGGCAGAGCCTTATAGGCTCACACTGCATGATTGGAAGTTACTGCTTTGTATGGTACTAACTGATACAGTATATGATGTGGTTATCTGATTTTTGTGAGCTATGTGTAGTGGCCTTGACTGAAAACTTTAATCGGGGAATTGCTGTTAACTATGAGCAGTTAGCTGGAGCAATTAACTGTGCCGATTCTGTGACTCAGGCAAGGTATCCCAGGGACAGCTGTTTGCAAATGAATGAGATGGCTATTAAGGTAGTCAGGATGCGGGAGTCTTGCCACAGTCTTGCAGGGTCCTAGAGAGTCACTAACTTTAATACTAACTTGATTGATTGGCTTCAGAATATTTTGCAACAAGTCGAACATCAGGAAGCTCAAGGGTTGCTTTTAAAACAACTAGCTGTGATAATGCCAATGAAAATTGTAAACGGGCAACTTTCACAATCGCAACCCCAACATGTGTCAAATGATTGTAACGCAGAACTCACAGCAGACTGTAATTCTCAGGCTGAGTTCTGGAATGCAGCATAACACATTTTTGCTTCTCTAATCTCTTCTGTAAGAATAGTACATGCTCTTAACTTGCTTAGTAAATTAGGCTGCTAGCTTGCTAAACAAAGTAATACTACAAATACTATTCTTTTTTTTTCTGGCTTATTAACAGATGTTGATTCTGTCCATCATATGTTGCTACAGAACAGAGTTGCTATTGATTTTTATTATTAGCACAGGGACACAAGTGTGAAGACTTTGATAGGATGTGTTACGTGAATCTGAGTGACCACTGTGAATTAATTTACAAAAGTATACAAAACTCAAAAGCCTTAAAACAAAGATCTGCAACAGAGCCAGGGGCGGGATGCCTTTGGTCTCTTCTCACGGCTGGGAAACTTTGGGCCATGACTCAAAAGTATTACAGGATTTATTATAATTATCTTTAACCACCTTATTGATGTTTGCCTTATGTCTCCCATACCTTTTTTTTTTCCTGTATTCAGTGTTTAGTTGATTGTAACATAAATCAGGTCATGGTCACCCAGCTACACACAACCTTTGCCTTGTCACAACAAGCAAAAAAGAGGAGGATAGAGAATGTCTGAAGAGAGAGATAGGAGAGGAAACTGGAGAATTATTTGACCTAACAAGAGATGAGAGAACAGCTGGGTATTGTGAAGGAGACTAGGAAAGATAAACATGGTTATCTAGTGTTTAATAGGTGTCTGCATGCTTGTAGTGATATATAGCTATGTAACTGCATGAATGATTCCTGCCCTGAGCCTGGTGGAGCATACAGCTGCGGTTTGTGTCCGGGCTCAGATGTAAATAGGGGCTTCTCTGTTATGGTAAAAGTGTTTCTCTTTGCATAAAAAAGAGAGGGAATGAAGGGAATGACCCCAGAGGTATGTTCAGAGAAGGCATGCGATGTTTCCAACTTTTTGACTGAACCAGTTTTTGTTTGGTGTGCCCTTCCAGCTATGTATAATGTTAATCCAAAAGAAGATGATATTGTTTACACTTTGAATGTCGATAATTGTCTTTCTGTAGATGCTAACTTGTGCCTTGATTTTGCTCGGTTTCAGGGGTTCTTTTGTGCAACAGGAAGGGGGAGATGCAGGAGCGGTCTGCAAACTAGGACCATGCATGGCAATCAGTTAGCTGAGGGGAATGTGCTCGAGCTTGTCTAGACAACAATTAACATGATGAGACGTGTTTACAGAGCACAGGGGAGTGGGAGACGAATGGCACCAAGGATGGCGCCAAGGAAAGGTAACAGCTTGCTGTTAATTGATGAAAGTGTCCTTTGTAGTTAACCACCAATCAGGGATTGCGTAGTATGTAATTCTTAGCTTAAAGAACCAATCTGTTTAAAGCACGCAGCTTCTGAAAACATATATAAACTCGTGATTGTGTACAATAAATGGACTTTTGCTTGCATCAAGCTACGTCCCGTCTCTTCATTCGCCGCAAGTAGCATAAAGGTAAAAAGAGCCTGGGTGATATCAATTTAAGCTAGCTACGTTTAGGTTAAAAGAAAACTTCAGGCTAGAAAGAAAAAAAATATTTCACATGTGCATAATAGAATGAGCTTAACTGGAGAACTCTTTAGGGGGACCAGTGAACTGAAAACCGTTTAAGGGGTGGTCACAGCACTTGCTAAAGGGATCCTTTCCAGAAAAAAAAAAAAGTTGTCGAGCAAGTTTTTCACCCAATGAGTTTAAAATTCAATGGAAATAAGTATTCAATCTGAGTGAACATTAGTCACTGGGTATGACTTTTTATTTTCATTACGTCATCACAACAATACATGCAATAGTTATAAATTTCATGCATTTGCAAACCTGTTTTGATGCTGCTGAGGACACAGTTAACATTCTAGATTGGGGTGCAAATTTAGTGATGCTGGGTTTGCATTTCTTTTGGACACTGTATTCTTCCAGAAGACATTAATTCTTCTCTTCTGTTTCCAGCAATGTGCAGCTGACAGAGTACAGTAACCGACTCAAAAACAGCAGAAGTTTTTCCTCAGTTTGTGTCTAGGATGGATTGTTTTGAATCACTAAGAAAGAGTTCTACTGTACTACCTGTAAGTAGATGTCCTAGGTTTTCTAGCACAGATCTATACAGTTCTTTATTTCTTTATATATATATATATATATTTCTTATAAAACTTAAACAAGAAGAATGATTTTTAGGGTGTTTGCTGTATAACTATAGTAATGGTCTTTTTCTAGGGGAGACTCGCTATTTGGTCAGCTCAACCAGTCCTTATTTCAGTCAATTCCAGTCAGCTCAGCGGTCCTTATGCTCACCAAACACAACAAGAAGTAGCAGGACTACAAGGCTGGAACAGGGGAAGCGTGAGACTTTCCCTTCAACTGTTGTATCAGACAACTAGTTTGCTGTTGCTGCAGCTCAGACACTTTTCCCCTGGGTTGCGGGACACTCACCCACACACAGTAGTATACTGATATGGAGAAATAGTGTGAAATGTGTATAATGGACATCGATTGTGATTGTATGTGTCTGCTTAAGGAATGTGGGTATGGTGACTGGTCATGGGTGTGGTGTCTGGTCACATAGGCACACAGCTCTGAGGAGACAACTACAGTTTTGAGGAGACGCCTGCCCCTCTTCCTCTAACAAAGGGGCTATTTAAAAGAGAATGAGAAAAAGATGAGAGACATTCAAATGCTATCTAGAGGGAGGGAGTGCTAAGTCTCCTTGCTGGAGAAGATTGGATGGTCACAAGGACATGAATCACCTACAAACCTGCAAGACCACCACATTCCAGGAAACGGACTGATAAGCTAATTAACATACGAAGCGGGGTTTAGGTAACGAATATGTATAGGCGTTAATTGAATATTCATTTGTTTCATTGTATAAATGTGAGATGGTTCGTCACTTCAGGTATGCACGCTTGTGGAGGAGCGATCCCCCGTGCATCTGCGCGCAATAAACATACCTACTTTATAACTTTCGAGTTATAGAGTCTAATTCCGCACGTCAGTTTGGCGAGCCAGGCAGGAGGATTTCTGCTCGGCTGAGGGACCAGCTGCGGAGCGGACACTCCTAGGCGCGCCCCGGGAGATTTCCTCGGAGGAGCCTCCTCTTCTCAGCTGTTCACCCGGGAGCAGAAGAGAAACCCCTGGATCCACGGATAAAACGGTATGTTTAGTAACGGGGCGGCTGGTGAGACGCACGGAGACGTCCGGCGCGCAGCGTAGTCCCCAGGAGGAAAGGTACCTTGGGAGGGGGTTTGATGACCAAGGGGTGGCCGCTAGCGATCTTGAGGGCAGATCGAGAACCCAAGGTTACTGCCATTCCTAAAAGCCCGGAGGCCTCGTGACGGAAAGCGGGGGGCGGGACGGAATAAGGCGGAATCTCACAGGAACAAGAGGGACCTCACAGCAAAAGTAAAAGGGAAACTTTTGTGTAGGAAAAAGAGGAAGCTAAAAACTTCCTTTAGGTTGTCTTAAGAATTGGGGAATTCCTAGAATGTAACAACTGAAATAGCGCTCTGTGTCTTGTTTGTTCTATGTGTTGTCTTGTTACATGTTCAAAACTCGGAGTTATGAAATGTATGTTGAAAAATAATAATATTCTGGTAATTCGTGGCAAATAGCGGAAAACTTAACACTCTGCTTAAGACCAGGAAAAATTGGTTTTTTGTTTGTTGTTTGTTTTTTGGCAATTGTTCATTGAAATGCATACTTTGTGAACTGTTAGTGTTCCTAAAAGTTGTACATAAGTGCACGGTACCGTATAACATACTGCTTGTGTGACTGCGGGCTGCCCGGAGAGTGTGAATGGTGTGATTGAGATGCGCATTTTGATTTTCCGTGTATAGCTTAATTATTTTGACTAAGTGTGAGTGCAAGAGAGCTTGAGACAGGCGTTTGAGTGCAAAACGAGTAAGAAGCTCTATCCGCGTTTCTGACCTTGGGTGGCTAAGGTGGCTGGAGAAAAACAAAGTAATTAAAATTGCAAAATGGGAAATGGAAGGAGTAAGCCCTGTGAAAAATCGCCCTTGGGTTGTATATTAAAACATTGGAGCGATATCGTAGGACATGGTGGTACCGAAAATAGAAGGAAATTGATTAAATATTGTAATCAGTGGTGGCCTTTGTATAAATTGGAGTGACGTGAAATGGCCTCAGGAGGGAGGAATGTTAGATTATAACACTCACCTGCAATTAATGTTGTTTCTGAAAAGAGAAGGAAAATGGGACAAAGTATCGTATGCAGACATAATCTTCGTCCTCCAGGACAAACCTGAGTGGCAAAAGGACTGTGGATTAGTACCCCCTCGGGATCCTATGGTACTAGCACTAGAAAGAGTGCGGGATTAACATCACCTGATCTTTGATTATGGCTCTAGAAAGGGATGGGAAAAAAACCTGAGACCTAAACTAGAAAGATGTTCTTGTTGAAATTTTTGTGTTAAAAAGCTCAGGTTGCGGTTCCTTCTGTGGAGCAACCAGAATGAAACACGTTGTAAGATATAAAAACTTGTACTGATGTATGTAAAACCTGAGGCGTGTGTGTGTGTGTGTGTAGAATCAGAGACCTTGTGAAAGTGTTGAAGTATTGGGGTGAGTTTGTACAAACCCCCGTACCCCCTCGAAGGTGCGACTGAATCATGCTGGGACGCATGGCAGGAGGTTTTCTGTTTGCCTGCGAAGGCGTGATATGTAAGAACACAGAATTAAAGCAACAAGTAGCAGATTTGCATTCAGAGTGAGAAAGAGTTAAAACAGAAGTGCTGTTGCAGAGGCAGGCTTGTGTAACCTGCAGAGCAGGAAGAGCATCTCCTGCCCCGAACCCTTCTGCTGGTGAGAAGGAGGGGGTTGCTATTGATGACGATTGAGCAGAAGGACCTGACAATGTCACCCCAATTGCTGCAGCATTTGCAGTACAACAGGACCGGTAACGGCCCTTCTAGGGCAGGGAATGGGTATGAGGTGGAATTTTAGTGAGTACAAAACCAACTTATTTGTTAAACTTCAGTAAAAAAAAAAAAAAAAAAAAAAAAAAATTGTTACAGTTGTGGGAGCTGCTGGCCACCAGGAAAACATCCTGAAACCTTTAAAGTACAAACTAAGAAGACAAATAAGAATGCCAAATTCACCAAAATCTTTGTTGGGATGAGATTTATTAGAACATCTAGACTTTAAAGAAGGAGAAATGAAACTAAAAGTTAAAAATGATCAAGTAATTGAAATATTGAGATTATCTTTAATTCAACAGAAAAGAGGAAAAGAGGACCTCCCTGAAGTAAAAGAAATTTTTATCCAGGTGTATCTGAAAATAAATTCCAGGAAAGGTGAAAAATGCTTTACCTGTTACAGTAAAATGATAAGGGGGAGGCTTGCTCAGTTCAGATAAAAACAATATCCCGTGGTCAGCAAGGCTGTGGGGATATTGGCAGAAAAACTGAAATAAAATACACTCTGTAGTAGATCTACTAATGTAAATCTGTGTTTTGCCATGACAGTGACTTGTTATGGGATGTGCAGATGAAACTCTGCATTGACAACGAAGTACAAGGAATAAGGTTGGTCAGGTGCCTCCTACCATAGTCAAGGGCAAGACTGGGTTGGCCTCTGTGTTTGCCACCAAGAAGAATCTTGAGCTCCGCTGTTGGCTGCAACCCAGCAGGCGTTGAGCGGTGGGAACAAATGCCATGCCAGACCTTGATGTGAGGAATGGCCCCCTCTTTTATAAGAGGGTTACCCAGGAAGGAAGAACATAAGATGGCCCATTGAGGCACTGATTTGGAAATTGGAAACCGCCTGGCCGACCATGTGGCCAGACGAGTAACAGAGGAGGTAGGAAAGGAGGAATTATCCTTAATACCAGATGATAAAATCCAAACTGAAAGTACAGATCAAGAGCCAAACTATTCTAAAGAAAACTTAAAGGTAATTCAGGACATGAATGATAAAATAAAAATAAATAAGTGGATTTATTTAAGGGATGGTTGTATAGTGGTACCATCCAATTTAATATGGACCACAGCCCTATTATTAAGACGCATTGGGGAGCTGATACTTCATATAAAAGTCTAAATCAGAAATTGATTGGGCGAAACTTGTATACTGTAATAAAACAGGTGACTCAGCAATGTGAAATGTTTTTACGCAATAATCCCAATACAGCAAATAAAATAAAACTAGGGAACATTAGTAGAGGGAATGTTCTAGGGCAACATTGGCAGATCGATTTCTTGGAACTTCCTAGAAAAGGGGGGTATCGATATTTGTTGGTACTAACGGATACCTTTTCAGGTTGGCCAGAAGCCTTCCCGTGCAGAACTGCTAAAGCCCGGGAAGTGACCAAAATACTACTCCAAGAGATAATACCTAGGTTTGGAGTCCCAGCGGTAATGTCCTCGGATAGAGGACCACATTTTGTGTCCAGAATAGTGCAACAGATCAGCCACCATCTAGGAATAGATTGGCAATTACATACCCCATACCGACCACAATCGAGTGGCCAGGTGGAAAAGATAAATCATCTAATAAAACAACAGATTGTCAAGTTAGGCCAAGAAACAAATCTAACTTGGCCCCAATCTTTGCCATTAGCTCTTACACGAATTTGAACTAGACCGAGAGCAAAAGAGGGGCTTAGCCCATTCGAAATTTTATATGGACGACCCTATGGGGTACAGGAGGGGATGTCTTCACAAATTGGTGAAGAAACAATGACTTCCTATATGGTGGCACTAAACAAACAATTAATAAGAATTGAGAAGCATGTGATGGGAACACGCAGTAGGGGTCTGGATGGACCTGTTCACGATATACAACCAGGAGACTATGTATACATTAAGTGTTTTGCAGATAAAACCCTGGAACCACAGTGGACCGGACCTTTTCAAATCCTACTCACCACCTACACTGCAATCAAGGTTGAGGGACAGAATTCTTGGATTCACCATACCCGGATTAAGAAAGCCCCTGCAACTTCTTGGAAAGTAACCCCAGATAAAAAAGAACTGAAACTCAAATTTACTCGGACAAATGGGAACAATGTGGGTGGCAAGTAAGTGAACCTGAGCGGTTGCGGATCCACCATATGGGAAGGGCACCACAACAAACAATATAGAACAAAAGAGTCTGGGACTGAGCCAGTGGCCAGTCTTGCCCAACTTGTTATCAGTAAGCCCCAACTCAAACAAAGATATTTTTGATCAAAACAGATTTTATATGTATATATGAGGAACGTTTAGATTCTTAAAATGATCAATAGTGGGTTTAAACCATTTGTGTTTTTTTGTACCCTCTCTCTTGCCTACAACCAAGAGCCTGATAATTGGCCTTGGAATCATGCCCAGAAAAAACACACTGGAATAATGGGAAAGGTGGACTCAAAGATGAAACTAGCTATGGTGGTTTTTTCTGAAAATGAGGTGTACCAAAGGAATCAATGGGATCGGGAGGATGTACACAAAGTCGACCGATTATGGGGAAAATTAGGAGTTAGGATAAAAGTAGGGTGTCAAACATATAATGAAAAAGATAACACCAAGATTTCGGGAGACACCCAGATTAATGTCAGAAAGGTAGATAAGGAATTTACCCTTCTAAATACAACCATGTGCTTTAATTCACGGGAATGTTGGCACAATTTTACCTTAACCGAGCCCATCTTTATAATATGCCTAGGAAAGGAATCCCCAAGAACAGCTCTGACTTATAAGATCAAAATAACAATCATGCTAACCACTGTTCCTACCACCACCACAGTTACAACAACCCCATTAACGCTTGATCTTAAATTAACTAAACCAGATCCAAAAATTTATACAATTGGACCATATGTAATCAGAAATACAGGTCAGCAACAAATGTTGTTTAACCCAGAATGGTCTCTCAAAAGAATAGAGTTAAAAATACAAGTCAATGTTTCTGATGTTAAGCCATCCTGTTCCCCCTTCTTACGAACCTCTTATGAGGGATGGACAACTTGGTTAAGAAAAAGGGGAAATATTTATCGAAACAGAATAGTGAGAGATGTAACTGGAATGTTGGGAACAGGACTCGGAGTATTAAATTCCATAGACTCAGAGGTGATAATGAATAAACTAGCCGCCACCACGGCCGATCTATCAAAACTACAACAACCACTAAAATCTTCATTATTGGCATTAGGGGCGCATCAATGGTTGATATCGAAGGTACTCCCCAGGTGGGAACAAATAAACATGGAAGATCATCAACTCATCACTAAGGCATTAAGTGGTTTACAGGATGACATCGCCCTGGCTCTAAGTTGTATCCAAGCCCAAATGTGGATGCAATCAATAGCTGCATCCATAATAAGAGAAGGAGAGGAAGGCATATTTCCTACAGAAATTCGAAAGATGGTTTGGGACAGTGCTACGGAGGTAGAAAGAAAACTCCAGTCATGGTGGAATATGGTGAACTTTACCTACGACCCCAACACACACACCATCACAGCTTTTGTGTTAACCATACATAATGCAGTAATAATTACCATACACCCCATTGTAGCCCTTGGAATTAACCATGATGGGGTGCTCCTATACCCTTTTGAACATAGAACATGGGCCAGAAAGATAGGCGACAAGTGGCAAACAGTAGATTTAGAATCTTGTATTATGCGAGAACAGCAGGGCTTCCTCTGTGAAAGCAATACTATAATGGCTCAGGATACTTGTTTAGATACAGATCAGAAAATATGTCATTTCGAGGCCCGACCAAATGCAAACTTGAAAACCGTAATTATATATGCAGGGAAGGGATGTGCGTGTTTGAGAACTAAGTGTAACACAATAACCATAGATGGGGAGGTAAAGGAGACTGCACAGAATTCAAATTATTGTATTTGTAATTTTACTACTATCACAGGATGCGATTTTAGTCACTCAGCCCCAGTAGTGTCTCATCAATTCTTAAAAAAGAACTATTAAAACATGCAGATTTTCAACGTATACTGGAAGAAACCAAAGAAAAGGGACACGAAACTCTTCTTATGATCCATCATGATGTAGAGGGGATCAAGAAAGTTTTAAAAAGGTAGAACAGGATGGAAACCATAATTGGTGGGATACTCTCTTTGGCTGGTCACCTTCTGCAACAGGAATTCTTAACACTATGGTACACCCCATTGTGATCTTATTGATCAGTTTAGGAATTTCCTTAATACTAACCATTATGTTATATTTGTGGGTTTGGAGAATGTTTAAAAGGGTAACACTTATGTATGATGCTTTATATCATTCGGGAAGACTGCTTAAGTAAAAGAATTTACTTAATTTAATAGAAAAGGGGGGATTGATATGGAGAAATAATGTGAAATGGGGATAATGGACATGGATTGTGATTGTATGTGTCTGCTTAAGGAATGTGGGTATGGTGACTAGTCATGGGTGCGGTGACAACCACAGTTTTGAGGAGACGCCTGCCCCTCTTCCTCTAACAAAGGGGAGACGCCTGCCCTTCTTCCTCTAACAAAGGGTCTATTTAAAAGAGAATAAGAAAAGATGAGAGACATTCAAATGCTATCTAGAGGGAGGGAGTGCTAAGTCTCCTTGCTGGAAAAGATTGGGTGGTCACAATCACCTGAAGAAGATCGGGTGGTCACAAGGACATGAATCACCTGAAGAAGATCAGATGGTCACAAGAACATGAATCACCTACAAACCTGCAAGACCACCACATTCCAGGAAACGGACTGATAAGCTAATTAACATACGAAGCGGGGTTTAGGTAACGAATATGTATAGGCGTTAATTGAATATTCATTTGTTCATTGTATAAATGTGAGATGGTTCGTCACTTCGGGTATGCACGCTTGTGGAGGAGCGATCCCCCCTGCATCTGCGCGCAATAAACATACCTACTCTATAACTTTCGAGTTATAGAGTCTAATTCCGCACGTCAAATGTGCTGCTGAAAGGAAGCAGGATTTGGAAAAAAGTCCCTCTGGAATTTAGAGGTGAGCTGTGGGAAACATGGGGAATCAGGCGTCTTCCCCTGAAAGAGATGGGGGCTTATGAAAGCTCTCTTGAATAAGCATGAAAAGAATATTCCTGGGCATGATCTCAAGGCGCTCCTTAGATGGGTACAGGTGAAAGTTCCCCCTTTAACTGCATCTAGTATTTTTACGTGAGAACTTTGGGAGGATGTGGGGGTAAAGTTATGGGATGCAGCTACATCGGGGGATGCTGAAGCGCAGCACCTGCTCCCATGGTGGAGAAGCATTTTTGAGATTTTGAAAGCACAGGAAGAAAGTTACAGAGAGAAAGCAGGGGGGGAAGGAAACTTTCCTACAGCACCTCTGTTACTGCTGGAGGACCCAAAACCGCCTGCCCCTTGAAGGTTTTTGCCGCAGGTTACCCCCCAGAGGAAGACCCCTTTGATCTGGGGCTGGCGGACCCAGATTTATACCCCCCGCCGACCCACACAATGTGTGGGCTAGCACAAGGCACCAGGCCTTGAAAGAAGGAGACCTGGACATTGCTAAAGCAATAGTGGCCCCCGTGCTTTGTCAGGGTCGGAGGGCACGGTGGGAGGCTTTGTCTTTTCCAGTAATTAAGGAACTGCGTCTCACTGTTGCTGAGCGCGGGCTTTCCTCTCCTTATTTTGCAAGTCTGTTGTCTTCTGTATTTGATACATATGTTATGACTCCTCATGATCTTAAGTCTCTAGCGCGGCTGTTATTAACTCCGACTCAATATGCTTTATGGGACTCACATTGGAGGGGGGGGCTTCAGGCGCTCCTCCTCACTTATGTGGGTCACGGCAATGCAGCTATGGCTGCACTGACCATAGAACACCTTACTGGTACAGGTCGGCACTCTGACCCAGCAGCCCAAGCTCGGGATATCCCTCGGGAGGCTCTTGAAGCAGTCCATGAGGAAGCAAAAAAGGCTGCTCTTAAAATCCCTGACTCACAAAAGCCGCAGAAAGCTTTTATAACTATTACTCAAGACCCCGTGAGTCCTATATGGAATTTATCGACAGACTAAAAAATGCTTTAGAGCGTCAGGTGGATAACGTGGAAGCACGGGAAATATTGTTATTGAAATTAGCTGTGGAAAATGCTAATGTAGATTGCAAAAAACTGTTGAAATCTCTTCCTAATCCAAACCCCACATTGATTGAAATGATAGAAGCCTGCAATAGAATCGGCACTGTGGATCACAAATTTGAGGTTATGGCTGCTGCCTTTGCAGCTGTACGTGGTCCGTCAGGCATGGTAATTTGTTACGGCTGTGGCAAACCAGGTCACTTAAAAAAGAATTGCCTGGCTATGAATAAAGGGGCTAAACACCAAACCCCTGGGTACTGCCCTATATGCTGAAAAGGGCATCATCATGCTAATCAATGTCATTCTAAATATGATTTCCAAGGTCAACCAATACAGGGAAACTGATCGCAAAGCGCGGGGCAGCGACGCGCGCAGACACAAGTGCCGCAGCCGACATTCCAACCCCGACAGAGGGAAGCAACAGCACCTCGAGTCTTCGTCCAGCAACCTCAGGCAGCACCGGATTGGACCTGGCAACCTCCCACACAGTAACGTTACTTGATCCCTGTGAAGGACGTTATTGGAACTGTGCTATCTGTCTCAACATTTCTAGCTGACCGCAGACAAACACAGAGGCCCTGTAGAGAACTTGTCTACATCTTGCTTCAGCAAACCACGGACATTTACCCAAACACCGCTGCATCTGTTTGACCATGAAACCCACACATCTCCTGCTTTGTACCCTCACCCCAGCAAGTACACCCAGACCCCAGAGGATGAAAAATTATCTGAAAACACAGTATGGGTGCTTGCACCACTGCCAAGTCAGGGGTGAGGCTATGCAAAACAGCTCTCGGAAGGAGCAGGGACATTTGGGTGAACAGCTCTCAAACATCTATAAAAGAACTGTGACAACCAGCACCGAGTGGAATTCCCCACCTGTCGTGAAGTCGATCCCGGCTGAGGGGACCCCCAGCTCTGTGCGGTGGTAGCTATTGCACCTTTCTTTACTTTATTTTTCCTCTCCTTCTCTACATTTCCTGCCTCTATGCGAGTACCATTAAACTTCTTTTCTTTATGGCATTTGACCTCGTTTGTGTCTTAATCTCACTCTGGGAATCACAAAGAATCTCCCCAGACCCAACCTTTCCGGGCCTGGACAATCCCTCGGTTCACTTATTGTCCACAGATTTCTTGGGACTCTTACCCCCTAAAACCCAAGTGTTATTGTTAAGTAGATCCTCTACAACATTGTTGGGACTTTTTGTACTGCCAGGGGTCATTGACTCTGACAGTACTGATGAAATTAAGATTATGGCATGGACCCCGTTTCCTCCCTGCACAATACCAAAAGGTAGCTGTATAGCACAATTGTTATTAATTCCAGCGAGGGCAAATTCCCCCGTCCCCAGCCAATCTCATCAAAGGCGGGGAGGGTTTGGATCTACAGGGAATCCTCAAATTTTATGGGTGCAATCTATTTCTCAGAAACAGCCTGCATGTCAATGTACTCTTATCTGCGAAAAACAGCAAATAGTGTTAAGTGGGATTATTGATACCGGAGCTGGCATCACAGTAATTTCTCAAGCCAAATGGCCTCCGCAATGGCCGCTGACTAATGTCTCTCAGACGCTGGCTGGGATTGGGGGGACCGGTAACAGCCGTCAAAGTTTGGGACTAATTCAAATTCAGGGACCAGAGGGACATGTGGCTTCTGTTAAACCTTTTGTGTTACCAGTCCCTATGGTTTTGTGGGGACGCGATGTATTGTCACTATGGGGAATGTCTATTCGAACCCATTTTTAGATGGGGGCATTGAAGTGCGCAACACCCTAAAAATAACCTGGAAAACTGATGCTCCCATTTGGGTGGCTCAATGGCCCCTCCCTCTGGAGAAACTTTGTGCACTCCAAAATTTAGTCTCAGAACAACTGTCCCAAGGACATATTGTACCCTCTACTAGCCCCTGGAATTCACCTGTTTTTGTTATTAATAAACAAACTGGCAAGTGACGCTTGCTCCATGATCTCAGAAAAATTAATGATGCTATGGAAGACATGGGAGCCCTCCAACCAGGACTCCCGTCTCCCCCTATGATTCCTCGACATTGGCATTTGACTGTTATTGATCTCAAAGACTGTTTTTTTCATATCCCACTACACCCAGATGATGCTCCTAAATTTGCCTTTTCAGTCCCTAGCGTCAACATGCAAGTCCCATTGCTAAGATACCAGTGGGTTGTGTTGCCACAAGGAATGAAGAACAGTCCCACAATCTGCCAGTCGTATGCAGCTAAGATACTTAACCCTGTTAGGGCTGCAATGCCTAATACCCTATTGTACCATTATATGGACGACATCCTAGCACCTGCACAACATCATGAGGTCATGAAGGAAGCTGTAGCCCTTGCCGCAGCTGCTGTTAATTCAGCAGGCCTCTGTATTGTGTCAGAAAAATTTCAAAAAATACCCCCATGGAAGTACTTAGGTTGGCGTATAGTTCCTCAGCCTTTACAGATACAGACAGACATAAAAAACTTGCATGATGTACAGTAATTGCTGGGAACAATTATTTGGGTCCGGCCGCTGTTGGGAATTTCTTATGCAGACCTAAGTCCTTTATTTGAACTGCTTAAAGGGAATACCGACTTGTGTTCCCCCCGCAGTCTTGGTCCGGAAGCCATTGACTCTTTGCAAAAGGTTGCTACGGCAATCACTCACAGACAAGTACATCGCTGGGCTCCTGAGTTACCTTTTCATTTGATTATTTTGAATCCCGCTCGACAGCCTCATGCATTAATATTTCAATGGGATTCTCAGAAATCAGACCCTCTGTTGCTTATTGAATGTTGGTTTTTTTTATCAAATCAACCTACAAAACTATTTCAACACAGCATGGGATGTTTGCTTTACTGATAATTAAAGCCAGACAACGCTTGTTAACACTATCAGGAGTAGATTTTGCTCGTATCTGTTTACCTGTGACAAGCATGTATTTACAATGGCTTTATCAGCAGTTCAGATGCCTTCGTTATGGCATTGGCGGACTATACAGGTCAACTCACATCCCACCCACCTTCGCATAAGCTGCTTAATATTGACTTTCACTTAATATCCAAGCCAAAAAGGAGCAATCAGCCATTACAAGCTTTTACTGTGTTTACAGACGGGTCTGGAAAATCGCACAAATCAGTCATTTTATGGTGGGATGACAGCATGGACGACGGGACTCGGACATAGAAACCGCTCCTGGTTCTCCTCAGATAGTGGAACTGGCTGCAGTTGTTCGAGTTATTTGAAGGTGGTCCACACCGCTTAATCTTGTTACTGATTCAGTTTATGTTGCAGGGATTGTAGAAAGAGCTGAAGCATCTGTACTACGTGATGTCTCACATTCTGAACTGTTTGCCTTATTACAAGAGCTTGTCTTTCTCTTAGACTCTTGCCCTCACCCCTATTTTGTTATGCATGTCAGGGCACATACCTCTTTACCTGGTTTTATTACAGAAGGGAATCGACAAGCTGATATGCTCACATTACCAGTACAAGTCCTACCAGATCGTTTAGCACAGGTTAAACTAAGCCATGCTTTCTTTCACCAGAATGCTGGAGGTCTCAAACGGCAGTTTGGGCTTACCTCCCATCAAGCGTCTCTTATTATCGCCGTATGTCCTGACTGCCAAAGGCATTCTTTTCCGTCCATAGCAGGAGGGGTTAATCCTAGAGGACTACAGAGCTTACAACTATGGCAAATGGATGTTACACATTATCCAGAGTCTGGTAAATTAAAATATGTCCATTCCTCTATTGACACCTTTTCAGGTGCTCTGTTTTCTTCTTGTCACACAGGAGAGAAAGCTTGTGATGTCCGCAAGCATTTGATGCATGCTTTTGCCACCTTGGGCATATCCTCCCAAATAAAAATGGACAATGGTCCCGCATATATCTCAGCTGCAACAAAGAACTTTCTTGACTCATGGGGCATAACTCACATTACCAGTACTCCTCATTCCCCTACAGGTCAATCTTTGATTGAACGCTCTCATCAGTCTTTGAAACGCTTACTACAGCAACGAAAAGGGGGAATGGGGACTGCAACCCCTGAGGAATGACTAAAGAAAGCTCTGTATGTTTTCAGTTTTTTTAATTGTTCTTTAATAGATATAATCCTCCAATAGTTCTGCATTTTAATGCAAATGCTTCACTTGAGGCATGAATTAAACCTCCAGTGTTGGTCCGTGATCCAGAAACAGGTAAGATTATGGGACCATATCCTCTTGTGACATGCGGAAGAGGTTATGATTGTGTTTCCACAGAAAAAGGCCCCAGGTGGATTCCGGCGAAGAACGTATGATACTTCCATGAATCCCTACCACAATCATCCGGTGAGGACTCTGACCATCCTCCGGATCATCCTCTCGATCAATGAATAGCATGAACCTTTCAGATCATTCAGAGTTTGATTCATGCTAGCATCCAACAACTGAAGGATGAAGTTTCCCATCTCCAACAGAGTGATACTTGGGATTGGTATGATAAACTGTTTAGTGGCTGGGGCATTTTGGGATAGTTAAGAAGTTTAGTAAAGATAATTATATATGTATTAGTTGCTTTTTTATTTGTTCTATTACTTATACCTTGTTTTTTACAATGCTTACAAAAACTAATCACTCGTTCGTTTTCAAAGGTTCTTTTTGTGCAACGGGAAGGGGGAGATGCAGGAGCGGGCTGGAAATTAGGACCATGCATGGCAATCAGTTAGCTGAGGGGGATGTGCTGGAGCTTGTAGGTCATGAACCCTGGGAGGACAAGGAGTGTGAATAGACACAACAATTAACATGATGAGCCATGCTGAGAGAGCGTAGGGGAGTGGGGGACAGATGGCACCAAGGATGGCGCCAAGGAAAGGTAACAGCTTGCTGTTAATTGATGGCAGTTAACCACCAATCGGGGATTGCCTAGTGTGCAAGGCTTAGCTTCAAGAACCAATCTGTTTAAAACGCGCAGCTTCTGAAAGTGTATATAAACTCGTGCTTCTGTACAATAAATTGATATTTGTTTGCATCAAACAGCGTCCTGTCTCTCATCGCAGCAGTGCACTGGTTTTCGCTGATAGTTTATGCTAATCCAGTGGATTTTACAGTGAAATAGCTGAGCTGTGCACAGGTTCTACTGTTCTGGCTTTGCAACTGGGTCAGTGTTAAATGAATTGGACAAAGTCCATTTGGAAAGTGAATGTGTGTCAACTTCCTTTTCCAGTTTAATTTGAAACTGATATAAATTAAATGGAAAAAAGTCTGGTTCAAAATGGGAAATCTGTTGCAGTTGCTTAAAATCACACCTTAAATTGATCTGATATCCCTTAACATACCAGGTAACTCTTAATCTCATGAACTGAAGTTTGGCTGTCAGAGGGTCAGATGGTAAAGCTGAAACTATTGGTTCTCAGAATTTCCTGTTTGTGATGTTAAGGTGAATGGCTCTTGGCTGTGGCATGAGTGTGAAGAAGTAGAATAGAGCTCCGACTGACTGGTTTATTTTCAGAGCATAGTGTCCAGATTCACCTGCCCAATGTTGTTCTCCCACAACAGACCCTGAGGAAGAGGGTGATAAAACAACAGCAGAATACCCTGAGCAAATACTCGCACACAAAATCCCATTTAACTGAAAGGGAATTTCTGTCTGTGTAAGCACCATTGTTGCAAATAAGGTTGCAGAAAATGCAAAACTAGTTAAACTCAAGCGATGGATGAAGGAGACTGGGAGACCAAATTAATTTGTGAATGCCTCAGTCAGTGTGTGCTGTTTAATTTGGCACACAGGTGCCAGGTAATGAGCAGTGTCACCGTCAGGAATGGGAAAGAGACTTCTATGCCAAAAGATTACAGTAGATTCCATCTAACAAACCCTGTCTCCCCTTTGCAGTAGAAACTCCAATTCACAATCTCTCCTGTCATGTTCTGCACATAGCTGAATGTTTATTATTATATACAAGAAATACAAGGTTTCTTCCTGATTCCTGTATGATCAGTTCATGCTCTGATGCTTATAGCCAACAGAACAGAAAGCTGGGAATCTGCTTTCTTTTGAGAATCTGCTTTGCTGAAAAGAGAATAGATTCACATAATGTATAAAGAAACTTGGTGCAGGCGCCTACTTAGAGGAAACAGGCAAAAAAAGACTGGAAAAAACCACAGTAAACCCCCAAAAAACTCAAAAAAGCAGCCAATTACCTTATTTAGGGGTAGTAGATTTAGTAATCTATAATGGAATTACTGGTGAGGAATCTACATGCTCATCTCTTTCCTGTAAAGCTTTTTTTGTTTGGTTTTTTTTTCCTTCTCTCTAGCCTGCCGCATTCTGCAGGGTATCAGTATGTAGACATTCTCCTAGGACAGCAGCTGCATGATGGTACCCTAGCTGTAAGGTCGTGCCCTGGAATAATACATTATGAGACAGTGGGTTGGAATACGCTTAACCCTGTACAGGTGCACAGGGAAGAAGATGGATACAAGCAACTTTTTTTCTGCTGCCTCTGTGCAGGGGGCAGGGAGGAGACACCACCTCTGAAACTCCTTTTATACACACCATACACCATATGGTGCTGTGGGAATCTAGTCCAGACTAGAGCGGAGTCTAGCCCCAGGCACACTGCCTTGGGGACAGCTGCCAGTGTGAGTCCTTCTTTAGCTCCCCTAGCCACCCCACATACTCAGAGACTTGCAACTGTAGCTTTTCCTACAGTTGGAATAATGGCAACAAATTGCCAGGATGCAACAAAGAAAGCTGAATCACCGGCCAAAAGGATAGAGCAGTTTTCTGCGTGCACGAAGGTAGAGCAGGAATTTAAATCCTGGGGAGTGTTCGCACCCTCTCAGTCTGCAGCTGAGTGAAGGAAATACTTGGAACTTCGCTGCTAGCTCTGTGGTTTGTTTGAATTGGGGTGAAGCAGGGGATGGAGACCTCCCTAGTGCCCCATGCAGAATAACATGCCTTTCCTTAAACACTGCTTTAGTAAATGTTCTGGGTTAAATACTGGGTAAAACCTGCCATGTTGGGTTTTCCTGGAGGGAATTTTCTAGGGTTTGTAACTAGCCTTGGTGACAAGGGAATCTCCCTATAGTTGATGAAGGCAGTGTCATTTCAGTTCTTATTGGTGCCGTGGTCTTGGACAAATAGGAAAGAATAACTTGGCAAGAGGTGGTGGTTTGGCAGACAGTAGATGCCCTACCCCCCACACTAAAACCAGATAAAAATGGCAGCTTTAACTTTTAAATTTGGATTTTCCAAGAATGAATGTTGAGCAGATGAAATATAAGATTAGTTTGCTATATTAAAGGACTGCAACCCTTTTTGTTTGTTGCTTGTCTGCATCACGAACTTATTAGATTTATTGTCTAATTTTAATCAGTATTACAGAAAAATCACTCTCCCAATTTTATTTCTAAATCTCAATCCACCTAGCACATCTGTACATGAATGGCCCCATTGTATTTACTAGTATCAGTAGTTAGTAATTCTTAGCTGGATTAAATCATTAGGCCCTGACCCTGCTAACAGTATTGCATTATGTGTAACTTTACTTGGGGATTAGCTAACCAGAGATCTGTGGACTCATCGGGATGGAGTTGTTTGTAACAACAAGGCTTTGTGAGACTTGAGGTATTAATGAATTTAGTTCTATGGGTCTTCTACTTAATCCTAAATATTTCTATAATGCTGGAAATTTTGGGCATTGAATGAGATAAGGAGCATCTGAAAGGAGTTTATATTTGTGCATATTTCATCGTACACTTTTTGTGTGTGAAGGATGCCTTAAACTAAAATGGTTAAGTCCTTCTCTGTGGCTAAAAGTATCTAAGGACACTTAGATCATATTTATAATATTGTATAGGCAATATCTGGTTATTCAACACACGGAAAAAGCATCTAAATTTTGAACGTAAGAATGTCAGGATGGGGCCCAAACCTGTGTGAGTCCTAAGATTTTACCTTCCTTTGGAGTACTGAGCACTGTCTGCTGCAGGAGGCAGGACGAGTGCTGGACTTCTTGGAGCAGTGATGTGAGCTGGGGCAATTCTTCCATCCTTCTACAAGAAACAAAGCACAACTTTCAGACAATATAAACACCCAGTAATTTGTGCATTTAATAGAAATGCCAACAGTCTCTCAGCTACGTGGCCTCATGGCCAGCCAATTTGCAGCAGACACCAGGATTGCCCACTTTGCAGTCACCCATCCTGGTTGTGGCTTCTGTGGTGCAATCAGCCTGGGTCAGGCATTTTTGCTGTGTCCACAGCTGACTCGCCCAAAGCAGTTCACATGGGCTTCTCATGATCCTACAGACACAGTTACCTCACGCCCCTCTGAGCTTGATGGCTGAGTTTACACGACTGTTACTTGGGCCATGAGGACAGATTCATGCTGAGAACACATCACCTTTTTGCTCTGGAGGCTGAAGCATTCCACTAATCCCCAGGTCTAATAGCCCAGCTGCTCCCTTCTGCCCTCCTCATGACCCCAACCTGATCTGAGGAGCCGCTCCTCCTGAAGGTCAGAGATAATTCATGTGGTGTCATGCTGTGTCATTCACAATGAGTGACTGAATTGGTATGATGGATGGGGAAGGGTCAGTTAGAGCACTAACCCTAGAACAACTTTGTGGGGCCACCACTGTCATTTTGTTTAGGAACTGCAGAGAGCCCTCCAGGCTTTCTGTCCCAAGAATGAACAGCTCATCCCTGAAAGGAACTTAGGTTTTTCCTCAGGGCTTTTTTACCCCTTGATTTTAGGAGAAGAGAGTAAGAATCGTTTGATTTATGTAAAAATTATGAGCACAAAGGGTAGTCCATCCAATGGATAAGAAGCCTTAAATCTCATTTTTCAAGGGTTTATAATATGGCACCAAAAATTGCTGAAACTTGGCAGTCAAAACTCATCTAGGCAGCAACTCTTTTCTTCCCATACTCCTTTTTTTTTTTTAAGAGAGATTATTTTCTCTGATCATCGTGGGCCTCTTCTGCTCTGCACTCTCCCCTCCATACCACCATCCCCAAGTTATAATTCTTGTCAGAGTTTCTCAGTAAGCAATTGCTCATAAGAGCTTTGAGCTCTGCCATTGCTTCTCTCAGTGAGGGTTGCATCCCAGCATTTTTCTGAAATTAAGAAAAAGTAGTCAAACTTCTTGGTAATTTCTTGCCTGAAAGGGCAAACAATGCAAGTGCTTGAACGGATTTCTCCGGTGCTGTGTTCGTTGTACCTATGACCTATATGTTAGTTAAAATCATGTCTGCCAAGGGCCCACAAAAATGCCTTTGAGACAGTTTGTTTCTATTTTAGACCAGAAATGAACCCTATTTATTTAAAGGTTTGACTCCACTGACTAGACCAATGTAATTGAAGCCATATAACCTCACTAAGCTATGTTAAGATAAAGCACATATCATGATGCTGTAGCTGCATCCTTTTAAGGGCTGTTCTGATAGAACTTTTCTGATAAAATCAAACTCTTCTGTCTCTCCCAAATATGATATTGGTATGCTAAAACAACTTTTGGAGGCAGCACCTGAATTAAGAGGTTAACCTAGTTGCCACCTCCTGATTTTCAGTGTTTCTGAGCCAGCACAGCAAGTGCTGGCAAGGAAGAGGGCTGGGTTCCCAGGGCCAGCTTTCAGTGAGCGCGCTTGGTACACGGCAGAGGCCTGAGTTACGTGGAATACTTTACTGCTGTGTTAGGGCCTGCTCTGGCTACCTTGTGGGATGGACTGAGGAGCACAATTCTACCCATTGATGTAGTGCTATTTTCCAGTCTTCCTCAGCTTCTTGCTGCAGGAAGGTGCTAAGTGTGTGCTATCAGCCAGAGAGTAATCTCTGCTCTGCTGTGATGAATTGGCCCTTTGTGCTGAGCAGGTCATTATGAGGTGTTAAGTTTGCCACCCTTTATTAGGCAAAGTTTTCACTGAAGTCAATGAGAGTTTTGCCAGAACCACTGTCAGGACTCTTGCTTCCTCCTGGCTTCTGCTTGCACAGCAGTATGACTAAAATTCTTCAGGCTTGTCTCACTGCCATTTTTATTCACCTGTTTTGGCAGGGTCCTGACCAACAGATTCTTACGCTGGGATGTGCTCAGGTAAAATTACCTCAGATTCTACTGGAAAGTTTGTCTGCCAATGGTCTACAGGCATAAACACAAAGCCCCTTTCTTATGTTTCCATAATTCAAAAACAGCTTAAATCTTAGTAATAAAATATTGCAGGTATTTACTTCACGATATGTATTAGACCCCCCTTAGCTGCTTAGAAGAAGAAAACATAATTTAAATGACAGATAGTTTTGTCATTTGAAAATTATCTGTTCTATATCTGAACTCTTTTTGTAGTTGTTGGCATGGAAACAAGTAAAGCCTGCAAGTCCTTCTCCAGACACCTTTGTAACTCCAGTACGAGTCAATGGGAAGCTGTGGAAAGGCTCTGCAGCTCTGAAAATCAGATGCCAAATACCTTGCTTTTATCCTCAAAAAGTATCTGGTTTTGAAAATTAGCTTCACTCTGAAGAAAGTCTTTCTTGAAGTAGTGACTTGGAACAGTTTAAAGTCAAGGATGTGTATTTAGAGTTGAAGTTAAATATTTCAGGCATAACAGCTCCTTCCACACCATCTGGTTCCTACGTATTGCTTAACAATGAGATCAAATGCCTTCCTGTAGCTAAGTGGACACAACTCCGCTTTAATAGGTGTCATATCCCTTTATGCTAGAGCTGAATGTTGCTTGTGACACGCTACTTCTTTCCCCACTCCCTGTAATATCAAGTAGAAAGGAACTTAGATAACCGTAGTGAGTTTGGGCCCGTTTTTGGATTGGTGTTAGGCTGAGTCTAGTCAGATATTTTGTAGATTGCTATGCTTAATCTTTCTGCAATGCAAACTCAAGAGAGAACAAAAATCATCTCCTCAGTATATGACTTGTTGATATGGGGCAAAGCACCATAATTTTGTGATGAGAAGTGATGGCATTTTACTGAAATGTCATGACTTGAGATACAATCTGTCTTCCCCATCCCAAAATGATTTCCAGGAAGGCAAAATTGAAAATGGGGCCATGATGATAAATGAGTGAAATTTTGAACTGTCTTGATGAAATACAAAAAGCCTTCCTCTCATATAGGAAATATTTTTTAACTATTTGAAAATGAAGCCAGAAGGAGGACATCTTCAAAACTTGTGAGGTCAGACAAAGCGGCGATTAAAACACACTTCTAGTCCTATCTTAGTTTTTAAATTAGCTGGCTTTTGTGGGTTTGCATCTGTGGATAACTGGCTAGCTGAAAAAGTTCACATAGACATAGTCCAGCTGGCTGGACAAAAATGCACATCGCTCTCAGCTTATCTGAAGTAAAGCAAAAATACACTAGCCTTGGCTGTTCTTGTTACAGAATAACAGGAAAATTGCGGTGGGAAAAGAATGTTGCAGGTGGGAACAGATAACTACAGAAGAGAAACTAGGGGCGGCTTGGTATTTAGGTAACTAACCAATAATGAGCTTAACTTTTGTAATATGTATGAGCTAATTATAACAAGGCATAAAAGGTGACTGTAAGGGACAATAAACAAAGTCTGCTGATCACTCATATTGAGTGACTGTGTCTTCCCTCCGTCGCGACATGCATCAGACTTTCTGATAAAGAGAAATGCTGTCAGAGGGAAAAAGGAGCACGCATAGGGGAAACAACTTCCATCATCTCACTTACATTCCCAGGAAACAAATCCCTTACATTCCCAGGAAACAAATGCATCTCTGTGTGAGGGAACAAAAGAATAAGATGCTTGTCCCAGTTCATCTCTAGTACAAAGGAGACCCCTCTCTCTTAAAGATGGTCCATCATGCTGAAAGGAGAGGGAGAGGACACCAGGCTGAGCCTTGTGTCATTGCATCGTATCTGATGTTGCAAAGCTTCTGGTGGGTGGCAACAAGGGCCGAGATCAATGGCTGTGACTTACAGATGAGTAGTAGTGTTACCAAAATCTCAGAATAAAGAACTTACCAACACCAATGTGATGTAGATAAGCAGACACTTCTTTATGGATGGCCAGGTGCGTGAGTCCTCTCATGATCCACGCACACCAAGTTTCAAAATCATACACCTTATATAGAATGTATTAGTACATATTCATTAAGTATTCATGCATAAACATAGTGTTTCCCGAAAATCATTAACATACTCTCCTCCCATATCTGATTCTGCGCAGTAAAGGTTAGAAAGGTCTGGAAATGGGTCTGAGGTATTATTCGGGTAGGTGGTACATGAGTCAGTGGTCGCGATCTGCCCCTGTCGGAATTACCTTTCACTTAAGGTAACTGTTTCTTGGCAGGTAATTACGAGTTGCTTCACTTGACTCTCCTCAGTTTCCCATTAATTCTACATTTTGACATTTTAGTACATTCTCCTAGGTTACATATAAATAATCATCTTGAATCTTAAGTCTGTTATCTAAAACATTCCTACTAGGTGATTCTGACCAATTCCTTCGGCCTTGGTACGGGGTTATACAGGGGATTTCATAGCAGCTGTTGCTGTACAAATACAAGTTTCATTAAAATATTTCTTATAACTCTGTATTCCTATTAAAATAACTCTATGTTCCTAATCAAATGTGGTTAGTTAATTCTAACTATTAACAGATATGTAACAGTAGTACATCCTTTTGTAGGCTAAACGGGGAAAATGGAATCTTAAACCTGCTTAGTGCCAAAGTCTGTAGCCATGAAAGATGGAGAATCTTCTGGCAGATGTGGCTTGAAGGGATGGGGCTGTGATGGTGACTTTGTCCTTTTGCCACAACATCAGTGCTTGGAGTCTCTTTCCTACTCAGCTGGAGCGTGGCACTTGATGATGTAGACTTTTCCTATGTCTCATGCCTGTACCTGTGTGTCCAAGAGACAAAACAGAAACGTGGAAGTCTCAGGGTGGAATCTGTTCATTGCTAAAATATTCAGGAAAAGCACCAATAGGGATGTGCAGAATGCTGGTCATAGGCCACTGCTGGCACAGTTTGATCATCGTATATGATCGTGATGGCTCATGAAGATGAAGCCAACTATGTGTGACACTGTTCTCTGGTGGTGTTGCCCTGAGAAATCCTGTAGGTTGGTGCTTTGTGCATGGACAGGAGACAAAAGTCCAGTGTTTGCTGCAAATGTGTTTGGCATGCCGGTGTTGACTGTATTTGCATGTGCAGCTTCCACGTTTTATTTTGCCCTCCTGTGAGGTTGGCCACGCATGTTGCAGTAGTGCACCTGTGCCAGGTACAGGGTACCCCCTCTGTGTGCTCTGCTCTCTCCTGCTCGTCCCTATGTGACCTTGCCACACTTCTCCATCTTTGAATACCTTTTCACCGAGGGTGGGTTTGGTGCGTGGGGTTTGGCACCCCTCTGCTCGGTGCGTGGTTTCCTGGAGCCCCTCTTCCTCAGCACCCACCACAACGCTGCCTCGCGTGTTTCACCGGCACTGCGGGGGGCTCTGGGGGCTGGGGGCTCTTGCGGGCCACTTTTGCTTTATTTTTTGCCACTTTGTTCCCGCAGCCCCAGCCCGCCGGGTGGGCTCCAGCCAGGCTCCGTGGCGCCGTGGTGGGTGAGGCTCCCGCTGACTCTGCCTAGCCCGGCTCTGCCCCTGCCCGGGCCCCCGGGGTGCTGCCTGCCTGGAACTCCTTCTGCTAGGGGAGGAGTGCCAGCGGCAAACAGGAGTACCCTCCCCTGAGTCTCATTCCCATTGTTAAGCAATTCTGCACGATCAGCCACTCCCAGAGATGGCACTGGGCTTAGGGCAGAACCTCTCTCCCCGGCTATTTCGATTTCATGGAAGGGATGCTCAGATCACTCACACAGTCCAGCTGATGTAGAACCACACATGCGGTATAATAAAGTATTGTTTAGGCCTCCTCCACATTCACGGTACCACACAGACACCTTGAAATGTTATGCATCCATAGCACATATTTTCCGGTACCTTTTTTTAACAAAAGGTTATGTTGTGACCACACAGATAAAGAGAGCCCTGTCTAAGCAGTTACAGGTCTGTGGGAAGGGTGTGCATGTAAAGTGCTCGGCTGGAAGGTTGAGTTTTCATGCTTTATGGACCTATTGCGAGGTCAGTTAAAAAGTGAGCTGTGTGAATTTTTATATAGACATGCAGTAGTCCACAATCCAAGCATGTATATTATTCTTTCTGGTTCAGTGCTGAGAATGTGAAAAGTACTGTGGATCCCAAGGAAGAAAATTAAACCTTCTGTTTCCTCCTGTGGTGGTGTATAGCAAAAGGATTAGGGGAGGCAGGACAACACATTGCTCGATATCAGAAACTCATATCTATGGTTCTCATTTAATCTTTCAGGCGTGCAGGTGAAGGTTTTGTTGACAGTAGAGTGTAGCTTCCAGACGAACTGGGAGTATAAGTTATACTGGGTTTGAAGATAAAGCTTGCATTAGCTTTGGCTATTACAGTGACGGGGAGATGCAGATTTGGGATTAATGAAATGTGAAAACAGCAGGGGAGAGAGAAGTATGAGACACTAGATACTATCATAATTATTGCTCTTTTTTAGTAAGAGCTACGGATGCTTATCATCTCAGTAAATAAGGTTGCATCAGGTGCCTGAATTTAGGCACCCAAGTTTGAAATATGCCACCTTCCTGGCTTGCTGTCAAGGTCACAACAGCTCTGGGACAGATCTGGAAACAGAACCCGGGAGTTCTAACCCCTTAGCCTCCTGCCTCAGGCAGGCAGGAAAGGAACCACGGGGCTATAACTTCAGGAAAAAGAACTACCATAATGAAGGTTGTGCAGGAGCCAACTCAGATGCCTGGAAGGGAGAAGCACAGAGCTAGAACTGCAAAGATGAAGGACCTCATTGAACCTGAAGTGCTTCATTAAGTGCAATACAGCTTGTGTGTGCACAGTGGCAGATTTTTCAGAAGATATATGTGCAAAGCTCAGACTGAGAAGGGTTGGAGAAATGGGGGGAATCACTCCCCCTTCTAGAAATACTGAAGTTAAGTATCATTGTATGTAAGGAAAATAACTGAATTATTTTATGCTTAGTAGGTAGTAAGTAACATGCATGGTCCATGTTAGAACAGTCTGGACACGTGGAATTGCTTGTGTGTAAGGAAACAAAGTTGTCTGCTGTTGATTCTGAAATGCCAAATGCTTGCTCTGTGCCTTCGTTTTTCCACAGACAAATCAAGGGGAATAAGTTGATTTATCTGAATCTTTGTGCACAGAACTGTAAGGCAGCAAATACCCATGAGGTTAAACACTGTGAAGTAAAGACAAAAGCAGAAAAGATACAAGAAATTGATTTGGAAATTCAACTATGTATTGAAATATTCAAGAATATTGAATAGCAGAATGTTTTTATGAGGTTCTTAGTACTACAGGGCACTGCTCCTAAAGCATGGGGGGGGGGGGTTTGACATTACTTCCATGCACATTGGAAATTATACTAATATTTGCCCATGTTTGCTTCTTCCCTGGCTTCCCACCCTACTACTGGAAGCTGAGAAAGGACTGTTTGCCAAGTGTTGCATGAACTTCAGATGATGATTGCTATTTCTGTGCAAAGAAGCATCACGAATGAATCTTCAGAATGGCATGCTGGCTATAGGAAAAAAGAAGAGAAAGGGGTCTGGAGAAGGACATCTGCTTGAAGTGCTGACCTCTTAGGAAGAGAGTGACTGAGTGTTGCTACTGTAGTGTTGAGATGTCAAGATACGAAAGTAGGAAGTGCACTGTTTCTTTTAAAGGGTCTCAGCCATGCATGCTACTTGATTTATCTTCCTGGCTGGTCCCACCCTTGATAGCATTTAGCCTTGTAGGGACCATTTTTCTTATATTATTCAGATTAAGCTTGCAAGGTTTGAGCAAATGATGCACACTGGATTTCCAGGGACTTGTTTGAGAATGAGTTGCAACCAGACTACTCTGCTGAAGAGTTCTCAGCCTGCTTTTAACCTTTAACTGGACACTGAAGTCCAGTTCCATGTTGGCTGTCAAGTATTTTCTTGTGATATATGTTTGCTGCTTTTAAACCCACAGAATCTTTGCTGGACAAGTTCCGTTGTAATCTCCCCTCAATGTCTTGTTGTTGCTTCACTAGAAATTTTAAACATTTCTGTAGTTTGGTTTCATCTTTTGCATAGGAGCTGGTATTTGGCCAGCTGTCTCAGTGAGGGATGTGACTAAGGAATTGGGGAGGGCATGGAAATGTCACCAGTTTGGGTCCTCCAAGAGGCACCATGGAGACGGTATTTTTGACAAGTCCTGCCTGTGGCATGCTACCGATTTATTTTTCAGTAAGCGTGGCCTTGGCAGGTGCTGATGGCAGCAGAACAAATTTAGAATAAGTTGTGATAAAGGGAGTTCTCTTGGGAAGTGGAAAAATGTGATAAATATTTTAAAACTGTTTGATCACAGGAAGAGTGAAGATGTGCTTGTTGGAGCATTCAGGATCTGTCCTCTAATGCATTGGCTGTTGTAAGACAATCTGGGGTCATGGTGAAAACATAAGATGATTTCTGTTCAGTGGTTTTTTCAGTGTTTTTCTCTCCAAGGATAGAAATTTGCCTGTTCCAAGGACTTAAATTACCCAGTATTTTGGGTCCCTGGGTCCTGAAGGGACAGTCACCCTTTCTTCTAAATGCAATGAATCAGGAGCCCTGATTTCAGGTACCCTCTCGGTTGATGTGTGTTTGAAGCTGGTGGCTCTATTTCATCCTTATTTCTGGGTCTTTATGCAGTGAAATAACCTTCTGCTCACTCATATTTTTTTTCAGTGTCTGCTTCCAGTCATGATTTCAGTCCTTGATTTCAAAAGTAACTAGATGGCTTTTTCGAGCCTAGCCTGCAGCTTTAAACTGGAGGGTCCAAACTGGGAGTGAGCTAGGAGAAAATCAGAGTAGTGATGGCAAACAGCATAGGATATGTGAACCTGGTAGTTTCTCTTTTCTGTCCATTAGTGTAATTTTGTGGTAGACTGGAGAGGTGGCTGCTGTGATCTGTAGATCTTTGTTCTGAAGGAGTTGTGTGATGCTGGTGTTCCTGTCCTTGAATTTTTTTCAAGGGCAGACCTGATAAGAGATAAAGCATGCAACTATTCTGTTTACATTCTTTTTTTTGTTTGTTTTAAATATGCTTATTACAGCTGTAACTGACTGCAGCTAGAGTCTCTCCTGTGTTAACATTTTTGACATAGACGTGCTCTTTTCCTGGGTGGGGCTGATAAGGGAGTTTTCTAACATAGGTACTCAGTGAGATAGTGGTAGGTGGGCTGGACTGTTGTGTGTGAGCAATACTTTCGTTTGATAGCAGTCTTGGGGAATGTTCTGCAGCACATGGGCTTCCTAAATGACTGGGGGGAGCGGCACGCAGGGGCATCCCGCTACCCTCTGCAGCTCCATTACATGCCGCTGGCTACTGAGATTTTAGCTGTACAGTGGGGGGAAAGGCTGCTCTTTGATTCTGACAGGAATTAATCCAGTGAAACAGAGCCCTATTGATGCTCCTTCAGCAGATCATAAGAACTCAGGGCGGACATTTGGAACATAGTATGAACTACAGGATGTTAGCCTGTAGACATAAACATAATTTTGAAATGATCACTGACTCACCAATGCAGTGTAATCACCAGAGATGTGTCGAGCACCGAGCCATCAGTCACTGTTGACTTGACAATACACCCTTATTGTGTGTGCTGTGCCTGCCTAAGACCCCGGTTATAAATCCTCTTGGAACAGAGGAACATGTGCTCCTTGTAACATACATGCCTACACGGGAGTGCCCCAAGCATATCACATCATTCTGTTATTGATAGACAACATCGGGCCTTGGTATGGCTGCTTGTGCTTAGCTATATTGGCAGGAAAAAGCATTCTGTGAAGTGAATAAAACGCCCCGTGATCTCCAACCTGTGGCTCCACTGGAGCTTGTTGCACGTGTGCTTTTTGTAGTAGACACCTCCAGTGTGCACAGCCATTCTTGGCCTCCCCCAACTTCATTTACACAGCAGGTATTCAACATTTCAGGAATCCGGGAGGGAGAGTAGTGGGCTTTGGTTGTGACTAGAGGAGTAACTAGAGTTGCCGGTGGTGTATGTAAAAAGAGAAAAAGAGAATGTGAATGCAAAGACTGCTGTGAACAGGCGGTGCATAGAAAAACACTCTCAGCTGTTGGGTAGTTGTCTTTCAATGAAGAGAAGGCAAAGCTACTGCTGCACCTCCTGACTTCACTTATCTGTTAGGAGCTCATGGTTTGCACAGCCCTTGGCAAGTATGTTGGCAGATGCCAGACCTACTGCATCGCCTGAATCTGTCAGTACTTCTTTTGAAGTTAAACAGATGTTGGTGCAACTGTTCCTGGGACACAACTGAAAGAGACACGTTGAATGGGGAAGACCATGAGGCTGACATATGGAAAGGTCCAAGAGTTCTGGTGTGGTTTATATGTGAACTGCTGTATTTGACAAAACAATTAACATCCCTAAAGAGCATTTCAGCTGCTGTGTGTCAGAGAAACAAGAAGGATGTTTTGATAGCTTTAAAATGAGTTTTAACCCTTAGTGTATTTCCCCCCCTGAGCTTCACGTACTTTGGAAATGTGAGTAAAGCATCCATTTTACAGAGGAACATTGAGGCATTCTTAGCGTTTACCTGTGTAATGCTATAGAAAGAGAAAGCCCAAGCAGTTCCTTAGTTACATCCAAGACCTGAAACTTCTTAACCTGCAACTGGAGATATAGGCATCTTCTGTACAGCCCGATTCTGTGCCAGTACTTTCCTCCTACCCTTTCAAGGATGGTATGAATTCCAGTCTCCTTTTTTCCTCACACTGAGATGCACACGTGCAACTTTCTTGCTAGTATTCCAAACAAATATGTGATAGAAGCTGGCAGGATGGTGGAAGCCTGTCATTTCCTTACTCTGAGTGTTGTCAAAGAACAGTGCTTTCATTAGAAATGTAGCTGGCAAATGGCAGAGTACCTGCCTGTCGCCACAGACAGTGGCATACACACAGACACAATACAGTGCATGCACCTGCCAGTATTCAGGTGGGGAAGAAGACTGAGGGAGATGTTGCTAGGTAGGGCCTGCAGCTAGAGAGGCTATTCGCGTGACCTCTAGAGTTATTGCCAAGCCATCGCCATGGTCCACAATAAAACAAAAAGAAAGTGAGAGTTTTACACAGTTTGTAGATCGCCTCCAAGCAGCAGTCGATTCCTTGACCCTGCCCCTAGAGGCAAAAGGCCCAGTTGTCCCAGACTGTTTGCGGCAACAATGTAATCTAAAAACCAAGGAAATCCTGCGATCGCTGCCACCTGGGTCAAGTCTCGCGGACATGATTAAACATGTAGTGAGCGAGGAACACCTGGCCCCAATCCAAGTGGCTGTTCGTGCACTGGCTAGCGTGATGATATGCCCCAAATGTGGCCAACCAGGCCATGCGATGATCAATTGCCCCCAGTCGGGAGACCCGCCAACGGCACTCCCCCCACAAAACCAATCTAAAGGACCGTGTTGGGCCTGTGGAAAGAGAGGGCATTTCGCGAAGGAATGCAGACTTAAAAAGCAGGGAAACGGGAAGGGGAGGGGGCCCCTGGGCCGCACACAGCCCTCTCCCACTTGGGATGTCAGGCGGCCCCATTACACCAACCCCAGACGGGGGGGTCACTCCCGAACCTGTTGCCCCTGCAGGAAGCAACCAACTTTATGGCCCAGCCAACGACCCTACAAACCTGGCCTCCATCCCAGGGACAGCAGGGACCGCCCGGTGGGGACGAGACCCCTGGGTGGCCCTGGCAGTAAGGTGTGACAACCCGCCAGTGGTGTGGGGGATTTGTTCCCTCCATAATTCCCTAAATGGTACCACCATCAGTATCCCCTTTTTGATTGATACCGGAGCAGATGTTACAGTCATTCCTGAAACGAGCTGGCCCCCACATTGGAAATTAGAAGATGCCTCCACGGTGGGCGGAGTCGGGGGATTAACCCGAGCTCGGAAGAGTGCTCACTTGGTAGCAATCACGCTTCACACAGAAAAGGGACCAGAAAAGGCCATTACCCTCTTCCCATACGTCATGCCAGGAGTCCCACCCCTGTTGGGAAGGGACACCCTAGCCTTATTAAAAGCCAGAGTGACAAATTTACAGTAAGGGCCACTGCCGTACACCCACTTCCGCCGATCAGACTGACGTGGAAATCATCCAACCCAGTCTGGGTCGAGCAGTGGCCCCTGCCAAAGCCTCGAATGGATGCCCTCCTTGAGTTAGTTGACCACGAACTACAACGAGGTCATATAGAGCCTTCCACTAGTCCATGGAACACCCCAGTCTTTGTAATACCCAAACGAGCAGGCGAGGGGTTTCGTCTCCTCCACGACTTGCGCGAGGTAAACAAAAAAATCCAGCCAATGGGTCCTGTTCAAACATTGTTGCCCATGAACTCCATGGTTCTGGAGGGACAACCTTGTGCTGTCCTTGATATTAAAGATTGTTTTTTCTCAATACCTCTGCCTGAGGCGGACAAAGAGCAGTTTGCTTTTTCTGTAGTGTTTCCAAACAGCCAACGCCCCAACTTGCGCTTCCAGTGGAAAGTGCTGCCCCAAGGAATGATCAATTCACCCACTATCTGTCAAATCACAGTGGATCGAGCACTGGCACCGGTACGGAGCAGTGACCCGACTGCGACTATCATTCAATATATGGATGATATCCTGATTGCCGCACCATCAGGCAATCAGGTAGACCACCTGGTGACAATAATTTCAGAAACCCTCAAGACAAACGGGTTTGAAATCACGAGTGCAAAAATTAAAAGAGGACCCTGTGTCAGTTTCTTGGGAATGGGAATCACAAGTTCTTATATAACACCTCCTCAAATAAAAATCCATCGAACCGTTAAAACACTCCATGATATGCAACGGTTAGTGGGGTCTTTGCAATGGCTCCGCAATGTTGTCCTGATCCCTCCCGAAATCATGCCCCCCCTGTACAATCTTTTGAAAGGGAAACACCCATGGGAACAAAAAGCTCTGACGACAGAGGCAATAAACTCTCTCGACTTTATCGAACAACAGGTGTCATCAAACACACTCGCCAGGTGGAACCCAGCTATACCACTCGATCTGTATGTGCATTTCACGGAAGCGGGGGGAGTAGGAGCACTGGCCCAAGGCTCTCCTGAAAAAGCTCAGCCAATACAATGGGTAGTCCTGGGGAAAACGTCACAGGCTTTCTCTCCGGGAGTCGAGTGCCTCGGTAACCTCATCATGAAAGGCAGAAAACTCGCCCTAAGGCATCTGGGCATTGAGCCAGCCAGAATATACCTACCCTTTCGCAAACAGCTCCCAACACAATCAGTGGCAATGTCAGAATATCTAGCTATAGCCCTCGCCGGATTTGGGGGGGAAGTCCGGTATGCCACAAAGCCCCCCTGGACTCAAATGCTAGCTATTGTTGACGTCGACCTCCCACGGAAAATCATGGACCAGCCCCAACAGGGACCAACGGTCTTCACAGACGCATCTTCAGCGACCTCAACCGTGGCAGCAGTATGGCAGTCGGGAGGAGAATGGCACTGTGTCAAAATGACTGATCGTGCAATCTCCGTCCAACAGCTGGAAGCAGCAGCTGTAGCGCTGGCATGCGGTCTGTTCCCAACAGAACATCTCAACATAGTAACTGATTCAATGTTTGTGGCCAAGCTTTGCTTAGCCATGTCAGGGCCCGGCGTGTCAACATCCACAATAGCTCTGATGCTAGAAGCAGCACTTTTTTCCCGAAAGGGCACTATATCGGTTATCCATGTCAACAGCCATAACCCAATCAAAGGGTTCTTCCAAATCGGCAACGACAAAGCAGATGCCGCTGCAAAAGGGTTGTGGACACTGAAAGATGCCCGCCAATTACATGAGTCCCTCCACACTGGAGCTAAAGAGTTAGCAAAGAGATGTGGGATCTCAGCCACTGACGCGAAACATATAGTAGCTACATGTCCCCACTGTCAAAAAGCACCATTGTGGTCTAGCGGAGTCAACCTCAGAGGTCTTAAAGCCTCCGAGGTGTGGCAGACAGATTTTACGCTCTGCCAATTGCTAAAACCTCGAGCATGGCTAGCAGTAACTGTAGACACATATAGCGGGGTGATCGTAGCGACACACCTTAAAACCGACGCTAAGGCAACCATCCAACATTGGCTAACTGTTGCAGAATGGATGAGAGAAAACGGCCACGGATCCATGGAAGGACTGTGTGACACAGCACTTGACATGAGTTTGGAGTGAACCAGACTAGGCCGCAGTAAAAAAGTTACTGCAATAATGGACAATGGACAGGGAAGATAAGGAAAAGGTCAATGCTGAGCTTGCAGAAGATGTTGCAACTAACTTTGAGGAAGTCACGTAGAACACGGAGCCGAGCTATGAGACAAGTTAACCACAGAAACCGCAAGTAGGAGGCCGTACAAAGACGTAACCGTTAGGGCTTAGCCAATCAACATATGACTAGTAGGCATAATTAACTGGAAATGTATAAATATCATAATTGCGCCGTAATAAATCGGAGCTTGCTTTATCACTCATACTGAGTCGGCTGCTTGCTTCCCCTCGCTCGTCGCAGCTAACAGCCATGGCGTGGCTTGGCATCCCTAATCAGATCAAAACGGACAACGGTTCGAATTTTGTGTCTAAATCAGTCCAGGCATTCACTCTGAAATGGGGTATTACTCTGATACACGACATCCCATATAATAGTGCAGGACAAGCCATAGTCGAACAAGCAAATCAAACTCTGAAATCTAAATTAGAGGTATTAGCAAAAACAGAAGGTTTTACCAACGTCATTCCCTCAAGGGACCAGGCACGCTTATTAGCGACAGCCCTATTAGCTTTAAACCAGTTCCCCAGGGGAGACGAGGTGAATAGCCCTGCCCAGAAGCACTGGGCCACTCGAGCACTAGAAGAAGGTCCGTACGTCATGATCAGAAATGAGCTAGGAGAGTGGGAACAAGGGTGGGAATTAGTTCTGACAGGGCGAGGGTATGCTGCAGTCAGAAAAGATAACAGAATCAGATGGTGTCCACTTAAGTCTATCAAGCCAGACCTTCAGAATAAAACTAATGAAAACTGTGAGTTTTTATCTGCAGGACCGGATCATCGGACACCCCCGTAACCCGTATACCCTGGTGACAAGAGAAGACGACGAGTCAGCAAGCGGCCTGTCTGCATCTGAGGGCTCTGCACCGGCAGAGTCCAGACAACGGCAAAACAGCTCCCGCAAGGCGGGGCTGTGATGTTTTTGTGTGATCTCAATTTTGGTGTTCATAACGGCGTCTAGCGGCTTGTATGAACATCAGCTGTGGGAATGGGTACTAGCGAGATGGGAGGACCAAAAGATACTGCAAAGGATTGTTACCCCGGGATCCCCTAGTTTCCAAGTATATCTCTGTGACCTAATCCTCTCAACTCCCTGTTTGAACACTATAATGTATTATATGTGTCCCAGCTCTAACCCCGGCAAATCTTACTGTAATGTCCCTTATCAGTATTACTGTTCTCGCTGGGGCTGTGAAACCATCGCATCTGGCTGGAAGGTAGCAAAACCAGACCCGTTTCTTAAGACCAGTTGGGGACCAACAGGCTGCACCCCTAGGAGACCAAGTGGGATGGGAAGGACAGTATGCCGAGGGAAATGTGACTGCCAATATATTTTCTTAAACATAACCAATGAAAACGACCTAGGATAGACCATAGGCAAAACTTGGGGCATTAGATACTGGCAACCCGGCACAGATAGGGGGGGACTGTTTTTTATTAAAAAACAGGAAGTAAAAAGCGGAACAGCAATTGGCCCCAACGTCGTGATCAAAAGCGATAACCAGCAAAGAAAAGAAAACTTTCAGACTGCCATGCCCGCCCCAGCCGATCCCTTACTAACCAAGCAGATAGTTCCCTCAAGCCAACCTAACATGAACTCTCACCATTTACCCGAAAAGCCCTTTTTTAGCGTATTAGATGCCACCTTTCGGTCACTGAATCAGCCAAACCAGGATCTCATGAATTCTTGTTGGTTATGTTATGACGTCTATCCCCCCTTCTACGAGGGCATTGCCCTCGATGCTTTCTTTGACTATTCATCAGATAGCAATCCAACCCAGTGTAGGTGGGATACACCATGGAAAGGAGTTACCTTGAACCAAGTCAGGGGCCTGGGCGTATGTATTGGTAATGTCGCCCTAGCAAGCCAGGATAGTGCTGTCTGCGCAAGAACCATTGCGGTTGACAAGACCCGTAAATGGGTGATCCCATCCGCACCTGGAATGTGGATCTGCCATCAATCAGGAGTAACCCCCTGTGTGTCCCTCAAAATTTTTGACGATTCTGCTGACTTTTGTGTACAAATTCTGATTGTTCCTAGGATCCTATACCATCCAGAAGAAGAAATGTACCGCTACTGGGGAGAAGCCAATAGCAGGCTTCAAAAAAGAGAAGTGCTGACAGCTGTAACAATAGCAACGCTGCTTGGTTTGGGAGCAGCCGGTATGGCCATGGGAGTGACCTCCCTAGTGACCTAGCGACGAGGTCTGTCTCAACTGCAAGTGGCCATCGATGAAGACCTACAAAAAATCGAGAAATCCATTACCTTTTTAGAGCAATCCCTCTCCTCGCTATCAGAGGTTGTTTTGCAGAATAGACGGGGATTAGACCTCCTGTTTATGCAACAAGGAGGCCTTTGTGCTGCCTTGAAAGAGGAATGTTGCTTCTATGCTGACCACACTGGAGTAGTTAGGGATTTGATGGCCAAATTGAGAGAGAGATTGACTCAAAGAAAAAGAGACAGGGAAGCCCAACGAGGGTGGTTTGAATCATGGTATAACCAATCTCCGTGGCTAGCCACCCTGATATCCACCTTGGTAGGTCCGATTGCAATAATCCTGCTGACACTGATCTTCGGACCCTGTATATTAAACAGGCTCGTGTCCTTTGTCAAGAGCAGGCTGGAAAGGGTCAACATCATGTTTGTGGAACACCAACAACTGCTTTAAAAATGTACTTGATCAGTATTTCCCCTGATTCTCCCTGGCTCTCCCCAAATATCCCAAGCTACACTCCATTACCCCCAGTCGTTTCCCAAGTGCCAATTGCTCAGTGTGCCTTATCTTTGTACTCCTTTTTTAGAAATATTTTTACGATTTTAGCCTGTTTAGTTAAACATGCGGGGGGGGAATGTTGCTAGGTAGGGCCTGGTGGCCGGAAGATCTCGCGCTGTACGGAAACATAGGGCCCCCCTCCAGCTAGCCAACAGCTTTTAGTTTATGATGTAAGCAGACGGAAGTGACATTGTAAACCTAGGCTATATAGTGTCGCGTTGTTCAGCAATAAACACTATTTGCCATCCACCACATTGGTGTCTGTGAGCTGATGGACCGCGCGGCCAGGGGTCGGCTGCCGTGCACTTCCTGAGCCAGGTCACCGCGTGCCCGTGAAGGCAACAGGGAGAGGCAACGCAAAAGTGAATTTGTGTAATTAAAGATGGAATAGCCATCTTTGCTGCCTTTCTCATGCAGCGTAAAATAAGACCAAGACTGAGGGGTTGGCTTCTGGTGCTTTAGCTGTGGCAGCATGAAAAATGAGGAGGAGTGTGATAAGAAACTAATAATTTACGTTCCAAGCACAGACTCACACCAGTGTAGAGGGAAATTTGTGCCAAAAACTCCTACTAACTCAGAAAGGCACACAATCTTTTATTGCACAAATTATTAATGACCAGAAAATAAATGACTCTGTAATCAGATCGGTGCTGCTGACGCTTTTAATTTCTTCTTTCATTTGTATAAATTCTGAAGCCAGTGGAAAGGGACAGTTGTGTGTTGTGGTTAGCATAATGCCTGCTTTGTGGTTTGTTCAGGCGACATAATGCAACCCAAAGCAGTGGGAAAGCTTTGTATACAGACAGACACAGGACCTGTGGGAGCTGGGTGTTTCGGAACTCCCACTGTAATACTATAGGTTGTGGGATGGGCCAGCTTGAGGAAATCTTGCTGCAGCCACAGACTTACTGGGCACAGATTTTCCCAGCTGTGAGCTCTCAGCATCCTCCTCCTCCTCCACGCTGCCTTAACCATCCTGTGCCTGGCTCCTCTGCCCTGGGTGCCTGCAGGCAGAGCCTCAGCCCTGCTGCGCTTTGCAGAGGAGCTGCTGGTGGGCAGAGCTGTCTCTCTGGAGTGCTGCCCACTTGCCATGAGCTCCCTCCATGGCAGGAGCCCGGCCCAGCTCAGCAGCAGGGAGCAGCCCAAGGCAGCCCTTGCTCTGCCCCTCTGGGCTCCCTCCAGGTGTCCCTGGGGCTCCAGGGGAACCTGCTGTGTAAAAGGCAGAAAAAATCTCTGATGATCCCTTTCTCACACCTCCTTGCCAGCAGTGTCATTACTTGGGCATAAGAATTGCCTTCCATTGCCCTTCATTAGGCAGGACACCCAGGCAGGGCCAGGGAGGGATCTCCTTTACCCCTGGGGAGGGAAGGGATTCAGCTCTGTCAGTTTAGGTGTCTCATCCTGGTCTTCAGTCCTGGGGCCAGACAGGGACTCTGCTCCCTCCCATGCACACCGCAGACCCACACATGCCACAAAAGAGGAGGCATTCCTCTTGCCTCTGTTTGTGGGGGCACAGAAGGCCCCTGTGTGTGACCTCCTTGTCTCAGCTCTGAGGCTGGCTAATGGAGATGGAGGGCAGCAGCGAGCTGCTCAGACACAAGCACCTCGAGACCTGTGAGGTGATAGAGGTGGCCCAAGATACGTGCAGGTAACTGCAAGCTCTCATGGAGCCACTCTGAGAGACCGGGAAATGACTGGAGGCATCTTCTTGGAGGTCTCTGGGCATGTCCTTTGGCTGATTGAATGACAGCAGATGCCAAAACTTAGGGCAACTGAACCTTTTGCTACTCGTGATCTTCAGGGCTTCATCACCCACAGCAGGAACTTGGAAAGACAAATGCCATACACCATCCTCCCCACCTTGCTCCTTCTTTCACCAACTTTTATTGCTGAACACGGCCAGCTGGGGTCGGCTGTCCTGGCTCTGTTCCCTCCCAGCCTCTCTCCCCTCCCCAGCCTACATGCTGGTGGGTCAGCAGGAGTAGCAGAGGCAGCCTCGATGCTGTGCAAGCACTGCTCACCGACAGCTGTTACTGGGACTGGTTTGGTCACAGATCCAACACATGGCACCATATGGGGTGCTGCAGAGAAAACGGACTTCGTCCCAGCCCAAAGCAGTGCGGTGAAGCCCATCGTTACTCCTGCCATGCAAGTACACACTGGAGGGGCTGCTGCATCCCACAGGCCTTCAATCACATCTCTTGTAAGTGCCCAGCCACAGCCCACCCCACAGCCCACCTGCCCGAACAGGCTCCCAGTAGCAGAGACATGTTGGTGTAGAGGGGGGTTTTGGAAACAGACTGGGGAGAAGGCAGGTAACTCTTTCTTGGGACAAGAGGGGAAATCCATCTCCTCTCTCACCAGCTGTGGCCCCGCCCTGCAGGTGTCATAATGCACCTTCAGATGATGCGGACTGATGTCACAGGGGAATGTTCCACATCACAGGGTTGTCTCCCCAGTGCCATGGTGCTGCTGGCACATCCCGGCGAGGCCTTGGGCACTGCTGAGGGGGTGCCCACCGCTCCCCTTCAGAGCTGCTCCACAGCCAGGGACGGGGTCAGGAGGTAGCGGGCTTGCGCCAGGGGACCCTTGCTGACAGGCAGGAGCCTTGCCTGCAGGCAGAGGAGCAGCGGCACGTTGGGGCACAGTTTTGGATGAGGAGCCACAAAGAGCATCCCCTTCCCTGAGCTGAGGACAAGCAGCAAGCACGATGGAGGTCTGCTGCACAGTGGCACTCAGCGTGGAGCTCAGCAGCTTATTCCGAACGCTCCTGCTTCTCTCCACCATGGGTAGGGGATTCCGGAGTTTCTTCCTGAGAGGTTGCGCTGGGGCTATCCACTGTCAAATGTTGCGACTGCTGGGCTGATGGGGTGGCTGGACAGGGCTGGGGGCTGCCAGAGGGTCCCGCTGGGCTTGGGGAAAGATGGGGCAACCACGACTGCTGGGTCATGGTGCTGTGGCTGTCCTCAGCCCCGAAGATCCTGTGGGCACAGTGTGGTCCCTGGCGAGGGGGCCATCCAGAGTCAGGTTTCTCTGGGAGCTGGTACCTCTTGGGGTTCTGGCTCTGGGATGAAAAGGGGTCTGCGTCCTGGGGGCTGGGGTGTCCTAGAGCTCCCACAGGGCTCTGACGAGGTGGCTGGAAATGCCTGTGCTGTAAAACAGCCCTTTACCTTGAACTAGTCTCCTTTAGGAGAATCTCTGCTCCTTTCCATGGGATCCTCTTGTGCCACCAGGCTGGCAGATCATGTCCGAGGCTCTGGGGTAACCATGCTTTTCTGGGCGTTACATGGCCACAGCCCTGGTCCTGAATCCCTTCCCACATCCCCATTTCTGCCCCAGCCCTTCCCCAGGAGCAGAGTAAGGCTGGCAGTCTGAAACCGGGGCACAGCCCAGCTCTGCAGCCATTGCTGTGTTTGCCTGGCCAGGTGGTGGCCACCTGCACTGTCACCCCCTGGGTGAGGAGCTTGCCGAGAGGCTGTGAGCTGGCTGTCTCGGAGCATGACACTTCTTTCCTTTGCTTTCCAGAGGTTGTGGCTATCTGGGATGCTGTGTCTGCATACATCCTGGGACAGCTGAAGCTGGGCAAGGTCTGTTGGGATCCTGGTCCCCTTTTTGCCCTGGAAAGCGTGGGCCCTGGGAGCAATCCCTCCCTAAGCATCAAGGCAGCACGCTGAGACAAGCCTGTGTGTTCACCACTGCTACTTGGTCAACCAGGAGAGAAACCATATTCAGATCTAGTCTGAGAAAGCATTTGGCACGTGATAGAGTTTCGCTCATCCCTGTGGTCAGCATTTGTGTTGTTTTCCTGGGCAGGGGGTCCTGGTCACAGGACTCGGGACCTTTGCTACGGTGCAAGAGCGATTCCAAGGTGAAGAAGAGGTGTACGTGGTTCGAAGACCCATCTTCAAGCTGGACATTGCTGAGATATCTCTGCGGGAGCTAGCGTTCCCCACAGAGGTTATACCTGGTGAGAAGGCAACAGCCACCCTTCTCTTCCCCCTGCCCTGTTTGGGAGTGGGATGCATGCTCTCTGCACTTCAGAAAGGGTGCAGAGAAATGAGGATTTCAGTATTTCTCTGGAGAGAATTCCCTCCAAAGTTAGGCGGACAGCTTGAGCTCTTCTAAAACTAACCACTCCCCAAGAACTGTTTCCATAAACGACCTTTTCTCTGGCATTCTGTTTCGAATTTTACATGGAAATCCAGCCCGCTCTGCCAGTGACGATGTTCCTCCTCCTTGCAGACGATGTCAAGATCGAGCCGCTGAACTACAGATGGCTATCGCGAACCACTTCCTTCCCACAGCATGTGGTGCAGAGCTGTGTGCAAGAGACCATACTCTTGTACTCTTTCCAGCTGAGGAACAGGCAGCACCTTGCCTTCGCCTTCAAGGACATTGGCGTTCTGTCCTTCACCGATGATGTCCTGTGCATGCGGTTCTATCGCGACTGCGTCACAGGGCTGGAGAGCAAGGCCAGCTGGATTGCGCTGCTCAACACTGTGAGTTGCTCAGGCTTTGAGGGTGATGCAGTGACTTTGGGAAGCCTCTTGAAGGGTGAGCAACCCGATGGCTGTTGGGCAGCCTGCACGTGGCAGGCCAGTCCGACACCTTTCCACGTGCTCACCTGCGCTGACTTCTCCATTGGGAAAGAAGTTTTATTCTGAGCTTCTGAGTTCTTGCCCTACAGAAAGGCTGGCAGCGTTACTGCGCAGTCTCAGTGTTTGCTGTGCAGCTTCTCCAGAGCAGAGCAAGGGCTCATGTTCACGGAGGAAGATTTGGAGGAGGGGTTAGGAGAAGTGGCTTCCTTTTGGAGCAGGAGGCAGGTTTGCTTCCTTTGGGAGCCAAGAGCAAAGTGCCTTGGAAACCTTCTAGCAGCTCTGTGTCACTTTACAGAGGCTGTGGATGCCCAGTGCAGCTGCCTCCGGTGGAGAGACCAGCACTCGGGGGATGCAGGCTGCTCCTGCCCACGCCTTCCCCAGGTGAGTGCGTTTCCTCTGCAGCCCTCGACTGACCGAGCGGGCAGATTCCCAGCTCCTCAGGAGTGCGCCTTCCGGGGCTCGGCGTTGCACGTTGAGTCTGGGAGGGGGCCTGACCTGAAGGGGCTGGTTTCTGGTTAACTTACGATGAGTTGGGGTTACACGTGTGTTCTCCTGGAGTGGCCGAGCAGCGTCATTGCGTTTCTCATGCCCAGCCTGCCCGCCACTCCCATCAGAGAGAGCCAGCTGCACACATGGAGGGCTTTAAGCTACATCGTCTGTGTTGGGGGGAAATTGCTAATTAAACCCATGCGTGGCTGCATGGCCATGAGGAAAAGGGGTGCCATGCCTCACACGAGAGTCGTGAGGATTAGTGCTGGGAAGCTGCAGAGGGTAGGGGTCACCCTTCTTCAAGCCTGTGTCATCATTTACTGCCCAGGTTTCGCTTTACGGTGGTCAGCAGAGCAGTGGCCAAGGCTTTGTCCGCCTGGGCCAAGAAGGCTGCAGCAAAGTCCAGGCTCAGACAAGGTATGGGAACAGGTCTCTGCTGCCCAGCTGAGGCCCTGCCCCGCGCTGGGTGACCACAGCTCCGTCAAAAGGCACTCCCCAGGGGGCTGCTCTGCAGAGTTTCTTCCTTTGCCAGGTGCAGAGGCGCATCGTGGCAAGCTGCTGCAGAGACGGACGAAGCTTTCCCTTCCTGCACTGCCAAGTCAGGGGCCAGGCACAAGACAGAAAGACATGGGCAAGAAGACTTCTGAGAGGTGAGACCCTGGTGGGAAGGGATGAAAGGGATCCTGCACCCGTGGAGGAGAGACATCCCCTCCGGACACTCCGGCTGCAGGGACGCAGCAAGGTCCCTGACATGTGCCGCATGGCTCTTATGTGCTTGTTTCCCCTGTTGTGGGCCCCTCCCTGGGGAAGGTGGTGGATGCTGAGTGCACCCCACGTCCCTGTGGTTCCCTTACGAAAGAGCTGAGGTGCAGTCATCCCCCGTCCATCTGAGGGGGCTCAGGAAAGGCTCCCCGCTGCCAGCAGAAATGGCCCCACCTCACGTGCTGCTTCTGCCAGCCTGGGGAGCTTTGGTACCAGCCAAAAGCGGGAGACCAAGCTGCCCCGTGCTCATTCTGACTGCTCCTGGTGCCTCTTTGCAGTGTGCTCCCCCCGTGTCCAGGCAGCTCCCCCAGGATGAAGGAGGCAGGCAAGGCAGGCAGGCAGGAGCCCGCTTCTCCAGCCAAGCCCACCTCTACACTCCCATCCTCAGACGACTGCCAGAGAGCGCTGCAGGTACGTGCCTTGCTGTAGCTACCGCGCTGCTGGGGACTCGGCAAAAGCCTCTTTGTGCAGAGAGCCAGCCTGATAGGACTCCTTGAAATGCACTCCTTGTCAGCTGTCTGTCACCTCCTTCAGATCTTCTTCATGAAAAGGAAGGTGTTGCACACCCTCCCCACATGCCGTTGCCCCATGGGTTGTCACAAAACTCTTTCTCCTGGCCCAGGGGCTATGGGAGATGCCCAAGTCCTTTCTCGGCTGTTCACAGGGGAGGGCTTTGGTCGCAGCTGTGTTTGCCAGGAGCCTAGAATGACCCCACAGCCCCCGTTCTGTTAGGGGCAAAGCCTTGCCAATCGACCAGCTGAGGCAAGGGGCAGCAACACGGGTCAGACTCAAAGGACACCCGTTCCAGGAGCTGGGACTAATCGTGCCTTCTGCTGCCTTGCCATCCCCTCCAGGAGGTCTGGCAACTGTCTGCAGAGTGGGAGCAAGTGAGGCCCAAGTGGCAAGTGCATCTTGAGCAAGCAAAGGCAGAGTGGGCGGCGTGGGAAGCCTGGTCTGCGGGGAAGGACCGACAGCCGCCCCAGGTACGGGCAGCGATTGACACCGCTGAGAGCAGCAGCGACCCTCTCCTTCGGGGCACCCAGGGCGGCAGGTCTCCAGAGGAGGGGAGCAGGACAGACACCCAGCTGCAGGGCAGGGGTTTGCCTGCTCATGCTCGTAAGGGAGAGACTGGCAGCAGGATGCAAGCGGCAAAAGCAGCCGTGATGATGGGCACGTGGTGCTGGGTCTCTCGGCTGCCAGGTCCTGCTGCAGGCTCCTTTCAAGATGTCCTCTGGAAAACTTCACCGGTGGTTGCCATCTGCTTTGCTGAGAGTGTCTCCTCCTTGGCAGGCACTCGGCACTGGAGGCACATGGACTCCCCACCCTCCAGCCCAGCCCAGGAGAGAGGCAGTCAAGGAGAGGTGGAGAAAGGCTCCAACCCGTCTCCCAGCAGAACAGAAGACAGCAGCAACCCCGCTGCAGAGACTCCAGCCCGAGTAAGTGTGTGCTGGCTCTCGCCACAGCCTGGGGCAGCCACATAGCTGTGAGCCCACAGACATGTCCACATCCCACGTTCCTGCATCCTGGGGTTGCATAGGACACCCTCTGGTGTCTCCTAACACGGGCATGGCCTGGGTTACCCCACAGTTCACGGCCCAAAGCTCATGACCGGCTGCAAGGGTGGGTACCCATGTGTCTTGGTGGGCACAGGGGCTGGACGAGGGGAGAGGCAGGTGGGGTCTGCAGCAGAGGCTGAGGAGACAATGTTTCCCTGTTGTTGCAGCCACCTTTCCCCACGAGCGGTCCAGGTCCTCAGAAGGCTGGAGCCATACCTTGAGCGCAAGGAAATATTCAAGTACGTCGCTGAGAACAGGAGGCGGCTTCAAGAGCAGCAGAAGCAGCTCCCCTGGTAACAGTCTCCAAAGAGACCCCTCCACTGAGGCCAGCCCTGGGGGAAATGGGGGATTTCCCTGACGGCCCTCGTGAGACAGAAGCAGGTTCAGGAGGCTGGCCTTGCAGTGGACCTCCCTGACACCCAAGGGCCTGCCTGGACACCCAGAACCGGCTTTCCATGTGGGATGTAAAAGGCCTGGCAGAAGGCAGAGGGTCCCTCTGATGGCAGGCTCTCCCCATTCCAAACCAGGGAGCATGTCCTTCCCAGGCAGAGTATTGACCCAAGACACCTATCCCCAAGCGGGGACACCAGCAGGGGACACTCCAGGTCTCGGCCCCAGGGGACTCAGCCCCAGGCTGGGCAGTTGCGCCTGGGCCCCTCTCATGGCCTTGGGCACAAGGCGCCTCTCCTACTTCACAGGCACCTTGCGGCTTCATTGCAAGCACACCCCATCCCAGGTGGCCTGAGCTAAGCCTGCAGGAGTTCTCTGCCTTCTCCCTGTCCATACGGTCACACACTTCTCTTTCTTCCTCCCTAGCACCAGATGCTGGTACCGCAGCAGAGGGGAAGGTGCCGGGAGCAGTGGCTGTAGCAGTGGCTGTTAGCCAAGGGGCCGGGAGGCTTCTCACCTGCCAAGATCCACCTATAAATACAAAACCTGGAGTCCTGGGGTGGTTCCCAGATGGACTGACTGGTCTGTGCCCGGTGATGGATTGCTCTACAGGCATTATACACACCCCATGTGTGATCTCACATCTGCTGGTAGGGGCAGGAGGGAATAAAGTGCACACACGCTCCCCAGCATGAACATTCTGGCACTTCCCAACACACAGGCAGCACGACAGGGGAAGCTCTCACCCTCTTCCCAGGAAAGCAGCAGAGCTGGTGCCTCCCTCATGTGTCTGCATGCTCGTGCATGCAGCGTGGGGAACCATCAGCAGGGCCACAAGTCTGTGTGTTTACAGGGCTGTGAATGCACTGGCACCACAGCGGTGCAGTGGGTGGCTGGCACAGCCGGAGGGCTGTGGTGGGGGGACGTGGGCTCTGCAGGAAGGGCTGTCCAGGAAGGCAAGGAGGTGGGCTTGCCTCTTGCTCGTGCTGGGACAGGAGCCAGCTAATGGATCAGGATCAGCAGGTAGACCAAAGTGGGTGCCATGTTATCAGGTATCTGCTGAAGGTGCCTGCATCTGCGATGGCACCTGCATCTTCAATGGCATCTCCATCATCAATTGCATCCTGAAATTGCATGTCTCCAACCGTCCCCCATTGGCGGGCTGGGGACAGCATGTGCATGACAGCTGGGGATGTCCTGGAGGGTGGCACTTCCCTGGGCCCCAGGAGGGTCCCCTGGTGCTGCACTGCCCCATGGCCATGTGCCCTGGGGCTGGGGGCTTGGCCATAAGCCTTGTGCGGGGGGACGGCGTGTTCTGGGGACTGTGCCTGGCACAGTGGGATTTTGCCTCTCATGCTGCAATACCAGGTTAGAGCTGCCCACTGCTGTCATGACTTCTCCCAGCCTTGGCTCACCCCATCACCCCAAACCTCCGCCAGGCCCGTGGGTGCACGCATCTTGCTTGCAGGTTGGGGCAAGGGTGTTTGTTACTTCCATGGCATTTCACACAATTTTTGGCATCACGGCGTGAAAGCATCAGCCAAGCAAGAGCTGTTTACCATATTAAGTATGTCTAATGAGGGCAGACGTGGTATGCACAGGTTTCTCTTTTTTTTCTTTCCGTTTCCATTTTCTCGCCACCCTCCCCACCCTCCCCAGCATCTTCAGATAAGAATATTACCATTCAAATAATCAAACCACTCTGGCCAGGCATCTTATGGACAAGATGCCTTTGTAAAAGGAGCCTCTTGGGGCACAGGAACTCTTCAGCCACGTTCCTCTAACCCAGCCCGCTGACTGCGGCATTTGGGGAAGCGTAACAGAATGCCATGTGCCCAAGCACAGGAGCTGTAGCTGAAGCGTGTGAGTGAGGAACGGGAGGCAGAGGCAGACCCTGCTTGACATCCAGCTGCCAGGATCCTTCATTCCCAGGGTGGCATTGGGTGCTGCCAGCTCCTGTGGCCGGGCCCTGCAGCCAGCTCAGCCGGGAGGGAACTTTGCACCTACGCCTGTCAGATGCCAGCTGGAGGAACAGCACTAAAGGAGACTTGGACCCAAGCTGACTTTGTCCTGGGCGGCGAGGTTGTGGTAAGACAAGGAGATCCAGCACCGCACTGGTAGCTGGTGCCAGGGAAATGGTGCTGGAGCCCCAGTGGTCCTGCTGTGGCAGGGGCAAAACTGGCTGCTCCCAGCAGGGCAGGGGCAAGGTGAGATGCCCTGAGCAGGGCAGGGACAAAAGTCAATGCCCCCCACATGGGGCAGAAGCAAAGCTCGCCACCCATATTTGAGCAGTGGCATAGAGAGCCCCCTGAGCAGGGCAGGAGTCAATCCAGGTCCCCTGTGTGGACAAGGGGCAAAAGCTGCCTCCCCAGGGCTGGGAGGGGAAACACCAGCCATCCCCAGAGGCACGTGATGAACAAAAGCCACCCAAGCAAGGCCGTGGCCAAACTGGAGGTCCCAGGCAGAGAGTGTATCTTGGGGGGGGGGGGGGGGGGGGGGTGCGGGGCAGATGAAATTTATCAGCAGTGAACCTGTCAGAGCCCAGGTGCTTTGCTACATGAGTGTCATGGGCTTGACATCCTGAACAGTGGGCCAGCGAAAGCCAGCTGGGCTGAGCTGCCCTTCGGAATAACTCGGCTCCTTCTCCGGCTCCTTGCTTGGCTACCTCTTGCCAAGCATTTATCATTGATCCTCTTCTTGCATCCTCACTCAAGGGTAAGTTGGATTTGACTTTTGGGAGAGATCCTAGAGGAGGTAGATCGGGCATAAAAGCGTAGGTTGGTCTCTACCTCCCAAGCTGTAGGCTGAGCTCTTCCACATTTATACGCTGGCCAGAAGGTCACTATGGGTAGAGTTGTGTTTGCTAATTTTTATTTCTTTGCCGTAGCCTAGGCTAGGTAAGCTGGGAGGTGGCAGTCCGAGGTGTTGAGCTCACCCTAGACTCAGCAGAAGCCCACCTTAGATGGTGGGGGAGGAAGGGAGACTGAAAAAGGAGCCTGTGCTCACACGTGCACAAACTTGTGTGCTGGCCCCATCCCTTCCCCTTGGACAGGAAATTCACCTCCCTCTCAAAATATAGCTTGGGGTGGGAATGGTGGGGACTGGAGACCATTGGGATAGGAAACCATCATGGGGCTGAGAAACCATCGCTGTGATGGGAAACCATGGAGGGGATGGGAAATCAGCATGGAGGACAAGGAATCGTCAGCAGGATGGGGAATCATTGGGGTGGGAAGTTGGTATGGCATGAAAAGTCACAGGCTGCTGCGTGCTGCACACCCCTGCCCAACTGTCGTGATCCATCAGGCTTGCCACCTGCTACACAGAGCAGGGAATCCAATTCACCAGTTACGGAACCGGGTGGCGCAAACCAACACTGGGACTCACCCTGTGATGAATATGATTGCTTTCATAAACACCATAAATCAATACCCACCAGCAAACCACTACCCCTATTAAATAGAATGGAGACAGCGATCATACATTGATCACCCTTGATTTCGTCCTTTGGGCTGTGTTCCCTTTGAGACGCAGGGTGTGAGGGAGGCAGGGCTCTGAGGTATGCACAGGAGGGATCGAGAGCCTCAGAAAGGAGAAACTCCCCAGCCTGCGCTCGGTCCTGCTCTCATCTATGGTTTCCATGGCAGTTTCCCTTCTTCAGCACAATTCTTCTTTTTCGCTTTTTCCAACCAACAGCCTGAACCTCACACCCAGCCCTCTGTTGTGTGCAGGCAGGAGAGATATACCATAGAGGGCATCCTGCCCCATCCTCCTCTGTGAGCTTGGCGCCAGGACACCACGTAAGGCCACGTTGCCCACCCTGGACCTGGCAGAGGCTCTGTCTGCTACTGCACAGCCAAGGGAGGCAGCACCTGCAGCGGGTGAGGGGGCTGCCGCACCTCACAGACACAGGGAACGCAACCACTGGTGTCCTTTGGCAGCAGGGATTGCTGGCTGAGGCCATGATGCGGGGTGTTGCAGGCCAGGGGCCCGCGGCACGCAGCTGCCCCTCACCCTGCTGGGAGCCGGCACAAAGCCCTGTCAGCCTTGCACTGGTGGTGGAGCAGTGGCAGCAGCTGGAAGCACTAGAGGCTGAGCTGCAGGAACTGTGGCTTTGCACCCAACAGCAGCATGACTACACTGCTGCTATAGCCTGGCAGCTGAAGGCGGCTTTGGAGAAGCAGCGGCAGCTCCTGTTGGAGCAGATGCAATACGAGTGGGAGCAGCAATGGGCTAAAAAGGTGTGGTGGTTACAGGAGCTAAACCTTTGGCAGCAGGTGGCTGAGACATGCCAGCTGCTGCACTGGAAGGAGGCTACGCTCCGCAAGGGATGGGAGCTGCTGTGGCAGCAGTGTGCCACTACCATTCGCCAGCCGCAGGACCTGCAGCCACAGTGTGCCGACAAGAGGGTGAAGACCAGCAGGAGCGGCAGGGGAGCCTGAAGCAAGCTCGAGCACGTAGCCAGCAAGGTACACAGGGAGATGGACATCTCCCAGCCAAGGAGATGTCACCTGCGTACCCGTGCTGGGGCAGCAAACACTGCTGTAAAGCCTAAAGATGTCCCCGGGAGCTGCTCCCAGCTCTGCCTGGGAGCTGCTGCTGTCAGATTCACCCACTAGCAAGCAGTTCCTGGTGCAGGAGTGATAACTGCGTGGAGGAGAACAAGTCTGGGTGTCTAATACCAAGGTCTCCAACATCAGCTGAGCAGCGTTTATTTTAATGGTTTGGTTTTCTTTTTTTCTCCCCAGGAGTTTCCATAGTCCCCCAAAGCCATTTTCTGTCAGAAAAGGTGCAGGCATGTGCACGAGACAGCCGTTTCTCTGTGTTGTAACTGGGAACAAAGGCAGCTTTTCTTTTCATTCCAGCTCGAAAGGGAGCACAGAGCGTCAGCCCCAGGGAGGCAGCCCTGCTCCCTCGTCCTGGCTGTGGGTGTGAGCCCTTGCACGCTCCACCTCTGGAGGAAAGGCACTGAAGAAGAGCAGCCTGGGAGGGACCTCCCAGAGCCGGCTGGGGAGAGGGCTGGTCACCCCGTGGCCCATGGCGACTGCCGGGAGCAGCTCGGCGTGGCCAGTGGCCTCTGGGCACGGGCCTGCGGGCCTCCCCTGCGTTGCTGTAGGCGGGCACCGGAGCGTCCCCAGGCCTGGGCGCCCTGTGTGGGAGCCATGCCTGGGGACAAGGCCCCGGGCGGTGGCACCCAGAGCTGCTGCACGCACACAGGACTGAGCTCTGCAGAGGCTGCTGGCACCGGGGGGATGTGGGAGGTGCGGGCTCGGGCCTGCTGGGGCCTCTGTGAGGGGCAAGCAGGGGCTGCCCCACGCCGGGCACAGCCGGGCACAGCCGGGCACAGCCAGTCCCCGCCAGGTGTGGGTGTGAGCATCTCCACAGCAACCGCAAGGGCTTTGTGATGCAGGCGGCGCACCATGCCCAGAGGTCATTGTGATACGGGTCCCCATGGCGACCCCGCGGGTATTTAAGGAGCCAGAGCCCTGGGGTGCCCACTCCCAGGAGAGCCACTCCCTCAGGAGGCAGCATCTCCCCTGGGTGACCATGGCCGGTTGTCGGCAGACGCCGCCGAAGATGCCCACGCAAGAGGAGGCAAACGCCCGCCCCCAGCCCAACAGCAGGCTGCCGGGCCTGCAGAACCAGCGCCAGGTGAGGGACGGGGCAGGAGGGGGAGGCCGGTGGTGGGACGGGGCCACGCGGAGCTGCCTTAGTGCCAGGGCCGGGCTTGCCGCCACTGTGGGGGCCGCTGTGCCAAGGCAGCCGCCTCCAGTCCTTGACTTCTCCTCCTCCTGCCCGCAGATGGGCCACAGGCGGCCGCTGGCAGCGCCGCAGGACAGCCAGGGACAGGCTTCGTCCCCCCATGGGAACAGGCTGCGACGGCTCCCCTGCCCACAGAGCTCGCAGGCCGCTGGGAGCCGACGCGCACAGGTAGGGAGCCCGAGGGAGACCGGGACAAACGTCTTCCCGAGTCCAGGAGCTGCCGACCGGCAGGCGGGAGCTGCAGGAGGGGACAGGAGGGCCCGGTCACATAGCAAACTGAGCCCCACAAGCCGTGCCTGCAGGCTGCCCGGGCATGTCGGGGATGCTCCCAGGAGTCACTGTGGGCCATGGCCGGAGCAGTGCGCTCCCCAGCCAGCTCTGGGAGCCGAGCGGCAACTCCCTGTGGGGCCGAGTGCTGCCCTGGGGGCTGGCAGGGGAGCCGGCACAGGGGCTTTTCCAGCTGGGACACGGGGGCACGGGCGAAGGGCCACAGTCACGCAGCCTCTCTCCTCGCATTCTCTTGCAGACGGACAGCGCAGCATGCAGGGTGACAATGCCCTCTGTCAGGGTGAGGCGCGAGGAGACAGCCCGTCTGCCAGCAAGGCAGGCAGCAGCACCACAGAAGGTGCACGCAGCTCGGGCACCAGGAGCTGCCAGAACTTGCTGCAAGCTCCCGCCTCTGCCAGCAGCAGCCTATGCAGCTTCTGGCCAGGGCAGGGGAAAGGCCAGCAGCACTGCAACCGGCAGACACCGAAAGCTTGTCCCATCTACTCGGGGCATCCCTGGTGAGCAGGGGAAAGCCACCAGTGCGCAGAGCAGGAGCCATGCCCCACGCAGCCCTGCAGCCAATGCCACAGCTGTCTCCCAGCCCACCCGCACCCGCTGCCTCCAGAACCAGCTGCAGCAGGAGATGGCACTGTCCACCCAAGCCATCCTGCAGCGGTTCAAGCGCGAGCTGCCTGCCTCCCCCTGCACGGCCCAGCCCGAGGGCTCTCCTGGCCACCAGGGCCATCAGGGGACGCAGAGCTCCTGCTCCTCTGGCAGAAACAGGCCCCACACCTTGGCGGCCCTGCAGGAAGGACCAACAGAAAGCCACAGTGCTGGGCCACAAGCAACGTGCCAGGCTGTGAGAGGTGCTCAGCTCCGGGTGATGGAGCGGGAGGACTTGATGCTGCCTGGCAGCGCATGCAACCATCTCCTGGAGCAGAGCAGACACCTGCAGCGTCTTCTGAAAGACCTGGAGAGGCAACAGAGTTCCTCAGAGATGGAGAGCCGCCTCCTGGGAAAGGACGGTTCTCCAAGAGCGTGCAAGGAGGCAGGGAGACTGCAGCAGAAGAATGCTCAACTAGCTGCCCTCACCTTGCGGCTGGGAGAGCGAGCCAGGCAGCTGCAGGTGACCATCCATCGCCTGGTCAATGCTCGCGGGCCACTGCCCATCCAGCGCTCCGCTGAGCACCTGTGCCCGCCATTGCTTCCTCAGCCGAGGGGTGGGGAAACGGGAGAGCCCACCAGAGCTCTGCTGGCACGGGACAAGCGGCACGACTTGGCACAGAAGGCAGCTGAGGGGCTGGAGGCCCGAGCGGCTGCAGATGAAGAAGGATCCTCTGATGTGAGCACCCCCGGGCAAGCTTGTGAGGAGTTGCAGGTGCAGCTCGCCAAGGTGACAAATGAAAACACCCACCTGGCTGAAGAAAACGCTCGCCTGCGTGGGCAGATGGCTTTGACAGAACAGGTTCAGGCTGAAAATGCCAACCTGAAAGGGCAGCTAGCGCGACTGGCAGAGGAGCGAGACTCTACTATCCAAGCAACCATCTGTCTTTTTACCCGGCTGGAAGCGGCCGAGCGCGAGCTGAAAGCCGTGAGGGACAGGGCAGAAAGGAGTCAACAGCTGGAGAGGGAACATGAGGAGACAAAGCTGGCCCACAGGGAGCACAGAGAATCCCTGCGGGCATTCCCTGCCCATCTGAAGGAACTCAGTGACTGGTTTGAGAATCTAAAGAAACGCCGCCAGCAGCTGTTTCAGGAACTGGAATGGCTGGAAGGAGAAAGATCCAACAGCACCGTTTCCAAGCCGCAGCAGGCTAACCTGGGAGCAGACAAGGAGTCCGTCCTGCTGGAGGCTATGAGAAAACAACCGGCAGAGCTGCGAGCGTTCATCGCTCGTTACAGCTATGATCCTTTTGATGGTCCCAACGAGCGGCCTGAGCTGGAGCTTCCGCTAGTTGCTGGACAATACGTTTACGTCTTTGGAGACGTGGATGGAGACGGTTGGTACGTGGGAGAGCTGACCGACGGCACAAGGGGATTGATCCCCTCTAATCTCGTTGAGGAAGTTCCAGGTGACGGGCAACCTGATGACACCACAGTCTCCCCAGAGACAAGTGATTGGTGGCAGGGCATAGATGACGTCTGTCCTGTCTTCTCATAGAGCTTCTCATTAAACCTCTTTTAATGACCTCTCTGTGTAATCTCACTCCCTGTCCTGTTTGTCTGTGAGCTGAAGGGACTCTGTGCCTGCTATGGGGGACGTGGCGGGGGTGGACTGAGTGCCAGCTACTGGAGTCAACCCGAGGCCGTAGGCAGCTCTGGCTTGTGGTGCCAGCTACTGGTGTGCGTCCCAGCGCAGCCAGTGGAGTGAGGGGGGGTCCGAGTGCAGCTACTGGAGCCAGTGGGGATCTCAGCCATCAGGCACTAGGGGTGGGATTGGTGTGCGTCCTGAGAAACCACAGGGTATTTGCACTACAGTAGCATGTGCAGTAAAGAAAACTGGTCTTGCAGTTTGATCCAACACTGCATCTGCAAACAAAACGAGGCGGAGGCATGAGCAACATGGATGGAAACCTCACCTGCCACACCAAAGTTACGCCACGGAAACTCTTCCCTTTTTGTCACCTTCCTCGGGTTTGGTAAATCTTTTGCTGAGTCTGAAGCAAAGGCTCATTGCCTCTTCCTGCTTCTAACAGCTAACGTCTGGGTTTCACAGGCTGCTTTGTTGTGCGGCACCGCTTGCACCCCAGAGTTGCCTTCATAAATGCATCCTTGTACTAGGAAAGGAAAATTGCCTGTCATGCCAGTCATACCACTGTACTACCCTACCCGCAGGGCAACAGACCGCCCTGCTTGTAAGAGGATTTAATACAGGAAATAATCCTCAAGTATCTGGGTGTTTTAACAGTTTAATCACGTGCTCGCAGTCTGACTGCTGACACAATCTCACAAGAAAAAATATTAAGGGGGCTAAATCTGTGTTTCAAAAAAAGTGGGGTTTCTCTTTCCTTTCCTGAGAAAACTTGCTCCCTCTACGTTTCTGCCCTGTCATTTCATCTAGCAGCTTCGAAGAAGGGCTTCCCGGCCAGCTATTTTGATGTCATGGTGAGCTCTGAGATGTTTGAGTTTGTTCCTTTCACGCCCCCAGAACTTGGAGTCCTGTGGCTACAACAGCATCTCTGCTGCGGTACAAAGCCAGGGCCCTTGCCAGGTCCTCACGATAACGCACTTGATGGGCAAGGTGAACACGTTATTTTACGCAGCTTCAGAAATCTCACTGCATTGTTGCCTGCGAAAAGCCACTTTCCTTTTGGCATTTGAGACACCTTTGAACACTGGCCATAGAGCCCTGTGGCAACCTCTAGGCCTGGGGGAAACCTGCATTAGGGAGGAAATGCCTTAAGAGGAAACTCCCCTTAAGCTTTGAGTGTTGCTCTGTAGAAGGAAGAGAGTTGCCTTATTGCCCCAGGATGGGGCAGGGGAGCCCGGAGGCAGCGGTGCCTGAGCCTGGGACAGGGTTCTCCAGCCTGGAGGCCAAAGCTGTTGGTGGGACTCTTCCCTCCAGCCTCCTGCCTGGTCCCTGCAGGGGGCCGGGGACCCGTGCTGGGGCAGCAAACACTGCTGTAAAGCCTAAAGATGTCCCCAGGAGCTGCTCCCAGCTCTGCCTGGGAGCTGCTGCCGTCAGATTCACCCACTAGCAAGCAGTTCCTGGTGCAGGAGTGATAACTGCGTGGAGGAGAACAAGTCTGGGTGTCTAATACCAAGGTCTCCAACATCAGCTGAGCAGCGTTTATTTTAATGGTTTGGTTTTCTTTTTTTCTCCCCAGGAGTTTCCATAGTCCCCCAAAGCCATTTTCTGTCAGAAAAGGTGCAGGCATGTGCACGAGACAGCCGTTTCTCTGTGTTGTAACTGGGAACAAAGGCAGCTTTTCTTTTCATTCCAGCTCGAAAGGGAGCACAGAGCGTCAGCCCCAGGGAGGCAGCCCTGCTCCCTCGTCCTGGCTGTGCGTGTGAGCCCTTGCACGCTCCACCTCTGGAGGAAAGGCACTGAGGAAGAGCAGCCTGGGAGGGACCTCCCAGAGCCGGCTGGGGAGAGGGCTGGTCACCCCGCGGCCCATGGCGACTGCCGGGAGCAGCTCGGCGTGGCCAGTGGCCTCTGGGCACGGGCCTGCGGGCCTCCCCTGCGTTGCTGTAGGCGGGCACCGGAGCGTCCCCAGGCCTGGGCGCCCTGTGTGGGAGCCATGCCTGGGGACAAGGCCCCGGGCGGTGGCACCCAGAGCTGCTGCACGCACACAGGACTGAGCTCTGCAGAGGCTGCTGGCACCGGGGGGATGTGGGAGGTGCGGGCTCGGGCCTGCTGGGGCCTCTGTGAGGGGCAAGCAGGGGCTGCCCCACGCCGGGCACAGCCGGGCACAGCCGGGCACAGCCAGTCCCCGCCAGGTGTGGGTGTGAGCGTCTCCACAGCAACCGCAAGGGCTTTGTGATGCAGGCGGCGCACCATGCCCAGAGGTCATTGTGATACGGGTCCCCATGGCGACCCCGCGGGTATTTAAGGAGCCAGAGCCCTGGGGTGCCCACTGCCAGGAGAGCCACTCCCTCAGGAGGCAGCATCTCCCCTGGGTGACCATGGCCGGTTGTCGGCAGACGCCGCCGAAGATGCCCACGCAAGAGGAGGCAAACGCCCGCCCCCAGCCCAACAGCAGGCTGCCGGGCCTGCAGAACCAGCGCCAGGTGAGGGACGGGGCAGGAGGGGGAGGCCGGTGGTGGGACGGGGCCACGCGGAGCTGCCTTAGTGCCAGGGCCGGGCTTGCCGCCACTGTGGGGGCCGCTGTGCCAAGGCAGCCGCCTCCAGTCCTTGACTTCTCCTCCTCCTGCCCGCAGATGGGCCACAGGCGGCCGCTGGCAGCGCCGCAGGACAGCCAGGGACAGGCTTCGTCCCCCCATGGGAACAGGCTGCGACGGCTCCCCTGCCCACAGAGCTCGCAGGCCGCTGGGAGCCGACGCGCACAGGTAGGGAGCCCGAGGGAGACCGGGACAAACGTCTTCCCGAGTCCAGGAGCTGCCGACCGGCAGGCGGGAGCTGCAGGAGGGGACAGGAGGGCCCGGTCACATAGCAAACTGAGCCCCACAAGCCGTGCCTGCAGGCTGCCCGGGCATGTCGGGGATGCTCCCAGGAGTCACTGTGGGCCATGGCCGGAGCAGTGCGCTCCCCAGCCAGCTCTGGGAGCCGAGCGGCAACTCCCTGTGGGGCCGAGTGCTGCCCTGGGGGCTGGCAGGGGAGCCGGCACAGGGGCTTTTCCAGCTGGGACACGGGGGCACGGGCGAAGGGCCACAGTCACGCAGCCTCTCTCCTCGCATTCTCTTGCAGACGGACAGCGCAGCATGCAGGGTGACAATGCCCTCTGTCAGGGTGAGGCGCGAGGAGACAGCCCGTCTGCCAGCAAGGCAGGCAGCAGCACCACAGAAGGTGCACGCAGCTCGGGCACCAGGAGCTGCCAGAACTTGCTGCAAGCTCCCGCCTCTGCCAGCAGCAGCCTATGCAGCTTCTGGCCAGGGCAGGGGAAAGGCCAGCAGCACTGCAACCGGCAGACACCGAAAGCTTGTCCCATCTACTCGGGGCATCCCTGGTGAGCAGGGGAAAGCCACCAGTGCGCAGAGCAGGAGCCATGCCCCACGCAGCCCTGCAGCCCATGCCACAGCTGTCTCCCAGCCCACCCGCACCCGCTGCCTCCAGAACCAGCTGCAGCAGGAGATGGCACTGTCCACCCAAGCCATCCTGCAGCGGTTCAAGCGCGAGCTGCCTGCCTCCCCCTGCACGGCCCAGCCCGAGGGCTCTCCTGGCCACCAGGGCCATCAGGGGACGCAGAGCTCCTGCTCCTCTGGCAGAAACAGGCCCCACACCTTGGCGGCCCTGCAGGAAGGACCAACAGAAAGCCACAGTGCTGGGCCACAAGCAACGTGCCAGGCTGTGAGAGGTGCTCAGCTCCGGGTGATGGAGCGGGAGGACTTGATGCTGCCTGGCAGCGCATGCAGCCATCTCCTGGAGCAGAGCAGACACCTGCAGCGTCTTCTGAAAGACCTGGAGAGGCAACAGAGTTCCTCAGAGATGGAGAGCCGCCTCCTGGGAAAGGACAGTTCTCCAAGAGCGTGCAAGGAGGCAGGGAGACTGCAGCAGAAGAATGCTCAACTAGCTGCCCTCACCTTGCGGCTGGGAGAGCGAGCCAGGCAGCTGCAGGTGACCATCCATCGCCTGGTCAATGCTCGCGGGCCACTGCCCATCCAGCGCTCCGCTGAGCACCTGTGCCCGCCATTGCTTCCTCAGCCGAGGGGTGGGGAAACGGGAGAGCCCACCAGAGCTCTGCTGGCACGGGACAAGCGGCACGACTTGGCACAGAAGGCAGCTGAGGGGCTGGAGGCCCGAGCGGCTGCAGATGAAGAAGGATCCTCTGATGTGAGCACCCCCGGGCAAGCTTGTGAGGAGTTGCAGGTGCAGCTCGCCAAGGTGACAAATGAAAACACCCACCTGGCTGAAGAAAACGCTCGCCTGCGTGGGCAGATGGCTTTGACAGAACAGGTTCAGGCTGAAAAAGCCAACCTGGAAGGGCAGCTAGCGCGACTGGCAGAGGAGCGAGACTCTACTATCCAAGCAACCATCTGTCTTTTTACCCGGCTGGAAGCGGCCGAGCGCGAGCTGAAAGCCGTGAGGGACAGGGCAGAAAGGAGTCAACAGCTGGAGAGGGAACATGAGGAGACAAAGCTGGCCCACAGGGAGCACAGAGAATCCCTGCGGGCATTCCCTGCCCATCTGAAGGAACTCAGTGACTGGTTTGAGAATCTAAAGAAACGCCGCCAGCAGCTGTTTCAGGAACTGGAATGGCTGGAAGGAGAAAGATCCAACAGCACCGTTTCCAAGCCGCAGCAGGCTAACCTGGGAGCAGACAAGGAGTCCGTCCTGCTGGAGGCTATGAGAAAACAACCGGCAGAGCTGCGAGCGTTCATCGCTCGTTACAGCTATGATCCTTTTGATGGTCCCAACGAGCGGCCTGAGCTGGAGCTTCCGCTAGTTGCTGGACAATACGTTTACGTCTTTGGAGACGTGGATGGAGACGGTTGGTACGTGGGAGAGCTGACCGACGGCACAAGGGGATTGATCCCCTCTAATCTCGTTGAGGAAGTTCCAGGTGACGGGCAACCTGATGACACCACAGTCTCCCCAGAGACAAGTGATTGGTGGCAGGGCATAGATGACGTCTGTCCTGTCTTCTCATAGAGCTTCTCATTAAACCTCTTTTAATGACCTCTCTGTGTAATCTCACTCCCTGTCCTGTTTGTCTGTGAGCTGAAGGGACTCTGTGCCTGCTATGGGGGACGTGGCGGGGGTGGACTGAGTGCCAGCTACTGGAGTCAACCCGAGGCCGTAGGCAGCTCTGGCTTGTGGTGCCAGCTACTGGTGTGCGTCCCAGCGCAGCCAGTGGAGTGAGGGGGGGTCCGAGTGCAGCTACTGGAGCCAGTGGGGATCTCAGCCATCAGGCACTAGGGGTGGGATTGGTGTGCGTCCTGAGAAACCACAGGGTATTTGCACTACAGTAGCATGTGCAGTAAAGAAAACTGGTCTTGCAGTTTGATCCAACACTGCATCTGCAAACAAAACGAGGCGGAGGCATGAGCAACATGGATGGAAACCTCACCTGCCACACCAAAGTTACGCCACGGAAACTCTTCCCTTTTTGTCACCTTCCTCGGGTTTGGTAAATCTTTTGCTGAGTCTGAAGCAAAGGCCCATTGCCTCTTCCTGCTTCTAACAGCTAACGTCTGGGTTTCACAGGCTGCTTTGTTGTGCGGCACCGCTTGCACCCCAGAGTTGCCTTCATAAATGCATCCTTGTACTAGGAAAGGAAAATTGCCTGTCATGCCAGTCATACCACTGTACTACCCTACCCGCAGGGCAACAGACCGCCCTGCTTGTAAGAGGATTTAATACAGGAAATAATCCTCAAGTATCTGGGTGTTTTAACAGTTTAATCACGTGCTCGCAGTCTGACTGCTGACACAATCTCACAAGAAAAAATATTAAGGGGGCTAAATCTGTGTTTCAAAAAAAGTGGGGTTTCTCTTTCCTTTCCTGAGAAAACTTGCTCCCTCTACGTTTCTGCCCTGTCATTTCATCTAGCAGCTTCGAAGAAGGGCTTCCCGGCCAGCTATTTTGATGTCATGGTGAGCTCTGAGATGTTTGAGTTTGTTCCTTTCACGCCCCCAGAACTTGGAGTCCTGTGGCTACAACAGCATCTCTGCTGCGGTACAAAGCCAGGGCCCTTGCCAGGTCCTCACGATAACGCACTTGATGGGCAAGGTGAACACGTTATTTTACGCAGCTTCAGAAATCTCACTGCATTGTTGCCTGCGAAAAGCCACTTTCCTTTTGGCATTTGAGACACCTTTGAACACTGGCCATAGAGCCCTGTGGCAACCTCTAGGCCTGGGGGAAACCTGCATTAGGGAGGAAATGCCTTAAGAGGAAACTCCCCTTAAGCTTTGAGTGTTGCTCTGTAGAAGGAAGAGAGTTGCCTTATTGCCCCAGGATGGGGCAGGGGAGCCCGGAGGCAGCGGTGCCTGAGCCTGGGACAGGGTTCTCCAGCCTGGAGGCCAAAGCTGTTGGTGGGACTCTTCCCTCCAGCCTCCTGCCTGGTCCCTGCAGGGGGCCGGGGACCCGTGCTGGGGCAGCAAACACTGCTGTAAAGCCTAAAGATGTCCCCAGGAGCTGCTCCCAGCTCTGCCTGGGAGCTGCTGCCGTCAGATTCACCCACTAGCAAGCAGTTCCTGGTGCAGGAGTGATAACTGCGTGGAGGAGAACAAGTCTGGGTGTCTAATACCAAGGTCTCCAACATCAGCTGAGCAGCGTTTATTTTAATGGTTTGGTTTTCTTTTTTTCTCCCCAGGAGTTTCCATAGTCCCCCAAAGCCATTTTCTGTCAGAAAAGGTGCAGGCATGTGCACGAGACAGCCGTTTCTCTGTGTTGTAACTGGGAACAAAGGCAGCTTTTCTTTTCATTCCAGCTCGAAAGGGAGCACAGAGCGTCAGCCCCAGGGAGGCAGCCCTGCTCCCTCGTCCTGGCTGTGCGTGTGAGCCCGTGCACGCTCCACCTCTGGAGGAAAGGCACTGAAGAAGAGCAGCCTGGGAGGGACCTCCCAGAGCCGGCTGGGGAGAGGGCTGGTCACCCCGCGGCCCATGGCGACTGCCGGGAGCAGCTCGGCGTGGCCAGTGGCCTCTGGGCACGGGCCTGCGGGCCTCCCCTGCGTTGCTGTAGGCGGGCACCGGAGCGTCCCCAGGCCTGGGCGCCCTGTGTGGGAGCCATGCCTGGGGACAAGGCCCCGGGCGGTGGCACCCAGAGCTGCTGCACGCACACAGGACTGAGCTCTGCAGAGGCTGCTGGCACCGGGGGGATGTGGGAGGTGCGGGCTCGGGCCTGCTGGGGCCTCTGTGAGGGGCAAGCAGGGGCTGCCCCACGCCGGGCACAGCCGGGCACAGCCGGGCACAGCCAGTCCCTGCCAGGTGTGGGTGTGAGCGTCTCCACAGCAACCGCAAGGGCTTTGTGATGCAGGCGGCGCACCATGCCCAGAGGTCATTGTGATACGGGTCCCCATGGCGACCCCGCGGGTATTTAAGGAGCCAGAGCCCTGGGGTGCCCACTCCCAGGAGAGCCACTCCCTCAGGAGGCAGCATCTCCCCTGGGTGACCATGGCCGGTTGTCGGCAGACGCCGCCGAAGATGCCCACGCAAGAGGAGGCAAACGCCCGCCCCCAGCCCAACAGCAGGCTGCCGGGCCTGCAGAACCAGCGCCAGGTGAGGGACGGGGCAGGAGGGGGAGGCCGGTGGTGGGACGGGGCCACGCGGAGCTGCCTTAGTGCCAGGGCCGGGCTTGCCGCCACTGTGGGGGCCGCTGTGCCAAGGCAGCCGCCTCCAGTCCTTGACTTCTCCTCCTCCTGCCCGCAGATGGGCCACAGGCGGCCGCTGGCAGCGCCGCAGGACAGCCAGGGACAGGCTTCGTCCCCCCATGGGAACAGGCTGCGACGGCTCCCCTGCCCACAGAGCTCGCAGGCCGCTGGGAGCCGACGCGCACAGGTAGGGAGCCCGAGGGAGACCGGGACAAACGTCTTCCCGAGTCCAGGAGCTGCCGACCGGCAGGCGGGAGCTGCAGGAGGGGACAGGAGGGCCCGGTCACATAGCAAACTGAGCCCCACAAGCCGTGCCTGCAGGCTGCCCGGGCATGTCGGGGATGCTCCCAGGAGTCACTGTGGGCCATGGCCGGAGCAGTGCGCTCCCCAGCCAGCTCTGGGAGCCGAGCGGCAACTCCCTGTGGGGCCGAGTGCTGCCCTGGGGGCTGGCAGGGGAGCCGGCACAGGGGCTTTTCCAGCTGGGACACGGGGGCACGGGCGAAGGGCCACAGTCACGCAGCCTCTCTCCTCGCATTCTCTTGCAGACGGACAGCGCAGCATGCAGGGTGACAATGCCCTCTGTCAGGGTGAGGCGCGAGGAGACAGCCCGTCTGCCAGCAAGGCAGGCAGCAGCACCACAGAAGGTGCACGCAGCTCGGGCACCAGGAGCTGCCAGAACTTGCTGCAAGCTCCCGCCTCTGCCAGCAGCAGCCTATGCAGCTTCTGGCCAGGGCAGGGGAAAGGCCAGCAGCACTGCAACCGGCAGACACCGAAAGCTTGTCCCATCTACTCGGGGCATCCCTGGTGAGCAGGGGAAAGCCACCAGTGCGCAGAGCAGGAGCCATGCCCCACGCAGCCCTGCAGCCAATGCCACAGCTGTCTCCCAGCCCACCCGCACCCGCTGCCTCCAGAACCAGCTGCAGCAGGAGATGGCACTGTCCACCCAAGCCATCCTGCAGCGGTTCAAGCGCGAGCTGCCTGCCTCCCCCTGCATGGCCCAGCCCGAGGGCTCTCCTGGCCACCAGGGCCATCAGGGGACGCAGAGCTCCTGCTCCTCTGGCAGAAACAGGCCCCACACCTTGGCGGCCCTGCAGGAAGGACCAACAGAAAGCCACAGTGCTGGGCCACAAGCAACGTGCCAGGCTGTGAGAGGTGCTCAGCTCCGGGTGATGGAGCGGGAGGACTTGATGCTGCCTGGCAGCGCATGCAGCCATCTCCTGGAGCAGAGCAGACACCTGCAGCGTCTTCTGAAAGACCTGGAGAGGCAACAGAGTTCCTCAGAGATGGAGAGCCGCCTCCTGGGAAAGGACGGTTCTCCAAGAGCGTGCAAGGAGGCAGGGAGACTGCAGCAGAAGAATGCTCAACTAGCTGCCCTCACCTTGCGGCTGGGAGAGCGAGCCAGGCAGCTGCAGGTGACCATCCATCGCCTGGTCAATGCTCGCGGGCCACTGCCCATCCAGCGCTCCGCTGAGCACCTGTGCCCGCCATTGCTTCCTCAGCCGAGGGGTGGGGAAACGGGAGAGCCCACCAGAGCTCTGCTGGCACGGGACAAGCGGCACGACTTGGCACAGAAGGCAGCTGAGGGGCTGGAGGCCCGAGCGGCTGCAGATGAAGAAGGATCCTCTGATGTGAGCACCCCCGGGCAAGCTTGTGAGGAGTTGCAGGTGCAGCTCGCCAAGGTGACAAATGAAAACACCCACCTGGCTGAAGAAAACGCTCGCCTGCGTGGGCAGATGGCTTTGACAGAACAGGTTCAGGCTGAAAAAGCCAACCTGGAAGGGCAGCTAGCGCGACTGGCAGAGGAGCGAGACTCTACTATCCAAGCAACCATCTGTCTTTTTACCCGGCTGGAAGCGGCCGAGCGCGAGCTGAAAGCCGTGAGGGACAGGGCAGAAAGGAGTCAACAGCTGGAGAGGGAACATGAGGAGACAAAGCTGGCCCACAGGGAGCACAGAGAATCCCTGCGGGCATTCCCTGCCCATCTGAAGGAACTCAGTGACTGGTTTGAGAATCTAAAGAAACGCCGCCAGCAGCTGTTTCAGGAACTGGAATGGCTGGAAGGAGAAAGATCCAACAGCACCGTTTCCAAGCCGCAGCAGGCTAACCTGGGAGCAGACAAGGAGTCCGTCCTGCTGGAGGCTATGAGAAAACAACCGGCAGAGCTGCGAGCATTCATCGCTCGTTACAGCTATGATCCTTTTGATGGTCCCAACGAGCGGCCTGAGCTGGAGGTTCCGCTAGTTGCTGGACAATACGTTTACGTCTTTGGAGACGTGGATGGAGACGGTTGGTACGTGGGAGAGCTGACCGACGGCACAAGGGGATTGATCCCCTCTAATCTCGTTGAGGAAGTTCCAGGTGACGGGCAACCTGATGACACCACAGTCTCCCCAGAGACAAGTGATTGGTGGCAGGGCATAGATGACGTCTGTCCTGTCTTCTCATAGAGCTTCTCATTAAACCTCTTTTAATGACCTCTCTGTGTAATCTCACTCCCTGTCCTGTTTGTCTGTGAGCTGAAGGGACTCTGTGCCTGCTATGGGGGACGTGGCGGGGGTGGACTGAGTGCCAGCTACTGGAGTCAACCCGAGGCCGTAGGCAGCTCTGGCTTGTGGTGCCAGCTACTGGTGTGCGTCCCAGCGCAGCCAGTGGAGTGAGGGGGGGTCCGAGTGCAGCTACTGGAGCCAGTGGGGATCTCAGCCATCAGGCACTAGGGGTGGGATTGGTGTGCGTCCTGAGAAACCACAGGGTATTTGCACTACAGTAGCATGTGCAGTAAAGAAAACTGGTCTTGCAGTTTGATCCAACACTGCATCTGCAAACAAAACGAGGCGGAGGCATGAGCAACATGGATGGAAACCTCACCTGCCACACCAAAGTTACGCCACGGAAACTCTTCCCTTTTTGTCACCTTCCTCGGGTTTGGTAAATCTTTTGCTGAGTCTGAAGCAAAGGCCCATTGCCTCTTCCTGCTTCTAACAGCTAACGTCTGGGTTTCACAGGCTGCTTTGTTGTGCGGCACCGCTTGCACCCCAGAGTTGCCTTCATAAATGCATCCTTGTACTAGGAAAGGAAAATTGCCTGTCATGCCAGTCATACCACTGTACTACCCTACCCGCAGGGCAACAGACCGCCCTGCTTGTAAGAGGATTTAATACAGGAAATAATCCTCAAGTATCTGGGTGTTTTAACAGTTTAATCACGTGCTCGCAGTCTGACTGCTGACACAATCTCACAAGAAAAAATATTAAGGGGGCTAAATCTGTGTTTCAAAAAAAGTGGGGTTTCTCTTTCCTTTCCTGAGAAAACTTGCTCCCTCTACGTTTCTGCCCTGTCATTTCATCTAGCAGCTTCGAAGAAGGGCTTCCCGGCCAGCTATTTTGATGTCATGGTGAGCTCTGAGATGTTTGAGTTTGTTCCTTTCACGCCCCCAGAACTTGGAGTCCTGTGGCTACAACAGCATCTCTGCTGCGGTACAAAGCCAGGGCCCTTGCCAGGTCCTCACGATAACGCACTTGATGGGCAAGGTGAACACGTTATTTTACGCAGCTTCAGAAATCTCACTGCATTGTTGCCTGCGAAAAGCCACTTTCCTTTTGGCATTTGAGACACCTTTGAACACTGGCCATAGAGCCCTGTGGCAACCTCTAGGCCTGGGGGAAACCTGCATTAGGGAGGAAATGCCTTAAGAGGAAACTCCCCTTAAGCTTTGAGTGTTGCTCTGTAGAAGGAAGAGAGTTGCCTTATTGCCCCAGGATGGGGCAGGGGAGCCCGGAGGCAGCGGTGCCTGAGCCTGGGACAGGGTTCTCCAGCCTGGAGGCCAAAGCTGTTGGTGGGACTCTTCCCTCCAGCCTCCTGCCTGGTCCCTGCAGGGGGCCGGGGACCCGTGCTGGGGCAGCAAACACTGCTGTAAAGCCTAAAGATGTCCCCAGGAGCTGCTCCCAGCTCTGCCTGGGAGCTGCTGCCGTCAGATTCACCCACTAGCAAGCAGTTCCTGGTGCAGGAGTGATAACTGCGTGGAGGAGAACAAGTCTGGGTGTCTAATACCAAGGTCTCCAACATCAGCTGAGCAGCGTTTATTTTAATGGTTTGGTTTTCTTTTTTTCTCCCCAGGAGTTTCCATAGTCCCCCAAAGCCATTTTCTGTCAGAAAAGGTGCAGGCATGTGCACGAGACAGCCGTTTCTCTGTGTTGTAACTGGGAACAAAGGCAGCTTTTCTTTTCATTCCAGCTCGAAAGGGAGCACAGAGCGTCAGCCCCAGGGAGGCAGCCCTGCTCCCTCGTCCTGGCTGTGGGTGTGAGCCCGTGCACGCTCCACCTCTGGAGGAAAGGCACTGAAGAAGAGCAGCCTGGGAGGGACCTCCCAGAGCCGGCTGGGGAGAGGGCTGGTCACCCCGCGGCCCATGGCGACTGCCGGGAGCAGCTCGGCGTGGCCAGTGGCCTCTGGGCACGGGCCTGCGGGCCTCCCCTGCGTTGCTGTAGGCGGGCACCGGAGCGTCCCCAGGCCTGGGCGCCCTGTGTGGGAGCCATGCCTGGGGACAAGGCCCCGGGCGGTGGCACCCAGAGCTGCTGCACGCACACAGGACTGAGCTCTGCAGAGGCTGCTGGCACCGGGGGGATGTGGGAGGTGCGGGCTCGGGCCTGCTGGGGCCTCTGTGAGGGGCAAGCAGGGGCTGCCCCACGCCGGGCACAGCCGGGCACAGCCGGGCACAGCCAGTCCCCGCCAGGTGTGGGTGTGAGCGTCTCCACAGCAACCGCAAGGGCTTTGTGATGCAGGCGGCGCACCATGCCCAGAGGTCATTGTGATACGGGTCCCCATGGCGACCCCGCGGGTATTTAAGGAGCCAGAGCCCTGGGGTGCCCACTGCCAGGAGAGCCACTCCCTCAGGAGGCAGCATCTCCCCTGGGTGACCATGGCCGGTTGTCGGCAGACGCCGCCGAAGATGCCCACGCAAGAGGAGGCAAACGCCCGCCCCCAGCCCAACAGCAGGCTGCCGGGCCTGCAGAACCAGCGCCAGGTGAGGGACGGGGCAGGAGGGGGAGGCCGGTGGTGGGACGGGGCCACGCGGAGCTGCCTTAGTGCCAGGGCCGGGCTTGCCGCCACTGTGGGGGCCGCTGTGCCAAGGCAGCCGCCTCCAGTCCTTGACTTCTCCTCCTCCTGCCCGCAGATGGGCCACAGGCGGCCGCTGGCAGCGCCGCAGGACAGCCAGGGACAGGCTTCGTCCCCCCATGGGAACAGGCTGCGACGGCTCCCCTGCCCACAGAGCTCGCAGGCCGCTGGGAGCCGACGCGCACAGGTAGGGAGCCCGAGGGAGACCGGGACAAACGTCTTCCCGAGTCCAGGAGCTGCCGACCGGCAGGCGGGAGCTGCAGGAGGGGACAGGAGGGCCCGGTCACATAGCAAACTGAGCCCCACAAGCCGTGCCTGCAGGCTGCCCGGGCATGTCGGGGATGCTCCCAGGAGTCACTGTGGGCCATGGCCGGAGCAGTGCGCTCCCCAGCCAGCTCTGGGAGCCGAGCGGCAACTCCCTGTGGGGCCGAGTGCTGCCCTGGGGGCTGGCAGGGGAGCCGGCACAGGGGCTTTTCCAGCTGGGACACGGGGGCACGGGCGAAGGGCCACAGTCACGCAGCCTCTCTCCTCGCATTCTCTTGCAGACGGACAGCGCAGCATGCAGGGTGACAATGCCCTCTGTCAGGGTGAGGCGCGAGGAGACAGCCCGTCTGCCAGCAAGGCAGGCAGCAGCACCACAGAAGGTGCACGCAGCTCGGGCACCAGGAGCTGCCAGAACTTGCTGCAAGCTCCCGCCTCTGCCAGCAGCAGCCTATGCAGCTTCTGGCCAGGGCAGGGGAAAGGCCAGCAGCACTGCAACCGGCAGACACCGAAAGCTTGTCCCATCTACTCGGGGCATCCCTGGTGAGCAGGGGAAAGCCACCAGTGCGCAGAGCAGGAGCCATGCCCCACGCAGCCCTGCAGCCCATGCCACAGCTGTCTCCCAGCCCACCCGCACCCGCTGCCTCCAGAACCAGCTGCAGCAGGAGATGGCACTGTCCACCCAAGCCATCCTGCAGCGGTTCAAGCGCGAGCTGCCTGCCTCCCCCTGCACGGCCCAGCCCGAGGGCTCTCCTGGCCACCAGGGCCATCAGGGGACGCAGAGCTCCTGCTCCTCTGGCAGAAACAGGCCCCACACCTTGGCGGCCCTGCAGGAAGGACCAACAGAAAGCCACAGTGCTGGGCCACAAGCAACGTGCCAGGCTGTGAGAGGTGCTCAGCTCCGGGTGATGGAGCGGGAGGACTTGATGCTGCCTGGCAGCGCATGCAGCCATCTCCTGGAGCAGAGCAGACACCTGCAGCGTCTTCTGAAAGACCTGGAGAGGCAACAGAGTTCCTCAGAGATGGAGAGCCGCCTCCTGGGAAAGGACGGTTCTCCAAGAGCGTGCAAGGAGGCAGGGAGACTGCAGCAGAAGAATGCTCAACTAGCTGCCCTCACCTTGCGGCTGGGAGAGCGAGCCAGGCAGCTGCAGGTGACCATCCATCGCCTGGTCAATGCTCGCGGGCCACTGCCCATCCAGCGCTCCGCTGAGCACCTGTGCCCGCCATTGCTTCCTCAGCCGAGGGGTGGGGAAACGGGAGAGCCCACCAGAGCTCTGCTGGCACGGGACAAGCGGCACGACTTGGCACAGAAGGCAGCTGAGGGGCTGGAGGCCCGAGCGGCTGCAGATGAAGAAGGATCCTCTGATGTGAGCACCCCCGGGCAAGCTTGTGAGGAGTTGCAGGTGCAGCTCGCCAAGGTGACAAATGAAAACACCCACCTGGCTGAAGAAAACGCTCGCCTGCGTGGGCAGATGGCTTTGACAGAACAGGTTCAGGCTGAAAATGCCAACCTGAAAGGGCAGCTAGCGCGACTGGCAGAGGAGCGAGACTCTACTATCCAAGTAACCATCTGTCTTTTTACCCGGCTGGAAGCGGCCGAGCGCGAGCTGAAAGCCGTGAGGGACAGGGCAGAAAGGAGTCAACAGCTGGAGAGGGAACATGAGGAGACAAAGCTGGCCCACAGGGAGCACAGAGAATCCCTGCGGGCATTCCCTGCCCATCTGAAGGAACTCAGTGACTGGTTTGAGAATCTAAAGAAACGCCGCCAGCAGCTGTTTCAGGAACTGGAATGGCTGGAAGGAGAAAGATCCAACAGCACCGTTTCCAAGCCGCAGCAGGCTAACCTGGGAGCAGACAAGGAGTCCGTCCTGCTGGAGGCTATGAGAAAACAACCGGCAGAGCTGCGAGCGTTCATCGCTCGTTACAGCTATGATCCTTTTGATGGTCCCAACGAGCGGCCTGAGCTGGAGCTTCCGCTAGTTGCTGGACAATACGTTTACGTCTTTGGAGACGTGGATGGAGACGGTTGGTACGTGGGAGAGCTGACCGACGGCACAAGGGGATTGATCCCCTCTAATCTCGTTGAGGAAGTTCCAGGTGACGGGCAACCTGATGACACCACAGTCTCCCCAGAGACAAGTGATTGGTGGCAGGGCATAGATGACGTCTGTCCTGTCTTCTCATAGAGCTTCTCATTAAACCTCTTTTAATGACCTCTCTGTGTAATCTCACTCCCTGTCCTGTTTGTCTGTGAGCTGAAGGGACTCTGTGCCTGCTATGGGGGACGTGGCGGGGGTGGACTGAGTGCCAGCTACTGGAGTCAACCCGAGGCCGTAGGCAGCTCTGGCTTGTGGTGCCAGCTACTGGTGTGCGTCCCAGCGCAGCCAGTGGAGTGAGGGGGGGTCCGAGTGCAGCTACTGGAGCCAGTGGGGATCTCAGCCATCAGGCACTAGGGGTGGGATTGGTGTGCGTCCTGAGAAACCACAGGGTATTTGCACTACAGTAGCATGTGCAGTAAAGAAAACTGGTCTTGCAGTTTGATCCAACACTGCATCTGCAAACAAAACGAGGCGGAGGCATGAGCAACATGGATGGAAACCTCACCTGCCACACCAAAGTTACGCCACGGAAACTCTTCCCTTTTTGTCACCTTCCTCGGGTTTGGTAAATCTTTTGCTGAGTCTGAAGCAAAGGCCCATTGCCTCTTCCTGCTTCTAACAGCTAACGTCTGGGTTTCACAGGCTGCTTTGTTGTGCGGCACCGCTTGCACCCCAGAGTTGCCTTCATAAATGCATCCTTGTACTAGGAAAGGAAAATTGCCTGTCATGCCAGTCATACCACTGTACTACCCTACCCGCAGGGCAACAGACCGCCCTGCTTGTAAGAGGATTTAATACAGGAAATAATCCTCAAGTATCTGGGTGTTTTAACAGTTTAATCACGTGCTCGCAGTCTGACTGCTGACACAATCTCACAAGAAAAAATATTAAGGGGGCTAAATCTGTGTTTCAAAAAAAGTGGGGTTTCTCTTTCCTTTCCTGAGAAAACTTGCTCCCTCTACGTTTCTGCCCTGTCATTTCATCTAGCAGCTTCGAAGAAGGGCTTCCCGGCCAGCTATTTTGATGTCATGGTGAGCTCTGAGATGTTTGAGTTTGTTCCTTTCACGCCCCCAGAACTTGGAGTCCTGTGGCTACAACAGCATCTCTGCTGCGGTACAAAGCCAGGGCCCTTGCCAGGTCCTCACGATAACGCACTTGATGGGCAAGGTGAACACGTTATTTTACGCAGCTTCAGAAATCTCACTGCATTGTTGCCTGCGAAAAGCCACTTTCCTTTTGGCATTTGAGACACCTTTGAACACTGGCCATAGAGCCCTGTGGCAACCTCTAGGCCTGGGGGAAACCTGCATTAGGGAGGAAATGCCTTAAGAGGAAACTCCCCTTAAGCTTTGAGTGTTGCTCTGTAGAAGGAAGAGAGTTGCCTTATTGCCCCAGGATGGGGCAGGGGAGCCCGGAGGCAGCGGTGCCTGAGCCTGGGACAGGGTTCTCCAGCCTGGAGGCCAAAGCTGTTGGTGGGACTCTTCCCTCCAGCCTCCTGCCTGGTCCCTGCAGGGGGCCGGGGACCCGTGCTGGGGCAGCAAACACTGCTGTAAAGCCTAAAGATGTCCCCAGGAGCTGCTCCCAGCTCTGCCTGGGAGCTGCTGCCGTCAGATTCACCCACTAGCAAGCAGTTCCTGGTGCAGGAGTGATAACTGCGTGGAGGAGAACAAGTCTGGGTGTCTAATACCAAGGTCTCCAACATCAGCTGAGCAGCGTTTATTTTAATGGTTTGGTTTTCTTTTTTTCTCCCCAGGAGTTTCCATAGTCCCCCAAAGCCATTTTCTGTCAGAAAAGGTGCAGGCATGTGCACGAGACAGCCGTTTCTCTGTGTTGTAACTGGGAACAAAGGCAGCTTTTCTTTTCATTCCAGCTCGAAAGGGAGCACAGAGCGTCAGCCCCAGGGAGGCAGCCCTGCTCCCTCGTCCTGGCTGTGGGTGTGAGCCCGTGCACGCTCCACCTCTGGAGGAAAGGCACTGAAGAAGAGCAGCCTGGGAGGGACCTCCCAGAGCCGGCTGGGGAGAGGGCTGGTCACCCCGCGGCCCATGGCGACTGCCGGGAGCAGCTCGGCGTGGCCAGTGGCCTCTGGGCACGGGCCTGCGGGCCTCCCCTGCGTTGCTGTAGGCGGGCACCGGAGCGTCCCCAGGCCTGGGCGCCCTGTGTGGGAGCCATGCCTGGGGACAAGGCCCCGGGCGGTGGCACCCAGAGCTGCTGCACGCACACAGGACTGAGCTCTGCAGAGGCTGCTGGCACCGGGGGGATGTGGGAGGTGCGGGCTCGGGCCTGCTGGGGCCTCTGTGAGGGGCAAGCAGGGGCTGCCCCATGCCGGGCACAGCCGGGCACAGCCGGGCACAGCCAGTCCCCGCCAGGTGTGGGTGTGAGCGTCTCCACAGCAACCGCAAGGGCTTTGTGATGCAGGCGGCGCACCATGCCCAGAGGTCATTGTGATACGGGTCCCCATGGCGACCCCGCGGGTATTTAAGGAGCCAGAGCCCTGGGGTGCCCACTGCCAGGAGAGCCACTCCCTCAGGAGGCAGCATCTCCCCTGGGTGACCATGGCCGGTTGTCGGCAGACGCCGCCGAAGATGCCCACGCAAGAGGAGGCAAACGCCCGCCCCCAGCCCAACAGCAGGCTGCCGGGCCTGCAGAACCAGCGCCAGGTGAGGGACGGGGCAGGAGGGGGAGGCCGGTGGTGGGACGGGGCCACGCGGAGCTGCCTTAGTGCCAGGGCCGGGCTTGCCGCCACTGTGGGGGCCGCTGTGCCAAGGCAGCCGCCTCCAGTCCTTGACTTCTCCTCCTCCTGCCCGCAGATGGGCCACAGGCGGCCGCTGGCAGCGCCGCAGGACAGCCAGGGACAGGCTTCGTCCCCCCATGGGAACAGGCTGCGACGGCTCCCCTGCCCACAGAGCTCGCAGGCCGCTGGGAGCCGACGCGCACAGGTAGGGAGCCCGAGGGAGACCGGGACAAACGTCTTCCCGAGTCCAGGAGCTGCCGACCGGCAGGCGGGAGCTGCAGGAGGGGACAGGAGGGCCCGGTCACATAGCAAACTGAGCCCCACAAGCCGTGCCTGCAGGCTGCCCGGGCATGTCGGGGATGCTCCCAGGAGTCACTGTGGGCCATGGCCGGAGCAGTGCGCTCCCCAGCCAGCTCTGGGAGCCGAGCGGCAACTCCCTGTGGGGCCGAGTGCTGCCCTGGGGGCTGGCAGGGGAGCCGGCACAGGGGCTTTTCCAGCTGGGACACGGGGGCACGGGCGAAGGGCCACAGTCACGCAGCCTCTCTCCTCGCATTCTCTTGCAGACGGACAGCGCAGCATGCAGGGTGACAATGCCCTCTGTCAGGGTGAGGCGCGAGGAGACAGCCCGTCTGCCAGCAAGGCAGGCAGCAGCACCACAGAAGGTGCACGCAGCTCGGGCACCAGGAGCTGCCAGAACTTGCTGCAAGCTCCCGCCTCTGCCAGCAGCAGCCTATGCAGCTTCTGGCCAGGGCAGGGGAAAGGCCAGCAGCACTGCAACCGGCAGACACCGAAAGCTTGTCCCATCTACTCGGGGCATCCCTGGTGAGCAGGGGAAAGCCACCAGTGCGCAGAGCAGGAGCCATGCCCCACGCAGCCCTGCAGCCAATGCCACAGCTGTCTCCCAGCCCACCCGCACCCGCGGCCTCCAGAACCAGCTGCAGCAGGAGATGGCACTGTCCACCCAAGCCATCCTGCAGCGGTTCAAGCGCGAGCTGCCTGCCTCCCCCTGCACGGCCCAGCCCGAGGGCTCTCCTGGCCACCAGGGCCATCAGGGGACGCAGAGCTCCTGCTCCTCTGGCAGAAACAGGCCCCACACCTTGGCGGCCCTGCAGGAAGGACCAACAGAAAGCCACAGTGCTGGGCCACAAGCAACGTGCCAGGCTGTGAGAGGTGCTCAGCTCCGGGTGATGGAGCGGGAGGACTTGATGCTGCCTGGCAGCGCATGCAGCCATCTCCTGGAGCAGAGCAGACACCTGCAGCGTCTTCTGAAAGACCTGGAGAGGCAACAGAGTTCCTCAGAGATGGAGAGCCGCCTCCTGGGAAAGGACGGTTCTCCAAGAGCGTGCAAGGAGGCAGGGAGACTGCAGCAGAAGAATGCTCAACTAGCTGCCCTCACCTTGCGGCTGGGAGAGCGAGCCAGGCAGCTGCAGGTGACCATCCATCGCCTGGTCAATGCTCGCGGGCCACTGCCCATCCAGCGCTCCGCTGAGCACCTGTGCCCGCCATTGCTTCCTCAGCCGAGGGGTGGGGAAACGGGAGAGCCCACCAGAGCTCTGCTGGCACGGGACAAGCGGCACGACTTGGCACAGAAGGCAGCTGAGGGGCTGGAGGCCCGAGCGGCTGCAGATGAAGAAGGATCCTCTGATGTGAGCACCCCCGGGCAAGCTTGTGAGGAGTTGCAGGTGCAGCTCGCCAAGGTGACAAATGAAAACACCCACCTGGCTGAAGAAAACGCTCGCCTGCGTGGGCAGATGGCTTTGACAGAACAGGTTCAGGCTGAAAATACCAACCTGAAAGGGCAGCTAGCGCGACTGGCAGAGGAGCGAGACTCTACTATCCAAGCAACCATCTGTCTTTTTACCCGGCTGGAAGCGGCCGAGCGCGAGCTGAAAGCCGTGAGGGACAGGGCAGAAAGGAGTCAACAGCTGGAGAGGGAACATGAGGAGACAAAGCTGGCCCACAGGGAGCACAGAGAATCCCTGCGGGCATTCCCTGCCCATCTGAAGGAACTCAGTGACTGGTTTGAGAATCTAAAGAAACGCCGCCAGCAGCTGTTTCAGGAACTGGAATGGCTGGAAGGAGAAAGATCCAACAGCACCGTTTCCAAGCCGCAGCAGGCTAACCTGGGAGCAGACAAGGAGTCCGTCCTGCTGGAGGCTATGAGAAAACAACCGGCAGAGCTGCGAGCGTTCATCGCTCGTTACAGCTATGATCCTTTTGATGGTCCCAACGAGCGGCCTGAGCTGGAGCTTCCGCTAGTTGCTGGACAATACGTTTACGTCTTTGGAGACGTGGATGGAGACGGTTGGTACGTGGGAGAGCTGACCGACGGCACAAGGGGATTGATCCCCTCTAATCTCGTTGAGGAAGTTCCAGGTGACGGGCAACCTGATGACACCACAGTCTCCCCAGAGACAAGTGATTGGTGGCAGGGCATAGATGACGTCTGTCCTGTCTTCTCATAGAGCTTCTCATTAAACCTCTTTTAATGACCTCTCTGTGTAATCTCACTCCCTGTCCTGTTTGTCTGTGAGCTGAAGGGACTCTGTGCCTGCTATGGGGGACGTGGCGGGGGTGGACTGAGTGCCAGCTACTGGAGTCAACCCGAGGCCGTAGGCAGCTCTGGCTTGTGGTGCCAGCTACTGGTGTGCGTCCCAGCGCAGCCAGTGGAGTGAGGGGGGGTCCGAGTGCAGCTACTGGAGCCAGTGGGGATCTCAGCCATCAGGCACTAGGGGTGGGATTGGTGTGCGTCCTGAGAAACCACAGGGTATTTGCACTACAGTAGCATGTGCAGTAAAGAAAACTGGTCTTGCAGTTTGATCCAACACTGCATCTGCAAACAAAACGAGGCGGAGGCATGAGCAACATGGATGGAAACCTCACCTGCCACACCAAAGTTACGCCACGGAAACTCTTCCCTTTTTGTCACCTTCCTCGGGTTTGGTAAATCTTTTGCTGAGTCTGAAGCAAAGGCCCATTGCCTCTTCCTGCTTCTAACAGCTAACGTCTGGGTTTCACAGGCTGCTTTGTTGTGCGGCACCGCTTGCACCCCAGAGTTGCCTTCATAAATGCATCCTTGTACTAGGAAAGGAAAATTGCCTGTCATGCCAGTCATACCACTGTACTACCCTACCCGCAGGGCAACAGACCGCCCTGCTTGTAAGAGGATTTAATACAGGAAATAATCCTCAAGTATCTGGGTGTTTTAACAGTTTAATCACGTGCTCGCAGTCTGACTGCTGACACAATCTCACAAGAAAAAATATTAAGGGGGCTAAATCTGTGTTTCAAAAAAAGTGGGGTTTCTCTTTCCTTTCCTGAGAAAACTTGCTCCCTCTACGTTTCTGCCCTGTCATTTCATCTAGCAGCTTCGAAGAAGGGCTTCCCGGCCAGCTATTTTGATGTCATGGTGAGCTCTGAGATGTTTGAGTTTGTTCCTTTCACGCCCCCAGAACTTGGAGTCCTGTGGCTACAACAGCATCTCTGCTGCGGTACAAAGCCAGGGCCCTTGCCAGGTCCTCACGATAACGCACTTGATGGGCAAGGTGAACACGTTATTTTACGCAGCTTCAGAAATCTCACTGCATTGTTGCCTGCGAAAAGCCACTTTCCTTTTGGCATTTGAGACACCTTTGAACACTGGCCATAGAGCCCTGTGGCAACCTCTAGGCCTGGGGGAAACCTGCATTAGGGAGGAAATGCCTTAAGAGGAAACTCCCCTTAAGCTTTGAGTGTTGCTCTGTAGAAGGAAGAGAGTTGCCTTATTGCCCCAGGATGGGGCAGGGGAGCCCGGAGGCAGCGGTGCCTGAGCCTGGGACAGGGTTCTCCAGCCTGGAGGCCAAAGCTGTTGGTGGGACTCTTCCCTCCAGCCTCCTGCCTGGTCCCTGCAGGGGGCCGGGGACCCGTGCTGGGGCAGCAAACACTGCTGTAAAGCCTAAAGATGTCCCCAGGAGCTGCTCCCAGCTCTGCCTGGGAGCTGCTGCCGTCAGATTCACCCACTAGCAAGCAGTTCCTGGTGCAGGAGTGATAACTGCGTGGAGGAGAACAAGTCTGGGTGTCTAATACCAAGGTCTCCAACATCAGCTGAGCAGCGTTTATTTTAATGGTTTGGTTTTCTTTTTTTCTCCCCAGGAGTTTCCATAGTCCCCCAAAGCCATTTTCTGTCAGAAAAGGTGCAGGCATGTGCACGAGACAGCCGTTTCTCTGTGTTGTAACTGGGAACAAAGGCAGCTTTTCTTTTCATTCCAGCTCGAAAGGGAGCACAGAGCGTCAGCCCCAGGGAGGCAGCCCTGCTCCCTCGTCCTGGCTGTGCGTGTGAGCCCGTGCACGCTCCACCTCTGGAGGAAAGGCACTGAGGAAGAGCAGCCTGGGAGGGACCTCCCAGAGCCGGCTGGGGAGAGGGCTGGTCACCCCGCGGCCCATGGCTACTGCCGGGAGCAGCTCGGCGTGGCCAGTGGCCTCTGGGCACGGGCCTGCGGGCCTCCCCTGCGTTGCTGTAGGCGGGCACCGGAGCGTCCCCAGGCCTGGGCGCCCTGTGTGGGAGCCATGCCTGGGGACAAGGCCCCGGGCGGTGGCACCCAGAGCTGCTGCACGCACACAGGACTGAGCTCTGCAGAGGCTGCTGGCACCGGGGGGATGTGGGAGGTGCGGGCTCGGGCCTGCTGGGGCCTCTGTGAGGGGCAAGCAGGGGCTGCCCCACGCCGGGCACAGCCGGGCACAGCCGGGCACAGCCAGTCCCCGCCAGGTGTGGGTGTGAGCGTCTCCACAGCAACCGCAAGGGCTTTGTGATGCAGGCGGCGCACCATGCCCAGAGGTCATTGTGATACGGGTCCCCATGGCGACCCCGCGGGTATTTAAGGAGCCAGAGCCCTGGGGTGCCCACTGCCAGGAGAGCCACTCCCTCAGGAGGCAGCATCTCCCCTGGGTGACCATGGCCGGTTGTCGGCAGACGCCGCCGAAGATGCCCACGCAAGAGGAGGCAAACGCCCGCCCCCAGCCCAACAGCAGGCTGCCGGGCCTGCAGAACCAGCGCCAGGTGAGGGACGGGGCAGGAGGGGGAGGCCGGTGGTGGGACGGGGCCACGCGGAGCTGCCTTAGTGCCAGGGCCGGGCTTGCCGCCACTGTGGGGGCCGCTGTGCCAAGGCAGCCGCCTCCAGTCCTTGACTTCTCCTCCTCCTGCCCGCAGATGGGCCACAGGCGGCCGCTGGCAGCGCCGCAGGACAGCCAGGGACAGGCTTCGTCCCCCCATGGGAACAGGCTGCGACGGCTCCCCTGCCCACAGAGCTCGCAGGCCGCTGGGAGCCGACGCGCACAGGTAGGGAGCCCGAGGGAGACCGGGACAAACGTCTTCCCGAGTCCAGGAGCTGCCGACCGGCAGGCGGGAGCTGCAGGAGGGGACAGGAGGGCCCGGTCACATAGCAAACTGAGCCCCACAAGCCGTGCCTGCAGGCTGCCCGGGCATGTCGGGGATGCTCCCAGGAGTCACTGTGGGCCATGGCCGGAGCAGTGCGCTCCCCAGCCAGCTCTGGGAGCCGAGCGGCAACTCCCTGTGGGGCCGAGTGCTGCCCTGGGGGCTGGCAGGGGAGCCGGCACAGGGGCTTTTCCAGCTGGGACACGGGGGCACGGGCGAAGGGCCACAGTCACGCAGCCTCTCTCCTCGCATTCTCTTGCAGACGGACAGCGCAGCATGCAGGGTGACAATGCCCTCTGTCAGGGTGAGGCGCGAGGAGACAGCCCGTCTGCCAGCAAGGCAGGCAGCAGCACCACAGAAGGTGCACGCAGCTCGGGCACCAGGAGCTGCCAGAACTTGCTGCAAGCTCCCGCCTCTGCCAGCAGCAGCCTATGCAGCTTCTGGCCAGGGCAGGGGAAAGGCCAGCAGCACTGCAACCGGCAGACACCGAAAGCTTGTCCCATCTACTCGGGGCATCCCTGGTGAGCAGGGGAAAGCCACCAGTGCGCAGAGCAGGAGCCATGCCCCACGCAGCCCTGCAGCCAATGCCACAGCTGTCTCCCAGCCCACCCGCACCCGCGGCCTCCAGAACCAGCTGCAGCAGGAGATGGCACTGTCCACCCAAGCCATCCTGCAGCGGTTCAAGCGCGAGCTGCCTGCCTCCCCCTGCACGGCCCAGCCCGAGGGCTCTCCTGGCCACCAGGGCCATCAGGGGACGCAGAGCTCCTGCTCCTCTGGCAGAAACAGGCCCCACACCTTGGCGGCCCTGCAGGAAGGACCAACAGAAAGCCACAGTGCTGGGCCACAAGCAACGTGCCAGGCTGTGAGAGGTGCTCAGCTCCGGGTGATGGAGCGGGAGGACTTGATGCTGCCTGGCAGCGCATGCAGCCATCTCCTGGAGCAGAGCAGACACCTGCAGCGTCTTCTGAAAGACCTGGAGAGGCAACAGAGTTCCTCAGAGATGGAGAGCCGCCTCCTGGGAAAGGACGGTTCTCCAAGAGCGTGCAAGGAGGCAGGGAGACTGCAGCAGAAGAATGCTCAACTAGCTGCCCTCACCTTGCGGCTGGGAGAGCGAGCCAGGCAGCTGCAGGTGACCATCCATCGCCTGGTCAATGCTCGCGGGCCACTGCCCATCCAGCGCTCCGCTGAGCACCTGTGCCCGCCATTGCTTCCTCAGCCGAGGGGTGGGGAAACGGGAGAGCCCACCAGAGCTCTGCTGGCACGGGACAAGCGGCACGACTTGGCACAGAAGGCAGCTGAGGGGCTGGAGGCCCGAGCGGCTGCAGATGAAGAAGGATCCTCTGATGTGAGCACCCCTGGGCAAGCTTGTGAGGAGTTGCAGGTGCAGCTCGCCAAGGTGACAAATGAAAACACCCACCTGGCTGAAGAAAACGCTCGCCTGCGTGGGCAGATGGCTTTGACAGAACAGGTTCAGGCTGAAAATGCCAACCTGAAAGGGCAGCTAGCGCGACTGGCAGAGGAGCGAGACTCTACTATCCAAGCAACCATCTGTCTTTTTACCCGGCTGGAAGCGGCCGAGCGCGAGCTGAAAGCCGTGAGGGACAGGGCAGAAAGGAGTCAACAGCTGGAGAGGGAACATGAGGAGACAAAGCTGGCCCACAGGGAGCACAGAGAATCCCTGCGGGCATTCCCTGCCCATCTGAAGGAACTCAGTGACTGGTTTGAGAATCTAAAGAAACGCCGCCAGCAGCTGTTTCAGGAACTGGAATGGCTGGAAGGAGAAAGATCCAACAGCACCGTTTCCAAGCCGCAGCAGGCTAACCTGGGAGCAGACAAGGAGTCCATCCTGCTGGAGGCTATGAGAAAACAACCGGCAGAGCTGCGAGCGTTCATCGCTCGTTACAGCTATGATCCTTTTGATGGTCCCAACGAGCGGCCTGAGCTGGAGCTTCCGCTAGTTGCTGGACAATACGTTTACGTCTTTGGAGACGTGGATGGAGACGGTTGGTACGTGGGAGAGCTGACCGACGGCACAAGGGGATTGATCCCCTCTAATCTCGTTGAGGAAGTTCCAGGTGACGGGCAACCTGATGACACCACAGTCTCCCCAGAGACAAGTGATTGGTGGCAGGGCATAGATGACGTCTGTCCTGTCTTCTCATAGAGCTTCTCATTAAACCTCTTTTAATGACCTCTCTGTGTAATCTCACTCCCTGTCCTGTTTGTCTGTGAGCTGAAGGGACTCTGTGCCTGCTATGGGGGACGTGGCGGGGGTGGACTGAGTGCCAGCTACTGGAGTCAACCCGAGGCCGTAGGCAGCTCTGGCTTGTGGTGCCAGCTACTGGTGTGCGTCCCAGCGCAGCCAGTGGAGTGAGGGGGGGTCCGAGTGCAGCTACTGGAGCCAGTGGGGATCTCAGCCATCAGGCACTAGGGGTGGGATTGGTGTGCGTCCTGAGAAACCACAGGGTATTTGCACTACAGTAGCATGTGCAGTAAAGAAAACTGGTCTTGCAGTTTGATCCAACACTGCATCTGCAAACAAAACGAGGCGGAGGCATGAGCAACATGGATGGAAACCTCACCTGCCACACCAAAGTTACGCCACGGAAACTCTTCCCTTTTTGTCACCTTCCTCGGGTTTGGTAAATCTTTTGCTGAGTCTGAAGCAAAGGCCCATTGCCTCTTCCTGCTTCTAACAGCTAACGTCTGGGTTTCACAGGCTGCTTTGTTGTGCGGCACCGCTTGCACCCCAGAGTTGCCTTCATAAATGCATCCTTGTACTAGGAAAGGAAAATTGCCTGTCATGCCAGTCATACCACTGTACTACCCTACCCGCAGGGCAACAGACCGCCCTGCTTGTAAGAGGATTTAATACAGGAAATAATCCTCAAGTATCTGGGTGTTTTAACAGTTTAATCACGTGCTCGCAGTCTGACTGCTGACACAATCTCACAAGAAAAAATATTAAGGGGGCTAAATCTGTGTTTCAAAAAAAGTGGGGTTTCTCTTTCCTTTCCTGAGAAAACTTGCTCCCTCTACGTTTCTGCCCTGTCATTTCATCTAGCAGCTTCGAAGAAGGGCTTCCCGGCCAGCTATTTTGATGTCATGGTGAGCTCTGAGATGTTTGAGTTTGTTCCTTTCACGCCCCCAGAACTTGGAGTCCTGTGGCTACAACAGCATCTCTGCTGCGGTACAAAGCCAGGGCCCTTGCCAGGTCCTCACGATAACGCACTTGATGGGCAAGGTGAACACGTTATTTTACGCAGCTTCAGAAATCTCACTGCATTGTTGCCTGCGAAAAGCCACTTTCCTTTTGGCATTTGAGACACCTTTGAACACTGGCCATAGAGCCCTGTGGCAACCTCTAGGCCTGGGGGAAACCTGCATTAGGGAGGAAATGCCTTAAGAGGAAACTCCCCTTAAGCTTTGAGTGTTGCTCTGTAGAAGGAAGAGAGTTGCCTTATTGCCCCAGGATGGGGCAGGGGAGCCCGGAGGCAGCGGTGCCTGAGCCTGGGACAGGGTTCTCCAGCCTGGAGGCCAAAGCTGTTGGTGGGACTCTTCCCTCCAGCCTCCTGCCTGGTCCCTGCAGGGGGCCGGGGACCCGTGCTGGGGCAGCAAACACTGCTGTAAAGCCTAAAGATGTCCCCAGGAGCTGCTCCCAGCTCTGCCTGGGAGCTGCTGCCGTCAGATTCACCCACTAGCAAGCAGTTCCTGGTGCAGGAGTGATAACTGCGTGGAGGAGAACAAGTCTGGGTGTCTAATACCAAGGTCTCCAACATCAGCTGAGCAGCGTTTATTTTAATGGTTTGGTTTTCTTTTTTTCTCCCCAGGAGTTTCCATAGTCCCCCAAAGCCATTTTCTGTCAGAAAAGGTGCAGGCATGTGCACGAGACAGCCGTTTCTCTGTGTTGTAACTGGGAACAAAGGCAGCTTTTCTTTTCATTCCAGCTCGAAAGGGAGCACAGAGCGTCAGCCCCAGGGAGGCAGCCCTGCTCCCTCGTCCTGGCTGTGCGTGTGAGCCCTTGCACGCTCCACCTCTGGACGAAAGGCACTGAGGAAGAGCAGCCTGGGAGGGACCTCCCAGAGCCGGCTGGGGAGAGGGCTGGTCACCCCGCGGCCCATGGCGACTGCCGGGAGCAGCTCGGCGTGGCCAGTGGCCTCTGGGCACGGGCCTGCGGGCCTCCCCTGCGTTGCTGTAGGCGGGCACCGGAGCGTCCCCAGGCCTGGGCGCCCTGTGTGGGAGCCATGCCTGGGGACAAGGCCCCGGGCGGTGGCACCCAGAGCTGCTGCACGCACACAGGACTGAGCTCTGCAGAGGCTGCTGGCACCGGGGGGATGTGGGAGGTGCGGGCTCGGGCCTGCTGGGGCCTCTGTGAGGGGCAAGCAGGGGCTGCCCCACGCCCGGCACAGCCGGGCACAGCCGGGCACAGCCAGTCCCCGCCAGGTGTGGGTGTGAGCGTCTCCACAGCAACCGCAAGGGCTTTGTGATGCAGGCGGCGCACCATGCCCAGAGGTCATTGTGATACGGGTCCCCATGGCGACCCCGCGGGTATTTAAGGAGCCAGAGCCCTGGGGTGCCCACTGCCAGGAGAGCCACTCCCTCAGGAGGCAGCATCTCCCCTGGGTGACCATGGCCGGTTGTCGGCAGACGCCGCCGAAGATGCCCACGCAAGAGGAGGCAAACGCCCGCCCCCAGCCCAACAGCAGGCTGCCGGGCCTGCAGAACCAGCGCCAGGTGAGGGACGGGGCAGGAGGGGGAGGCCGGTGGTGGGACGGGGCCACGCGGAGCTGCCTTAGTGCCAGGGCCGGGCTTGCCGCCACTGTGGGGGCCGCTGTGCCAAGGCAGCCGCCTCCAGTCCTTGACTTCTCCTCCTCCTGCCCGCAGATGGGCCACAGGCGGCCGCTGGCAGCGCCGCAGGACAGCCAGGGACAGGCTTCGTCCCCCCATGGGAACAGGCTGCGACGGCTCCCCTGCCCACAGAGCTCGCAGGCCGCTGGGAGCCGACGCGCACAGGTAGGGAGCCCGAGGGAGACCGGGACAAACGTCTTCCCGAGTCCAGGAGCTGCCGACCGGCAGGCGGGAGCTGCAGGAGGGGACAGGAGGGCCCGGTCACATAGCAAACTGAGCCCCACAAGCCGTGCCTGCAGGCTGCCCGGGCATGTCGGGGATGCTCCCAGGAGTCACTGTGGGCCATGGCCGGAGCAGTGCGCTCCCCAGCCAGCTCTGGGAGCCGAGCGGCAACTCCCTGTGGGGCCGAGTGCTGCCCTGGGGGCTGGCAGGGGAGCCGGCACAGGGGCTTTTCCAGCTGGGACACGGGGGCACGGGCGAAGGGCCACAGTCACGCAGCCTCTCTCCTCGCATTCTCTTGCAGACGGACAGCGCAGCATGCAGGGTGACAATGCCCTCTGTCAGGGTGAGGCGCGAGGAGACAGCCCGTCTGCCAGCAAGGCAGGCAGCAGCACCACAGAAGGTGCACGCAGCTCGGGCACCAGGAGCTGCCAGAACTTGCTGCAAGCTCCCGCCTCTGCCAGCAGCAGCCTATGCAGCTTCTGGCCAGGGCAGGGGAAAGGCCAGCAGCACTGCAACCGGCAGACACCGAAAGCTTGTCCCATCTACTCGGGGCATCCCTGGTGAGCAGGGGAAAGCCACCAGTGCGCAGAGCAGGAGCCATGCCCCACGCAGCCCTGCAGCCCATGCCACAGCTGTCTCCCAGCCCACCCGCACCCGCTGCCTCCAGAACCAGCTGCAGCAGGAGATGGCACTGTCCACCCAAGCCATCCTGCAGCGGTTCAAGCGCGAGCTGCCTGCCTCCCCCTGCACGGCCCAGCCCGAGGGCTCTCCTGGCCACCAGGGCCATCAGGGGACGCAGAGCTCCTGCTCCTCTGGCAGAAACAGGCCCCACACCTTGGCGGCCCTGCAGGAAGGACCAACAGAAAGCCACAGTGCTGGGCCACAAGCAACGTGCCAGGCTGTGAGAGGTGCTCAGCTCCGGGTGATGGAGCGGGAGGACTTGATGCTGCCTGGCAGCGCATGCAGCCATCTCCTGGAGCAGAGCAGACACCTGCAGCGTCTTCTGAAAGACCTGGAGAGGCAACAGAGTTCCTCAGAGATGGAGAGCCGCCTCCTGGGAAAGGACGGTTCTCCAAGAGCGTGCAAGGAGGCAGGGAGACTGCAGCAGAAGAATGCTCAACTAGCTGCCCTCACCTTGCGGCTGGGAGAGCGAGCCAGGCAGCTGCAGGTGACCATCCATCGCCTGGTCAATGCTCGCGGGCCACTGCCCATCCAGCGCTCCGCTGAGCACCTGTGCCCGCCATTGCTTCCTCAGCCGAGGGGTGGGGAAACGGGAGAGCCCACCAGAGCTCTGCTGGCACGGGACAAGCGGCACGACTTGGCACAGAAGGCAGCTGAGGGGCTGGAGGCCCGAGCGGCTGCAGATGAAGAAGGATCCTCTGATGTGAGCACCCCCGGGCAAGCTTGTGAGGAGTTGCAGGTGCAGCTCGCCAAGGTGACAAATGAAAACACCCACCTGGCTGAAGAAAACGCTCGCCTGCGTGGGCAGATGGCTTTGACAGAACAGGTTCAGGCTGAAAATGCCAACCTGAAAGGGCAGCTAGCGCGACTGGCAGAGGAGCGAGACTCTACTATCCAAGCAACCATCTGTCTTTTTACCCGGCTGGAAGCGGCCGAGCGCGAGCTGAAAGCCGTGAGGGACAGGGCAGAAAGGAGTCAACAGCTGGAGAGGGAACATGAGGAGACAAAGCTGGCCCACAGGGAGCACAGAGAATCCCTGCGGGCATTCCCTGCCCATCTGAAGGAACTCAGTGACTGGTTTGAGAATCTAAAGAAACGCCGCCAGCAGCTGTTTCAGGAACTGGAATGGCTGGAAGGAGAAAGATCCAACAGCACCGTTTCCAAGCCGCAGCAGGCTAACCTGGGAGCAGACAAGGAGTCCGTCCTGCTGGAGGCTATGAGAAAACAACCGGCAGAGCTGCGAGCGTTCATCGCTCGTTACAGCTATGATCCTTTTGATGGTCCCAACGAGCGGCCTGAGCTGGAGCTTCCGCTAGTTGCTGGACAATACGTTTACGTCTTTGGAGACGTGGATGGAGACGGTTGGTACGTGGGAGAGCTGACCGACGGCACAAGGGGATTGATCCCCTCTAATCTCGTTGAGGAAGTTCCAGGTGACGGGCAACCTGATGACACCACAGTCTCCCCAGAGACAAGTGATTGGTGGCAGGGCATAGATGACGTCTGTCCTGTCTTCTCATAGAGCTTCTCATTAAACCTCTTTTAATGACCTCTCTGTGTAATCTCACTCCCTGTCCTGTTTGTCTGTGAGCTGAAGGGACTCTGTGCCTGCTATGGGGGACGTGGCGGGGGTGGACTGAGTGCCAGCTACTGGAGTCAACCCGAGGCCGTAGGCAGCTCTGGCTTGTGGTGCCAGCTACTGGTGTGCGTCCCAGCGCAGCCAGTGGAGTGAGGGGGGGTCCGAGTGCAGCTACTGGAGCCAGTGGGGATCTCAGCCATCAGGCACTAGGGGTGGGATTGGTGTGCGTCCTGAGAAACCACAGGGTATTTGCACTACAGTAGCATGTGCAGTAAAGAAAACTGGTCTTGCAGTTTGATCCAACACTGCATCTGCAAACAAAACGAGGCGGAGGCATGAGCAACATGGATGGAAACCTCACCTGCCACACCAAAGTTACGCCACGGAAACTCTTCCCTTTTTGTCACCTTCCTCGGGTTTGGTAAATCTTTTGCTGAGTCTGAAGCAAAGGCCCATTGCCTCTTCCTGCTTCTAACAGCTAACGTCTGGGTTTCACAGGCTGCTTTGTTGTGCGGCACCGCTTGCACCCCAGAGTTGCCTTCATAAATGCATCCTTGTACTAGGAAAGGAAAATTGCCTGTCATGCCAGTCATACCACTGTACTACCCTACCCGCAGGGCAACAGACCGCCCTGCTTGTAAGAGGATTTAATACAGGAAATAATCCTCAAGTATCTGGGTGTTTTAACAGTTTAATCACGTGCTCGCAGTCTGACTGCTGACACAATCTCACAAGAAAAAATATTAAGGGGGCTAAATCTGTGTTTCAAAAAAAGTGGGGTTTCTCTTTCCTTTCCTGAGAAAACTTGCTCCCTCTACGTTTCTGCCCTGTCATTTCATCTAGCAGCTTCGAAGAAGGGCTTCCCGGCCAGCTATTTTGATGTCATGGTGAGCTCTGAGATGTTTGAGTTTGTTCCTTTCACGCCCCCAGAACTTGGAGTCCTGTGGCTACAACAGCATCTCTGCTGCGGTACAAAGCCAGGGCCCTTGCCAGGTCCTCACGATAACGCACTTGATGGGCAAGGTGAACACGTTATTTTACGCAGCTTCAGAAATCTCACTGCATTGTTGCCTGCGAAAAGCCACTTTCCTTTTGGCATTTGAGACACCTTTGAACACTGGCCATAGAGCCCTGTGGCAACCTCTAGGCCTGGGGGAAACCTGCATTAGGGAGGAAATGCCTTAAGAGGAAACTCCCCTTAAGCTTTGAGTGTTGCTCTGTAGAAGGAAGAGAGTTGCCTTATTGCCCCAGGATGGGGCAGGGGAGCCCGGAGGCAGCGGTGCCTGAGCCTGGGACAGGGTTCTCCAGCCTGGAGGCCAAAGCTGTTGGTGGGACTCTTCCCTCCAGCCTCCTGCCTGGTCCCTGCAGGGGGCCGGGGACCCGTGCTGGGGCAGCAAACACTGCTGTAAAGCCTAAAGATGTCCCCAGGAGCTGCTCCCAGCTCTGCCTGGGAGCTGCTGCCGTCAGATTCACCCACTAGCAAGCAGTTCCTGGTGCGGGAGTGATAACTGCGTGGAGGAGAACAAGTCTGGGTGTCTAATACCAAGGTCTCCAACATCAGCTGAGCAGCGTTTATTTTAATGGTTTGGTTTTCTTTTTTTCTCCCCAGGAGTTTCCATAGTCCCCCAAAGCCATTTTCTGTCAGAAAAGGTGCAGGCATGTGCACGAGACAGCCGTTTCTCTGTGTTGTAACTGGGAACAAAGGCAGCTTTTCTTTTCATTCCAGCTCGAAAGGGAGCACAGAGCGTCAGCCCCAGGGAGGCAGCCCTGCTCCCTCGTCCTGGCTGTGGGTGTGAGCCCTTGCACGCTCCACCTCTGGAGGAAAGGCACTGAGGAAGAGCAGCCTGGGAGGGACCTCCCAGAGCCGGCTGGGGAGAGGGCTGGTCACCCCGTGGCCCATGGCGACTGCCGGGAGCAGCTCGGCGTGGCCAGTGGCCTCTGGGCACGGGCCTGCGGGCCTCCCCTGCGTTGCTGTAGGCGGGCACCGGAGCGTCCCCAGGCCTGGGCGCCCTGTGTGGGAGCCATGCCTGGGGACAAGGCCCCGGGCGGTGGCACCCAGAGCTGCTGCACGCACACAGGACTGAGCTCTGCAGAGGCTGCTGGCACCGGGGGGATGTGGGAGGTGCGGGCTCGGGCCTGCTGGGGCCTCTGTGAGGGGCAAGCAGGGGCTGCCCCACGCCGGGCACAGCCGGGCACAGCCGGGCACAGCCAGTCCCCGCCAGGTGTGGGTGTGAGCATCTCCACAGCAACCGCAAGGGCTTTGTGATGCAGGCGGCGCACCATGCCCAGAGGTCATTGTGATACGGGTCCCCATGGCGACCCCGCGGGTATTTAAGGAGCCAGAGCCCTGGGGTGCCCACTCCCAGGAGAGCCACTCCCTCAGGAGGCAGCATCTCCCCTGGGTGACCATGGCCGGTTGTCGGCAGACGCCGCCGAAGATGCCCACGCAAGAGGAGGCAAACGCCCGCCCCCAGCCCAACAGCAGGCTGCCGGGCCTGCAGAACCAGCGCCAGGTGAGGGACGGGGCAGGAGGGGGAGGCCGGTGGTGGGACGGGGCCACGCGGAGCTGCCTTAGTGCCAGGGCCGGGCTTGCCGCCACTGTGGGGGCCGCTGTGCCAAGGCAGCCGCCTCCAGTCCTTGACTTCTCCTCCTCCTGCCCGCAGATGGGCCACAGGCGGCCGCTGGCAGCGCCGCAGGACAGCCAGGGACAGGCTTCGTCCCCCCATGGGAACAGGCTGCGACGGCTCCCCTGCCCACAGAGCTCGCAGGCCGCTGGGAGCCGACGCGCACAGGTAGGGAGCCCGAGGGAGACCGGGACAAACGTCTTCCCGAGTCCAGGAGCTGCCGACCGGCAGGCGGGAGCTGCAGGAGGGGACAGGAGGGCCCGGTCACATAGCAAACTGAGCCCCACAAGCCGTGCCTGCAGGCTGCCCGGGCATGTCGGGGATGCTCCCAGGAGTCACTGTGGGCCATGGCCGGAGCAGTGCGCTCCCCAGCCAGCTCTGGGAGCCGAGCGGCAACTCCCTGTGGGGCCGAGTGCTGCCCTGGGGGCTGGCAGGGGAGCCGGCACAGGGGCTTTTCCAGCTGGGACACGGGGGCACGGGCGAAGGGCCACAGTCACGCAGCCTCTCTCCTCGCATTCTCTTGCAGACGGACAGCGCAGCATGCAGGGTGACAATGCCCTCTGTCAGGGTGAGGCGCGAGGAGACAGCCCGTCTGCCAGCAAGGCAGGCAGCAGCACCACAGAAGGTGCACGCAGCTCGGGCACCAGGAGCTGCCAGAACTTGCTGCAAGCTCCCGCCTCTGCCAGCAGCAGCCTATGCAGCTTCTGGCCAGGGCAGGGGAAAGGCCAGCAGCACTGCAACCGGCAGACACCGAAAGCTTGTCCCATCTACTCGGGGCATCCCTGGTGAGCAGGGGAAAGCCACCAGTGCGCAGAGCAGGAGCCATGCCCCACGCAGCCCTGCAGCCCATGCCACAGCTGTCTCCCAGCCCACCCGCACCCGCTGCCTCCAGAACCAGCTGCAGCAGGAGATGGCACTGTCCACCCAAGCCATCCTGCAGCGGTTCAAGCGCGAGCTGCCTGCCTCCCCCTGCACGGCCCAGCCCGAGGGCTCTCCTGGCCACCAGGGCCATCAGGGGACGCAGAGCTCCTGCTCCTCTGGCAGAAACAGGCCCCACACCTTGGCGGCCCTGCAGGAAGGACCAACAGAAAGCCACAGTGCTGGGCCACAAGCAACGTGCCAGGCTGTGAGAGGTGCTCAGCTCCGGGTGATGGAGCGGGAGGACTTGATGCTGCCTGGCAGCGCATGCAGCCATCTCCTGGAGCAGAGCAGACACCTGCAGCGTCTTCTGAAAGACCTGGAGAGGCAACAGAGTTCCTCAGAGATGGAGAGCCGCCTCCTGGGAAAGGACGGTTCTCCAAGAGCGTGCAAGGAGGCAGGGAGACTGCAGCAGAAGAATGCTCAACTAGCTGCCCTCACCTTGCGGCTGGGAGAGCGAGCCAGGCAGCTGCAGGTGACCATCCATCGCCTGGTCAATGCTCGCGGGCCACTGCCCATCCAGCGCTCCGCTGAGCACCTGTGCCCGCCATTGCTTCCTCAGCCGAGGGGTGGGGAAACGGGAGAGCCCACCAGAGCTCTGCTGGCACGGGACAAGCGGCACGACTTGGCACAGAAGGCAGCTGAGGGGCTGGAGGCCCGAGCGGCTGCAGATGAAGAAGGATCCTCTGATGTGAGCACCCCCGGGCAAGCTTGTGAGGAGTTGCAGGTGCAGCTCGCCAAGGTGACAAATGAAAACACCCACCTGGCTGAAGAAAACGCTCGCCTGCGTGGGCAGATGGCTTTGACAGAACAGGTTCAGGCTGAAAATGCCAACCTGAAAGGGCAGCTAGCGCGACTGGCAGAGGAGCGAGACTCTACTATCCAAGCAACCATCTGTCTTTTTACCCGGCTGGAAGCGGCCGAGCGCGAGCTGAAAGCCGTGAGGGACAGGGCAGAAAGGAGTCAACAGCTGGAGAGGGAACATGAGGAGACAAAGCTGGCCCACAGGGAGCACAGAGAATCCCTGCGGGCATTCCCTGCCCATCTGAAGGAACTCAGTGACTGGTTTGAGAATCTAAAGAAACGCCGCCAGCAGCTGTTTCAGGAACTGGAATGGCTGGAAGGAGAAAGATCCAACAGCACCGTTTCCAAGCCGCAGCAGGCTAACCTGGGAGCAGACAAGGAGTCCGTCCTGCTGGAGGCTATGAGAAAACAACCGGCAGAGCTGCGAGCATTCATCGCTCGTTACAGCTATGATCCTTTTGATGGTCCCAACGAGCGGCCTGAGCTGGAGCTTCCGCTAGTTGCTGGACAATACGTTTACGTCTTTGGAGACGTGGATGGAGACGGTTGGTACGTGGGAGAGCTGACCGACGGCACAAGGGGATTGATCCCCTCTAATCTCGTTGAGGAAGTTCCAGGTGACGGGCAACCTGATGACACCACAGTCTCCCCAGAGACAAGTGATTGGTGGCAGGGCATAGATGACGTCTGTCCTGTCTTCTCATAGAGCTTCTCATTAAACCTCTTTTAATGACCTCTCTGTGTAATCTCACTCCCTGTCCTGTTTGTCTGTGAGCTGAAGGGACTCTGTGCCTGCTATGGGGGACGTGGCGGGGGTGGACTGAGTGCCAGCTACTGGAGTCAACCCGAGGCCGTAGGCAGCTCTGGCTTGTGGTGCCAGCTACTGGTGTGCGTCCCAGCGCAGCCAGTGGAGTGAGGGGGGGTCCGAGTGCAGCTACTGGAGCCAGTGGGGATCTCAGCCATCAGGCACTAGGGGTGGGATTGGTGTGCGTCCTGAGAAACCACAGGGTATTTGCACTACAGTAGCATGTGCAGTAAAGAAAACTGGTCTTGCAGTTTGATCCAACACTGCATCTGCAAACAAAACGAGGCGGAGGCATGAGCAACATGGATGGAAACCTCACCTGCCACACCAAAGTTACGCCACGGAAACTCTTCCCTTTTTGTCACCTTCCTCGGGTTTGGTAAATCTTTTGCTGAGTCTGAAGCAAAGGCCCATTGCCTCTTCCTGCTTCTAACAGCTAACGTCTGGGTTTCACAGGCTGCTTTGTTGTGCGGCACCGCTTGCACCCCAGAGTTGCCTTCATAAATGCATCCTTGTACTAGGAAAGGAAAATTGCCTGTCATGCCAGTCATACCACTGTACTACCCTACCCGCAGGGCAACAGACCGCCCTGCTTGTAAGAGGATTTAATACAGGAAATAATCCTCAAGTATCTGGGTGTTTTAACAGTTTAATCACGTGCTCGCAGTCTGACTGCTGACACAATCTCACAAGAAAAAATATTAAGGGGGCTAAATCTGTGTTTCAAAAAAAGTGGGGTTTCTCTTTCCTTTCCTGAGAAAACTTGCTCCCTCTACGTTTCTGCCCTGTCATTTCATCTAGCAGCTTCGAAGAAGGGCTTCCCGGCCAGCTATTTTGATGTCATGGTGAGCTCTGAGATGTTTGAGTTTGTTCCTTTCACGCCCCCAGAACTTGGAGTCCTGTGGCTACAACAGCATCTCTGCTGCGGTACAAAGCCAGGGCCCTTGCCAGGTCCTCACGATAACGCACTTGATGGGCAAGGTGAACACGTTATTTTACGCAGCTTCAGAAATCTCACTGCATTGTTGCCTGCGAAAAGCCACTTTCCTTTTGGCATTTGAGACACCTTTGAACACTGGCCATAGAGCCCTGTGGCAACCTCTAGGCCTGGGGGAAACCTGCATTAGGGAGGAAATGCCTTAAGAGGAAACTCCCCTTAAGCTTTGAGTGTTGCTCTGTAGAAGGAAGAGAGTTGCCTTATTGCCCCAGGATGGGGTAGGGGAGCCCGGAGGCAGCGGTGCCTGAGCCTGGGACAGGGTTCTCCAGCCTGGAGGCCAAAGCTGTTGGTGGGACTCTTCCCTCCAGCCTCCTGCCTGGTCCCTGCAGGGGGCCGGGGACCCATGCTGGGGCAGCAAACACTGCTGTAAAGCCTAAAGATGTCCCCAGGAGCTGCTCCCAGCTCTGCCTGGGAGCTGCTGCCGTCAGATTCACCCACTAGCAAGCAGTTCCTGGTGCGGGAGTGATAACTGCGTGGAGGAGAACAAGTCTGGGTGTCTAATACCAAGGTCTCCAACATCAGCTGAGCAGCGTTTATTTTAATGGTTTGGTTTTCTTTTTTTCTCCCCAGGAGTTTCCATAGTCCCCCAAAGCCATTTTCTGTCAGAAAAGGTGCAGGCATGTGCACGAGACAGCCGTTTCTCTGTGTTGTAACTGGGAACAAAGGCAGCTTTTCTTTTCATTCCAGCTCGAAAGGGAGCACAGAGCGTCAGCCCCAGGGAGGCAGCCCTGCTCCCTCGTCCTGGCTGTGGGTGTGAGCCCTTGCACGCTCCACCTCTGGAGGAAAGGCACTGAAGAAGAGCAGCCTGGGAGGGACCTCCCAGAGCCGGCTGGGGAGAGGGCTGGTCACCCCGTGGCCCATGGCGACTGCCGGGAGCAGCTCGGCGTGGCCAGTGGCCTCTGGGCACGGGCCTGCGGGCCTCCCCTGCGTTGCTGTAGGCGGGCACCGGAGCGTCCCCAGGCCTGGGCGCCCTGTGTGGGAGCCATGCCTGGGGACAAGGCCCCGGGCGGTGGCACCCAGAGCTGCTGCACGCACACAGGACTGAGCTCTGCAGAGGCTGCTGGCACCGGGGGGATGTGGGAGGTGCGGGCTCGGGCCTGCTGGGGCCTCTGTGAGGGGCAAGCAGGGGCTGCCCCACGCCGGGCACAGCCGGGCACAGCCGGGCACAGCCAGTCCCCGCCAGGTGTGGGTGTGAGCATCTCCACAGCAACCGCAAGGGCTTTGTGATGCAGGCGGCGCACCATGCCCAGAGGTCATTGTGATACGGGTCCCCATGGCGACCCCGCGGGTATTTAAGGAGCCAGAGCCCTGGGGTGCCCACTGCCAGGAGAGCCACTCCCTCAGGAGGCAGCATCTCCCCTGGGTGACCATGGCCGGTTGTCGGCAGACGCCGCCGAAGATGCCCACGCAAGAGGAGGCAAACGCCCGCCCCCAGCCCAACAGCAGGCTGCCGGGCCTGCAGAACCAGCGCCAGGTGAGGGACGGGGCAGGAGGGGGAGGCCGGTGGTGGGACGGGGCCACGCGGAGCTGCCTTAGTGCCAGGGCCGGGCTTGCCGCCACTGTGGGGGCCGCTGTGCCAAGGCAGCCGCCTCCAGTCCTTGACTTCTCCTCCTCCTGCCCGCAGATGGGCCACAGGCGGCCGCTGGCAGCGCCGCAGGACAGCCAGGGACAGGCTTCGTCCCCCCATGGGAACAGGCTGCGACGGCTCCCCTGCCCACAGAGCTCGCAGGCCGCTGGGAGCCGACGCGCACAGGTAGGGAGCCCGAGGGAGACCGGGACAAACGTCTTCCCGAGTCCAGGAGCTGCCGACCGGCAGGCGGGAGCTGCAGGAGGGGACAGGAGGGCCCGGTCACATAGCAAACTGAGCCCCACAAGCCGTGCCTGCAGGCTGCCCGGGCATGTCGGGGATGCTCCCAGGAGTCACTGTGGGCCATGGCCGGAGCAGTGCGCTCCCCAGCCAGCTCTGGGAGCCGAGCGGCAACTCCCTGTGGGGCCGAGTGCTGCCCTGGGGGCTGGCAGGGGAGCCGGCACAGGGGCTTTTCCAGCTGGGACACGGGGGCACGGGCGAAGGGCCACAGTCACGCAGCCTCTCTCCTCGCATTCTCTTGCAGACGGACAGCGCAGCATGCAGGGTGACAATGCCCTCTGTCAGGGTGAGGCGCGAGGAGACAGCCCGTCTGCCAGCAAGGCAGGCAGCAGCACCACAGAAGGTGCACGCAGCTCGGGCACCAGGAGCTGCCAGAACTTGCTGCAAGCTCCCGCCTCTGCCAGCAGCAGCCTATGCAGCTTCTGGCCAGGGCAGGGGAAAGGCCAGCAGCACTGCAACCGGCAGACACCGAAAGCTTGTCCCATCTACTCGGGGCATCCCTGGTGAGCAGGGGAAAGCCACCAGTGCGCAGAGCAGGAGCCATGCCCCACGCAGCCCTGCAGCCAATGCCACAGCTGTCTCCCAGCCCACCCGCACCCGCTGCCTCCAGAACCAGCTGCAGCAGGAGATGGCACTGTCCACCCAACCCATCCTGCAGCGGTTCAAGCGCGAGCTGCCTGCCTCCCCCTGCACGGCCCAGCCCGAGGGCTCTCCTGGCCACCAGGGCCATCAGGGGACGCAGAGCTCCTGCTCCTCTGGCAGAAACAGGCCCCACACCTTGGCGGCCCTGCAGGAAGGACCAACAGAAAGCCACAGTGCTGGGCCACAAGCAACGTGCCAGGCTGTGAGAGGTGCTCAGCTCCGGGTGATGGAGCGGGAGGACTTGATGCTGCCTGGCAGCGCATGCAGCCATCTCCTGGAGCAGAGCAGACACCTGCAGCGTCTTCTGAAAGACCTGGAGAGGCAACAGAGTTCCTCAGAGATGGAGAGCCGCCTCCTGGGAAAGGACGGTTCTCCAAGAGCGTGCAAGGAGGCAGGGAGACTGCAGCAGAAGAATGCTCAACTAGCTGCCCTCACCTTGCGGCTGGGAGAGCGAGCCAGGCAGCTGCAGGTGACCATCCATCGCCTGGTCAATGCTCGCGGGCCACTGCCCATCCAGCGCTCCGCTGAGCACCTGTGCCCGCCATTGCTTCCTCAGCCGAGGGGTGGGGAAACGGGAGAGCCCACCAGAGCTCTGCTGGCACGGGACAAGCGGCACGACTTGGCACAGAAGGCAGCTGAGGGGCTGGAGGCCCGAGCGGCTGCAGATGAAGAAGGATCCTCTGATGTGAGCACCCCCGGGCAAGCTTGTGAGGAGTTGCAGGTGCAGCTCGCCAAGGTGACAAATGAAAACACCCACCTGGCTGAAGAAAACGCTCGCCTGCGTGGGCAGATGGCTTTGACAGAACAGGTTCAGGCTGAAAATGCCAACCTGAAAGGGCAGCTAGCGCGACTGGCAGAGGAGCGAGACTCTACTATCCAAGCAACCATCTGTCTTTTTACCCGGCTGGAAGCGGCCGAGCGCGAGCTGAAAGCCGTGAGGGACAGGGCAGAAAGGAGTCAACAGCTGGAGAGGGAACATGAGGAGACAAAGCTGGCCCACAGGGAGCACAGAGAATCCCTGCGGGCATTCCCTGCCCATCTGAAGGAACTCAGTGACTGGTTTGAGAATCTAAAGAAACGCCGCCAGCAGCTGTTTCAGGAACTGGAATGGCTGGAAGGAGAAAGATCCAACAGCACCGTTTCCAAGCCGCAGCAGGCTAACCTGGGAGCAGACAAGGAGTCCGTCCTGCTGGAGGCTATGAGAAAACAACCGGCAGAGCTGCGAGCATTCATCGCTCGTTACAGCTATGATCCTTTTGATGGTCCCAACGAGCGGCCTGAGCTGGAGCTTCCGCTAGTTGCTGGACAATACGTTTACGTCTTTGGAGACGTGGATGGAGACGGTTGGTACGTGGGAGAGCTGACCGACGGCACAAGGGGATTGATCCCCTCTAATCTCGTTGAGGAAGTTCCAGGTGACGGGCAACCTGATGACACCACAGTCTCCCCAGAGACAAGTGATTGGTGGCAGGGCATAGATGACGTCTGTCCTGTCTTCTCATAGAGCTTCTCATTAAACCTCTTTTAATGACCTCTCTGTGTAATCTCACTCCCTGTCCTGTTTGTCTGTGAGCTGAAGGGACTCTGTGCCTGCTATGGGGGACGTGGCGGGGGTGGACTGAGTGCCAGCTACTGGAGTCAACCCGAGGCCGTAGGCAGCTCTGGCTTGTGGTGCCAGCTACTGGTGTGCGTCCCAGCGCAGCCAGTGGAGTGAGGGGGGGTCCGAGTGCAGCTACTGGAGCCAGTGGGGATCTCAGCCATCAGGCACTAGGGGTGGGATTGGTGTGCGTCCTGAGAAACCACAGGGTATTTGCACTACAGTAGCATGTGCAGTAAAGAAAACTGGTCTTGCAGTTTGATCCAACACTGCATCTGCAAACAAAACGAGGCGGAGGCATGAGCAACATGGATGGAAACCTCACCTGCCACACCAAAGTTACGCCACGGAAACTCTTCCCTTTTTGTCACCTTCCTCGGGTTTGGTAAATCTTTTGCTGAGTCTGAAGCAAAGGCCCATTGCCTCTTCCTGCTTCTAACAGCTAACGTCTGGGTTTCACAGGCTGCTTTGTTGTGCGGCACCGCTTGCACCCCAGAGTTGCCTTCATAAATGCATCCTTGTACTAGGAAAGGAAAATTGCCTGTCATGCCAGTCATACCACTGTACTACCCTACCCGCAGGGCAACAGACCGCCCTGCTTGTAAGAGGATTTAATACAGGAAATAATCCTCAAGTATCTGGGTGTTTTAACAGTTTAATCACGTGCTCGCAGTCTGACTGCTGACACAATCTCACAAGAAAAAATATTAAGGGGGCTAAATCTGTGTTTCAAAAAAAGTGGGGTTTCTCTTTCCTTTCCTGAGAAAACTTGCTCCCTCTACGTTTCTGCCCTGTCATTTCATCTAGCAGCTTCGAAGAAGGGCTTCCCGGCCAGCTATTTTGATGTCATGGTGAGCTCTGAGATGTTTGAGTTTGTTCCTTTCACGCCCCCAGAACTTGGAGTCCTGTGGCTACAACAGCATCTCTGCTGCGGTACAAAGCCAGGGCCCTTGCCAGGTCCTCACGATAACGCACTTGATGGGCAAGGTGAACACGTTATTTTACGCAGCTTCAGAAATCTCACTGCATTGTTGCCTGCGAAAAGCCACTTTCCTTTTGGCATTTGAGACACCTTTGAACACTGGCCATAGAGCCCTGTGGCAACCTCTAGGCCTGGGGGAAACCTGCATTAGGGAGGAAATGCCTTAAGAGGAAACTCCCCTTAAGCTTTGAGTGTTGCTCTGTAGAAGGAAGAGAGTTGCCTTATTGCCCCAGGATGGGGCAGGGGAGCCCGGAGGCAGCGGTGCCTGAGCCTGGGACAGGGTTCTCCAGCCTGGAGGCCAAAGCTGTTGGTGGGACTCTTCCCTCCAGCCTCCTGCCTGGTCCCTGCAGGGGGCCGGGGACCCGTGCTGGGGCAGCAAACACTGCTGTAAAGCCTAAAGATGTCCCCAGGAGCTGCTCCCAGCTCTGCCTGGGAGCTGCTGCCGTCAGATTCACCCACTAGCAAGCAGTTCCTGGTGCAGGAGTGATAACTGCGTGGAGGAGAACAAGTCTGGGTGTCTAATACCAAGGTCTCCAACATCAGCTGAGCAGCGTTTATTTTAATGGTTTGGTTTTCTTTTTTTCTCCCCAGGAGTTTCCATAGTCCCCCAAAGCCATTTTCTGTCAGAAAAGGTGCAGGCATGTGCACGAGACAGCCGTTTCTCTGTGTTGTAACTGGGAACAAAGGCAGCTTTTCTTTTCATTCCAGCTCGAAAGGGAGCACAGAGCGTCAGCCCCAGGGAGGCAGCCCTGCTCCCTCGTCCTGGCTGTGCGTGTGAGCCCTTGCACGCTCCACCTCTGGAGGAAAGGCACTGAGGAAGAGCAGCCTGGGAGGGACCTCCCAGAGCCGGCTGGGGAGAGGGCTGGTCACCCCGCGGCCCATGGCGACTGCCGGGAGCAGCTCGGCGTGGCCAGTGGCCTCTGGGCACGGGCCTGCGGGCCTCCCCTGCGTTGCTGTAGGCGGGCACCGGAGCGTCCCCAGGCCTGGGCGCCCTGTGTGGGAGCCATGCCTGGGGACAAGGCCCCGGGCGGTGGCACCCAGAGCTGCTGCACGCACACAGGACTGAGCTCTGCAGAGGCTGCTGGCACCGGGGGGATGTGGGAGGTGCGGGCTCGGGCCTGCTGGGGCCTCTGTGAGGGGCAAGCAGGGGCTGCCCCACGCCGGGCACAGCCGGGCACAGCCGGGCACAGCCAGTCCCCGCCAGGTGTGGGTGTGAGCGTCTCCACAGCAACCGCAAGGGCTTTGTGATGCAGGCGGCGCACCATGCCCAGAGGTCATTGTGATACGGGTCCCCATGGCGACCCCGCGGGTATTTAAGGAGCCAGAGCCCTGGGGTGCCCACTGCCAGGAGAGCCACTCCCTCAGGAGGCAGCATCTCCCCTGGGTGACCATGGCCGGTTGTCGGCAGACGCCGCCGAAGATGCCCACGCAAGAGGAGGCAAACGCCCGCCCCCAGCCCAACAGCAGGCTGCCGGGCCTGCAGAACCAGCGCCAGGTGAGGGACGGGGCAGGAGGGGGAGGCCGGTGGTGGGACGGGGCCACGCGGAGCTGCCTTAGTGCCAGGGCCGGGCTTGCCGCCACTGTGGGGGCCGCTGTGCCAAGGCAGCCGCCTCCAGTCCTTGACTTCTCCTCCTCCTGCCCGCAGATGGGCCACAGGCGGCCGCTGGCAGCGCCGCAGGACAGCCAGGGACAGGCTTCGTCCCCCCATGGGAACAGGCTGCGACGGCTCCCCTGCCCACAGAGCTCGCAGGCCGCTGGGAGCCGACGCGCACAGGTAGGGAGCCCGAGGGAGACCGGGACAAACGTCTTCCCGAGTCCAGGAGCTGCCGACCGGCAGGCGGGAGCTGCAGGAGGGGACAGGAGGGCCCGGTCACATAGCAAACTGAGCCCCACAAGCCGTGCCTGCAGGCTGCCCGGGCATGTCGGGGATGCTCCCAGGAGTCACTGTGGGCCATGGCCGGAGCAGTGCGCTCCCCAGCCAGCTCTGGGAGCCGAGCGGCAACTCCCTGTGGGGCCGAGTGCTGCCCTGGGGGCTGGCAGGGGAGCCGGCACAGGGGCTTTTCCAGCTGGGACACGGGGGCACGGGCGAAGGGCCACAGTCACGCAGCCTCTCTCCTCGCATTCTCTTGCAGACGGACAGCGCAGCATGCAGGGTGACAATGCCCTCTGTCAGGGTGAGGCGCGAGGAGACAGCCCGTCTGCCAGCAAGGCAGGCAGCAGCACCACAGAAGGTGCACGCAGCTCGGGCACCAGGAGCTGCCAGAACTTGCTGCAAGCTCCCGCCTCTGCCAGCAGCAGCCTATGCAGCTTCTGGCCAGGGCAGGGGAAAGGCCAGCAGCACTGCAACCGGCAGACACCGAAAGCTTGTCCCATCTACTCGGGGCATCCCTGGTGAGCAGGGGAAAGCCACCAGTGCGCAGAGCAGGAGCCATGCCCCACGCAGCCCTGCAGCCCATGCCACAGCTGTCTCCCAGCCCACCCGCACCCGCTGCCTCCAGAACCAGCTGCAGCAGGAGATGGCACTGTCCACCCAAGCCATCCTGCAGCGGTTCAAGCGCGAGCTGCCTGCCTCCCCCTGCACGGCCCAGCCCGAGGGCTCTCCTGGCCACCAGGGCCATCAGGGGACGCAGAGCTCCTGCTCCTCTGGCAGAAACAGGCCCCACACCTTGGCGGCCCTGCAGGAAGGACCAACAGAAAGCCACAGTGCTGGGCCACAAGCAACGTGCCAGGCTGTGAGAGGTGCTCAGCTCCGGGTGATGGAGCGGGAGGACTTGATGCTGCCTGGCAGCGCATGCAGCCATCTCCTGGAGCAGAGCAGACACCTGCAGCGTCTTCTGAAAGACCTGGAGAGGCAACAGAGTTCCTCAGAGATGGAGAGCCGCCTCCTGGGAAAGGACGGTTCTCCAAGAGCGTGCAAGGAGGCAGGGAGACTGCAGCAGAAGAATGCTCAACTAGCTGCCCTCACCTTGCGGCTGGGAGAGCGAGCCAGGCAGCTGCAGGTGACCATCCATCGCCTGGTCAATGCTCGCGGGCCACTGCCCATCCAGCGCTCCGCTGAGCACCTGTGCCCGCCATTGCTTCCTCAGCCGAGGGGTGGGGAAACGGGAGAGCCCACCAGAGCTCTGCTGGCACGGGACAAGCGGCACGACTTGGCACAGAAGGCAGCTGAGGGGCTGGAGGCCCGAGCGGCTGCAGATGAAGAAGGATCCTCTGATGTGAGCACCCCCGGGCAAGCTTGTGAGGAGTTGCAGGTGCAGCTCGCCAAGGTGACAAATGAAAACACCCACCTGGCTGAAGAAAACGCTCGCCTGCGTGGGCAGATGGCTTTGACAGAACAGGTTCAGGCTGAAAATGCCAACCTGAAAGGGCAGCTAGCGCGACTGGCAGAGGAGCGAGACTCTACTATCCAAGCAACCATCTGTCTTTTTACCCGGCTGGAAGCGGCCGAGCGCGAGCTGAAAGCCGTGAGGGACAGGGCAGAAAGGAGTCAACAGCTGGAGAGGGAACATGAGGAGACAAAGCTGGCCCACAGGGAGCACAGAGAATCCCTGCGGGCATTCCCTGCCCATCTGAAGGAACTCAGTGACTGGTTTGAGAATCTAAAGAAACGCCGCCAGCAGCTGTTTCAGGAACTGGAATGGCTGGAAGGAGAAAGATCCAACAGCACCGTTTCCAAGCCGCAGCAGGCTAACCTGGGAGCAGACAAGGAGTCCGTCCTGCTGGAGGCTATGAGAAAACAACCGGCAGAGCTGCGAGCGTTCATCGCTCGTTACAGCTATGATCCTTTTGATGGTCCCAACGAGCGGCCTGAGCTGGAGGTTCCGCTAGTTGCTGGACAATACGTTTACGTCTTTGGAGACGTGGATGGAGACGGTTGGTACGTGGGAGAGCTGACCGACGGCACAAGGGGATTGATCCCCTCTAATCTCGTTGAGGAAGTTCCAGGTGACGGGCAACCTGATGACACCACAGTCTCCCCAGAGACAAGTGATTGGTGGCAGGGCATAGATGACGTCTGTCCTGTCTTCTCATAGAGCTTCTCATTAAACCTCTTTTAATGACCTCTCTGTGTAATCTCACTCCCTGTCCTGTTTGTCTGTGAGCTGAAGGGACTCTGTGCCTGCTATGGGGGACGTGGCGGGGGTGGACTGAGTGCCAGCTACTGGAGTCAACCCGAGGCCGTAGGCAGCTCTGGCTTGTGGTGCCAGCTACTGGTGTGCGTCCCAGCGCAGCCAGTGGAGTGAGGGGGGGTCCGAGTGCAGCTACTGGAGCCAGTGGGGATCTCAGCCATCAGGCACTAGGGGTGGGATTGGTGTGCGTCCTGAGAAACCACAGGGTATTTGCACTACAGTAGCATGTGCAGTAAAGAAAACTGGTCTTGCAGTTTGATCCAACACTGCATCTGCAAACAAAACGAGGCGGAGGCATGAGCAACATGGATGGAAACCTCACCTGCCACACCAAAGTTACGCCACGGAAACTCTTCCCTTTTTGTCACCTTCCTCGGGTTTGGTAAATCTTTTGCTGAGTCTGAAGCAAAGGCCCATTGCCTCTTCCTGCTTCTAACAGCTAACGTCTGGGTTTCACAGGCTGCTTTGTTGTGCGGCACCGCTTGCACCCCAGAGTTGCCTTCATAAATGCATCCTTGTACTAGGAAAGGAAAATTGCCTGTCATGCCAGTCATACCACTGTACTACCCTACCCGCAGGGCAACAGACCGCCCTGCTTGTAAGAGGATTTAATACAGGAAATAATCCTCAAGTATCTGGGTGTTTTAACAGTTTAATCACGTGCTCGCAGTCTGACTGCTGACACAATCTCACAAGAAAAAATATTAAGGGGGCTAAATCTGTGTTTCAAAAAAAGTGGGGTTTCTCTTTCCTTTCCTGAGAAAACTTGCTCCCTCTACGTTTCTGCCCTGTCATTTCATCTAGCAGCTTCGAAGAAGGGCTTCCCGGCCAGCTATTTTGATGTCATGGTGAGCTCTGAGATGTTTGAGTTTGTTCCTTTCACGCCCCCAGAACTTGGAGTCCTGTGGCTACAACAGCATCTCTGCTGCGGTACAAAGCCAGGGCCCTTGCCAGGTCCTCACGATAACGCACTTGATGGGCAAGGTGAACACGTTATTTTACGCAGCTTCAGAAATCTCACTGCATTGTTGCCTGCGAAAAGCCACTTTCCTTTTGGCATTTGAGACACCTTTGAACACTGGCCATAGAGCCCTGTGGCAACCTCTAGGCCTGGGGGAAACCTGCATTAGGGAGGAAATGCCTTAAGAGGAAACTCCCCTTAAGCTTTGAGTGTTGCTCTGTAGAAGGAAGAGAGTTGCCTTATTGCCCCAGGATGGGGTAGGGGAGCCCGGAGGCAGCGGTGCCTGAGCCTGGGACAGGGTTCTCCAGCCTGGAGGCCAAAGCTGTTGGTGGGACTCTTCCCTCCAGCCTCCTGCCTGGTCCCTGCAGGGGGCCGGGGACCCGTGCTGGGGCAGCAAACACTGCTGTAAAGCCTAAAGATGTCCCCAGGAGCTGCTCCCAGCTCTGCCTGGGAGCTGCTGCCGTCAGATTCACCCACTAGCAAGCAGTTCCTGGTGCGGGAGTGATAACTGCGTGGAGGAGAACAAGTCTGGGTGTCTAATACCAAGGTCTCCAACATCAGCTGAGCAGCGTTTATTTTAATGGTTTGGTTTTCTTTTTTTCTCCCCAGGAGTTTCCATAGTCCCCCAAAGCCATTTTCTGTCAGAAAAGGTGCAGGCATGTGCACGAGACAGCCGTTTCTCTGTGTTGTAACTGGGAACAAAGGCAGCTTTTCTTTTCATTCCAGCTCGAAAGGGAGCACAGAGCGTCAGCCCCAGGGAGGCAGCCCTGCTCCCTCGTCCTGGCTGTGGGTGTGAGCCCTTGCACGCTCCACCTCTGGAGGAAAGGCACTGAAGAAGAGCAGCCTGGGAGGGACCTCCCAGAGCCGGCTGGGGAGAGGGCTGGTCACCCCGTGGCCCATGGCGACTGCCGGGAGCAGCTCGGCGTGGCCAGTGGCCTCTGGGCACGGGCCTGCGGGCCTCCCCTGCGTTGCTGTAGGCGGGCACCGGAGCGTCCCCAGGCCTGGGCGCCCTGTGTGGGAGCCATGCCTGGGGACAAGGCCCCGGGCGGTGGCACCCAGAGCTGCTGCACGCACACAGGACTGAGCTCTGCAGAGGCTGCTGGCACCGGGGGGATGTGGGAGGTGCGGGCTCGGGCCTGCTGGGGCCTCTGTGAGGGGCAAGCAGGGGCTGCCCCACGCCGGGCACAGCCGGGCACAGCCGGGCACAGCCAGTCCCCGCCAGGTGTGGGTGTGAGCATCTCCACAGCAACCGCAAGGGCTTTGTGATGCAGGCGGCGCACCATGCCCAGAGGTCATTGTGATACGGGTCCCCATGGCGACCCCGCGGGTATTTAAGGAGCCAGAGCCCTGGGGTGCCCACTGCCAGGAGAGCCACTCCCTCAGGAGGCAGCATCTCCCCTGGGTGACCATGGCCGGTTGTCGGCAGACGCCGCCGAAGATGCCCACGCAAGAGGAGGCAAACGCCCGCCCCCAGCCCAACAGCAGGCTGCCGGGCCTGCAGAACCAGCGCCAGGTGAGGGACGGGGCAGGAGGGGGAGGCCGGTGGTGGGACGGGGCCACGCGGAGCTGCCTTAGTGCCAGGGCTGGGCTTGCCGCCACTGTGGGGGCCGCTGTGCCAAGGCAGCCGCCTCCAGTCCTTGACTTCTCCTCCTCCTGCCCGCAGATGGGCCACAGGCGGCCGCTGGCAGCGCCGCAGGACAGCCAGGGACAGGCTTCGTCCCCCCATGGGAACAGGCTGCGACGGCTCCCCTGCCCACAGAGCTCGCAGGCCGCTGGGAGCCGACGCGCACAGGTAGGGAGCCCGAGGGAGACCGGGACAAACGTCTTCCCGAGTCCAGGAGCTGCCGACCGGCAGGCGGGAGCTGCAGGAGGGGACAGGAGGGCCCGGTCACATAGCAAACTGAGCCCCACAAGCCGTGCCTGCAGGCTGCCCGGGCATGTCGGGGATGCTCCCAGGAGTCACTGTGGGCCATGGCCGGAGCAGTGCGCTCCCCAGCCAGCTCTGGGAGCCGAGCGGCAACTCCCTGTGGGGCCGAGTGCTGCCCTGGGGGCTGGCAGGGGAGCCGGCACAGGGGCTTTTCCAGCTGGGACACGGGGGCACGGGCGAAGGGCCACAGTCACGCAGCCTCTCTCCTCGCATTCTCTTGCAGACGGACAGCGCAGCATGCAGGGTGACAATGCCCTCTGTCAGGGTGAGGCGCGAGGAGACAGCCCGTCTGCCAGCAAGGCAGGCAGCAGCACCACAGAAGGTGCACGCAGCTCGGGCACCAGGAGCTGCCAGAACTTGCTGCAAGCTCCCGCCTCTGCCAGCAGCAGCCTATGCAGCTTCTGGCCAGGGCAGGGGAAAGGCCAGCAGCACTGCAACCGGCAGACACCGAAAGCTTGTCCCATCTACTCGGGGCATCCCTGGTGAGCAGGGGAAAGCCACCAGTGCGCAGAGCAGGAGCCATGCCCCACGCAGCCCTGCAGCCCATGCCACAGCTGTCTCCCAGCCCACCCGCACCCGCTGCCTCCAGAACCAGCTGCAGCAGGAGATGGCACTGTCCACCCAAGCCATCCTGCAGCGGTTCAAGCGCGAGCTGCCTGCCTCCCCCTGCACGGCCCAGCCCGAGGGCTCTCCTGGCCACCAGGGCCATCAGGGGACGCAGAGCTCCTGCTCCTCTGGCAGAAACAGGCCCCACACCTTGGCGGCCCTGCAGGAAGGACCAACAGAAAGCCACAGTGCTGGGCCACAAGCAACGTGCCAGGCTGTGAGAGGTGCTCAGCTCCGGGTGATGGAGCGGGAGGACTTGATGCTGCCTGGCAGCGCATGCAGCCATCTCCTGGAGCAGAGCAGACACCTGCAGCGTCTTCTGAAAGACCTGGAGAGGCAACAGAGTTCCTCAGAGATGGAGAGCCGCCTCCTGGGAAAGGACGGTTCTCCAAGAGCGTGCAAGGAGGCAGGGAGACTGCAGCAGAAGAATGCTCAACTAGCTGCCCTCACCTTGCGGCTGGGAGAGCGAGCCAGGCAGCTGCAGGTGACCATCCATCGCCTGGTCAATGCTCGCGGGCCACTGCCCATCCAGCGCTCCGCTGAGCACCTGTGCCCGCCATTGCTTCCTCAGCCGAGGGGTGGGGAAACGGGAGAGCCCACCAGAGCTCTGCTGGCACGGGACAAGCGGCACGACTTGGCACAGAAGGCAGCTGAGGGGCTGGAGGCCCGAGCGGCTGCAGATGAAGAAGGATCCTCTGATGTGAGCACCCCCGGGCAAGCTTGTGAGGAGTTGCAGGTGCAGCTCGCCAAGGTGACAAATGAAAACACCCACCTGGCTGAAGAAAACGCTCGCCTGCGTGGGCAGATGGCTTTGACAGAACAGGTTCAGGCTGAAAAAGCCAACCTGGAAGGGCAGCTAGCGCGACTGGCAGAGGAGCGAGACTCTACTATCCAAGCAACCATCTGTCTTTTTACCCGGCTGGAAGCGGCCGAGCGCGAGCTGAAAGCCGTGAGGGACAGGGCAGAAAGGAGTCAACAGCTGGAGAGGGAACATGAGGAGACAAAGCTGGCCCACAGGGAGCACAGAGAATCCCTGCGGGCATTCCCTGCCCATCTGAAGGAACTCAGTGACTGGTTTGAGAATCTAAAGAAACGCCGCCAGCAGCTGTTTCAGGAACTGGAATGGCTGGAAGGAGAAAGATCCAACAGCACCGTTTCCAAGCCGCAGCAGGCTAACCTGGGAGCAGACAAGGAGTCCGTCCTGCTGGAGGCTATGAGAAAACAACCGGCAGAGCTGCGAGCGTTCATCGCTCGTTACAGCTATGATCCTTTTGATGGTCCCAACGAGCGGCCTGAGCTGGAGCTTCCGCTAGTTGCTGGACAATACGTTTACGTCTTTGGAGACGTGGATGGAGATGGTTGGTACGTGGGAGAGCTGACCGACGGCACAAGGGGATTGATCCCCTCTAATCTCGTTGAGGAAGTTCCAGGTGACGGGCAACCTGATGACACCACAGTCTCCCCAGAGACAAGTGATTGGTGGCAGGGCATAGATGACGTCTGTCCTGTCTTCTCATAGAGCTTCTCATTAAACCTCTTTTAATGACCTCTCTGTGTAATCTCACTCCCTGTCCTGTTTGTCTGTGAGCTGAAGGGACTCTGTGCCTGCTATGGGGGACGTGGCGGGGGTGGACTGAGTGCCAGCTACTGGAGTCAACCCGAGGCCGTAGGCAGCTCTGGCTTGTGGTGCCAGCTACTGGTGTGCGTCCCAGCGCAGCCAGTGGAGTGAGGGGGGGTCCGAGTGCAGCTACTGGAGCCAGTGGGGATCTCAGCCATCAGGCACTAGGGGTGGGATTGGTGTGCGTCCTGAGAAACCACAGGGTATTTGCACTACAGTAGCATGTGCAGTAAAGAAAACTGGTCTTGCAGTTTGATCCAACACTGCATCTGCAAACAAAACGAGGCGGAGGCATGAGCAACATGGATGGAAACCTCACCTGCCACACCAAAGTTACGCCACGGAAACTCTTCCCTTTTTGTCACCTTCCTCGGGTTTGGTAAATCTTTTGCTGAGTCTGAAGCAAAGGCCCATTGCCTCTTCCTGCTTCTAACAGCTAACGTCTGGGTTTCACAGGCTGCTTTGTTGTGCGGCACCGCTTGCACCCCAGAGTTGCCTTCATAAATGCATCCTTGTACTAGGAAAGGAAAATTGCCTGTCATGCCAGTCATACCACTGTACTACCCTACCCGCAGGGCAACAGACCGCCCTGCTTGTAAGAGGATTTAATACAGGAAATAATCCTCAAGTATCTGGGTGTTTTAACAGTTTAATCACGTGCTCGCAGTCTGACTGCTGACACAATCTCACAAGAAAAAATATTAAGGGGGCTAAATCTGTGTTTCAAAAAAAGTGGGGTTTCTCTTTCCTTTCCTGAGAAAACTTGCTCCCTCTACGTTTCTGCCCTGTCATTTCATCTAGCAGCTTCGAAGAAGGGCTTCCCGGCCAGCTATTTTGATGTCATGGTGAGCTCTGAGATGTTTGAGTTTGTTCCTTTCACGCCCCCAGAACTTGGAGTCCTGTGGCTACAACAGCATCTCTGCTGCGGTACAAAGCCAGGGCCCTTGCCAGGTCCTCACGATAACGCACTTGATGGGCAAGGTGAACACGTTATTTTACGCAGCTTCAGAAATCTCACTGCATTGTTGCCTGCGAAAAGCCACTTTCCTTTTGGCATTTGAGACACCTTTGAACACTGGCCATAGAGCCCTGTGGCAACCTCTAGGCCTGGGGGAAACCTGCATTAGGGAGGAAATGCCTTAAGAGGAAACTCCCCTTAAGCTTTGAGTGTTGCTCTGTAGAAGGAAGAGAGTTGCCTTATTGCCCCAGGATGGGGTAGGGGAGCCCGGAGGCAGCGGTGCCTGAGCCTGGGACAGGGTTCTCCAGCCTGGAGGCCAAAGCTGTTGGTGGGACTCTTCCCTCCAGCCTCCTGCCTGGTCCCTGCAGGGGGCCGGGGACCCGTGCTGGGGCAGCAAACACTGCTGTAAAGCCTAAAGATGTCCCCAGGAGCTGCTCCCAGCTCTGCCTGGGAGCTGCTGCCGTCAGATTCACCCACTAGCAAGCAGTTCCTGGTGCAGGAGTGATAACTGCGTGGAGGAGAACAAGTCTGGGTGTCTAATACCAAGGTCTCCAACATCAGCTGAGCAGCGTTTATTTTAATGGTTTGGTTTTCTTTTTTTCTCCCCAGGAGTTTCCATAGTCCCCCAAAGCCATTTTCTGTCAGAAAAGGTGCAGGCATGTGCACGAGACAGCCGTTTCTCTGTGTTGTAACTGGGAACAAAGGCAGCTTTTCTTTTCATTCCAGCTCGAAAGGGAGCACAGAGCGTCAGCCCCAGGGAGGCAGCCCTGCTCCCTCGTCCTGGCTGTGCGTGTGAGCCCGTGCACGCTCCACCTCTGGAGGAAAGGCACTGAAGAAGAGCAGCCTGGGAGGGACCTCCCAGAGCCGGCTGGGGAGAGGGCTGGTCACCCCGCGGCCCATGGCGACTGCCGGGAGCAGCTCGGCGTGGCCAGTGGCCTCTGGGCACGGGCCTGCGGGCCTCCCCTGCGTTGCTGTAGGCGGGCACCGGAGCGTCCCCAGGCCTGGGCGCCCTGTGTGGGAGCCATGCCTGGGGACAAGGCCCCGGGCGGTGGCACCCAGAGCTGCTGCACGCACACAGGACTGAGCTCTGCAGAGGCTGCTGGCACCGGGGGGATGTGGGAGGTGCGGGCTCGGGCCTGCTGGGGCCTCTGTGAGGGGCAAGCAGGGGCTGCCCCACGCCGGGCACAGCCGGGCACAGCCGGGCACAGCCAGTCCCTGCCAGGTGTGGGTGTGAGCGTCTCCACAGCAACCGCAAGGGCTTTGTGATGCAGGCGGCGCACCATGCCCAGAGGTCATTGTGATACGGGTCCCCATGGCGACCCCGCGGGTATTTAAGGAGCCAGAGCCCTGGGGTGCCCACTCCCAGGAGAGCCACTCCCTCAGGAGGCAGCATCTCCCCTGGGTGACCATGGCCGGTTGTCGGCAGACGCCGCCGAAGATGCCCACGCAAGAGGAGGCAAACGCCCGCCCCCAGCCCAACAGCAGGCTGCCGGGCCTGCAGAACCAGCGCCAGGTGAGGGACGGGGCAGGAGGGGGAGGCCGGTGGTGGGACGGGGCCACGCGGAGCTGCCTTAGTGCCAGGGCCGGGCTTGCCGCCACTGTGGGGGCCGCTGTGCCAAGGCAGCCGCCTCCAGTCCTTGACTTCTCCTCCTCCTGCCCGCAGATGGGCCACAGGCGGCCGCTGGCAGCGCCGCAGGACAGCCAGGGACAGGCTTCGTCCCCCCATGGGAACAGGCTGCGACGGCTCCCCTGCCCACAGAGCTCGCAGGCCGCTGGGAGCCGACGCGCACAGGTAGGGAGCCCGAGGGAGACCGGGACAAACGTCTTCCCGAGTCCAGGAGCTGCCGACCGGCAGGCGGGAGCTGCAGGAGGGGACAGGAGGGCCCGGTCACATAGCAAACTGAGCCCCACAAGCCGTGCCTGCAGGCTGCCCGGGCATGTCGGGGATGCTCCCAGGAGTCACTGTGGGCCATGGCCGGAGCAGTGCGCTCCCCAGCCAGCTCTGGGAGCCGAGCGGCAACTCCCTGTGGGGCCGAGTGCTGCCCTGGGGGCTGGCAGGGGAGCCGGCACAGGGGCTTTTCCAGCTGGGACACGGGGGCACGGGCGAAGGGCCACAGTCACGCAGCCTCTCTCCTCGCATTCTCTTGCAGACGGACAGCGCAGCATGCAGGGTGACAATGCCCTCTGTCAGGGTGAGGCGCGAGGAGACAGCCCGTCTGCCAGCAAGGCAGGCAGCAGCACCACAGAAGGTGCACGCAGCTCGGGCACCAGGAGCTGCCAGAACTTGCTGCAAGCTCCCGCCTCTGCCAGCAGCAGCCTATGCAGCTTCTGGCCAGGGCAGGGGAAAGGCCAGCAGCACTGCAACCGGCAGACACCGAAAGCTTGTCCCATCTACTCGGGGCATCCCTGGTGAGCAGGGGAAAGCCACCAGTGCGCAGAGCAGGAGCCATGCCCCACGCAGCCCTGCAGCCAATGCCACAGCTGTCTCCCAGCCCACCCGCACCCGCTGCCTCCAGAACCAGCTGCAGCAGGAGATGGCACTGTCCACCCAACCCATCCTGCAGCGGTTCAAGCGCGAGCTGCCTGCCTCCCCCTGCACGGCCCAGCCCGAGGGCTCTCCTGGCCACCAGGGCCATCAGGGGACGCAGAGCTCCTGCTCCTCTGGCAGAAACAGGCCCCACACCTTGGCGGCCCTGCAGGAAGGACCAACAGAAAGCCACAGTGCTGGGCCACAAGCAACGTGCCAGGCTGTGAGAGGTGCTCAGCTCCGGGTGATGGAGCGGGAGGACTTGATGCTGCCTGGCAGCGCATGCAACCATCTCCTGGAGCAGAGCAGACACCTGCAGCGTCTTCTGAAAGACCTGGAGAGGCAACAGAGTTCCTCAGAGATGGAGAGCCGCCTCCTGGGAAAGGACGGTTCTCCAAGAGCGTGCAAGGAGGCAGGGAGACTGCAGCAGAAGAATGCTCAACTAGCTGCCCTCACCTTGCGGCTGGGAGAGCGAGCCAGGCAGCTGCAGGTGACCATCCATCGCCTGGTCAATGCTCGCGGGCCACTGCCCATCCAGCGCTCCGCTGAGCACCTGTGCCCGCCATTGCTTCCTCAGCCGAGGGGTGGGGAAACGGGAGAGCCCACCAGAGCTCTGCTGGCACGGGACAAGCGGCACGACTTGGCACAGAAGGCAGCTGAGGGGCTGGAGGCCCGAGCGGCTGCAGATGAAGAAGGATCCTCTGATGTGAGCACCCCCGGGCAAGCTTGTGAGGAGTTGCAGGTGCAGCTCGCCAAGGTGACAAATGAAAACACCCACCTGGCTGAAGAAAACGCTCGCCTGCGTGGGCAGATGGCTTTGACAGAACAGGTTCAGGCTGAAAAAGCCAACCTGGAAGGGCAGCTAGCGCGACTGGCAGAGGAGCGAGACTCTACTATCCAAGCAACCATCTGTCTTTTTACCCGGCTGGAAGCGGCCGAGCGCGAGCTGAAAGCCGTGAGGGACAGGGCAGAAAGGAGTCAACAGCTGGAGAGGGAACATGAGGAGACAAAGCTGGCCCACAGGGAGCACAGAGAATCCCTGCGGGCATTCCCTGCCCATCTGAAGGAACTCAGTGACTGGTTTGAGAATCTAAAGAAACGCCGCCAGCAGCTGTTTCAGGAACTGGAATGGCTGGAAGGAGAAAGATCCAACAGCACCGTTTCCAAGCCGCAGCAGGCTAACCTGGGAGCAGACAAGGAGTCCGTCCTGCTGGAGGCTATGAGAAAACAACCGGCAGAGCTGCGAGCATTCATCGCTCGTTACAGCTATGATCCTTTTGATGGTCCCAACGAGCGGCCTGAGCTGGAGGTTCCGCTAGTTGCTGGACAATACGTTTACGTCTTTGGAGACGTGGATGGAGACGGTTGGTACGTGGGAGAGCTGACCGACGGCACAAGGGGATTGATCCCCTCTAATCTCGTTGAGGAAGTTCCAGGTGACGGGCAACCTGATGACACCACAGTCTCCCCAGAGACAAGTGATTGGTGGCAGGGCATAGATGACGTCTGTCCTGTCTTCTCATAGAGCTTCTCATTAAACCTCTTTTAATGACCTCTCTGTGTAATCTCACTCCCTGTCCTGTTTGTCTGTGAGCTGAAGGGACTCTGTGCCTGCTATGGGGGACGTGGCGGGGGTGGACTGAGTGCCAGCTACTGGAGTCAACCCGAGGCCGTAGGCAGCTCTGGCTTGTGGTGCCAGCTACTGGTGTGCGTCCCAGCGCAGCCAGTGGAGTGAGGGGGGGTCCGAGTGCAGCTACTGGAGCCAGTGGGGATCTCAGCCATCAGGCACTAGGGGTGGGATTGGTGTGCGTCCTGAGAAACCACAGGGTATTTGCACTACAGTAGCATGTGCAGTAAAGAAAACTGGTCTTGCAGTTTGATCCAACACTGCATCTGCAAACAAAACGAGGCGGAGGCATGAGCAACATGGATGGAAACCTCACCTGCCACACCAAAGTTACGCCACGGAAACTCTTCCCTTTTTGTCACCTTCCTCGGGTTTGGTAAATCTTTTGCTGAGTCTGAAGCAAAGGCCCATTGCCTCTTCCTGCTTCTAACAGCTAACGTCTGGGTTTCACAGGCTGCTTTGTTGTGCGGCACCGCTTGCACCCCAGAGTTGCCTTCATAAATGCATCCTTGTACTAGGAAAGGAAAATTGCCTGTCATGCCAGTCATACCACTGTACTACCCTACCCGCAGGGCAACAGACCGCCCTGCTTGTAAGAGGATTTAATACAGGAAATAATCCTCAAGTATCTGGGTGTTTTAACAGTTTAATCACGTGCTCGCAGTCTGACTGCTGACACAATCTCACAAGAAAAAATATTAAGGGGGCTAAATCTGTGTTTCAAAAAAAGTGGGGTTTCTCTTTCCTTTCCTGAGAAAACTTGCTCCCTCTACGTTTCTGCCCTGTCATTTCATCTAGCAGCTTCGAAGAAGGGCTTCCCGGCCAGCTATTTTGATGTCATGGTGAGCTCTGAGATGTTTGAGTTTGTTCCTTTCACGCCCCCAGAACTTGGAGTCCTGTGGCTACAACAGCATCTCTGCTGCGGTACAAAGCCAGGGCCCTTGCCAGGTCCTCACGATAACGCACTTGATGGGCAAGGTGAACACGTTATTTTACGCAGCTTCAGAAATCTCACTGCATTGTTGCCTGCGAAAAGCCACTTTCCTTTTGGCATTTGAGACACCTTTGAACACTGGCCATAGAGCCCTGTGGCAACCTCTAGGCCTGGGGGAAACCTGCATTAGGGAGGAAATGCCTTAAGAGGAAACTCCCCTTAAGCTTTGAGTGTTGCTCTGTAGAAGGAAGAGAGTTGCCTTATTGCCCCAGGATGGGGTAGGGGAGCCCGGAGGCAGCGGTGCCTGAGCCTGGGACAGGGTTCTCCAGCCTGGAGGCCAAAGCTGTTGGTGGGACTCTTCCCTCCAGCCTCCTGCCTGGTCCCTGCAGGGGGCCGGGGACCCGTGCTGGGGCAGCAAACACTGCTGTAAAGCCTAAAGATGTCCCCAGGAGCTGCTCCCAGCTCTGCCTGGGAGCTGCTGCCGTCAGATTCACCCACTAGCAAGCAGTTCCTGGTGCAGGAGTGATAACTGCGTGGAGGAGAACAAGTCTGGGTGTCTAATACCAAGGTCTCCAACATCAGCTGAGCAGCGTTTATTTTAATGGTTTGGTTTTCTTTTTTTCTCCCCAGGAGTTTCCATAGTCCCCCAAAGCCATTTTCTGTCAGAAAAGGTGCAGGCATGTGCACGAGACAGCCGTTTCTCTGTGTTGTAACTGGGAACAAAGGCAGCTTTTCTTTTCATTCCAGCTCGAAAGGGAGCACAGAGCATCAGCCCCAGGGAGGCAGCCCTGCTCCCTCGTCCTGGCTGTGGGTGTGAGCCCGTGCACGCTCCACCTCTGGAGGAAAGGCACTGAAGAAGAGCAGCCTGGGAGGGACCTCCCAGAGCCGGCTGGGGAGAGGGCTGGTCACCCCGCGGCCCATGGCGACTGCCGGGAGCAGCTCGGCGTGGCCAGTGGCCTCTGGGCACGGGCCTGCGGGCCTCCCCTGCGTTGCTGTAGGCGGGCACCGGAGCGTCCCCAGGCCTGGGCGCCCTGTGTGGGAGCCATGCCTGGGGACAAGGCCCCGGGCGGTGGCACCCAGAGCTGCTGCACGCACACAGGACTGAGCTCTGCAGAGGCTGCTGGCACCGGGGGGATGTGGGAGGTGCGGGCTCGGGCCTGCTGGGGCCTCTGTGAGGGGCAAGCAGGGGCTGCCCCACGCCGGGCACAGCCGGGCACAGCCGGGCACAGCCAGTCCCTGCCAGGTGTGGGTGTGAGCATCTCCACAGCAACCGCAAGGGCTTTGTGATGCAGGCGGCGCACCATGCCCAGAGGTCATTGTGATACGGGTCCCCATGGCGACCCCGCGGGTATTTAAGGAGCCAGAGCCCTGGGGTGCCCACTCCCAGGAGAGCCACTCCCTCAGGAGGCAGCATCTCCCCTGGGTGACCATGGCCGGTTGTCGGCAGACGCCGCCGAAGATGCCCACGCAAGAGGAGGCAAACGCCCGCCCCCAGCCCAACAGCAGGCTGCCGGGCCTGCAGAACCAGCGCCAGGTGAGGGACGGGGCAGGAGGGGGAGGCCGGTGGTGGGACGGGGCCACGCGGAGCTGCCTTAGTGCCAGGGCCGGGCTTGCCGCCACTGTGGGGGCCGCTGTGCCAAGGCAGCCGCCTCCAGTCCTTGACTTCTCCTCCTCCTGCCCGCAGATGGGCCACAGGCGGCCGCTGGCAGCGCCGCAGGACAGCCAGGGACAGGCTTCGTCCCCCCATGGGAACAGGCTGCGACGGCTCCCCTGCCCACAGAGCTCGCAGGCCGCTGGGAGCCGACGCGCACAGGTAGGGAGCCCGAGGGAGACCGGGACAAACGTCTTCCCGAGTCCAGGAGCTGCCGACCGGCAGGCGGGAGCTGCAGGAGGGGACAGGAGGGCCCGGTCACATAGCAAACTGAGCCCCACAAGCCGTGCCTGCAGGCTGCCCGGGCATGTCGGGGATGCTCCCAGGAGTCACTGTGGGCCATGGCCGGAGCAGTGCGCTCCCCAGCCAGCTCTGGGAGCCGAGCGGCAACTCCCTGTGGGGCCGAGTGCTGCCCTGGGGGCTGGCAGGGGAGCCGGCACAGGGGCTTTTCCAGCTGGGACACGGGGGCACGGGCGAAGGGCCACAGTCACGCAGCCTCTCTCCTCGCATTCTCTTGCAGACGGACAGCGCAGCATGCAGGGTGACAATGCCCTCTGTCAGGGTGAGGCGCGAGGAGACAGCCCGTCTGCCAGCAAGGCAGGCAGCAGCACCACAGAAGGTGCACGCAGCTCGGGCACCAGGAGCTGCCAGAACTTGCTGCAAGCTCCCGCCTCTGCCAGCAGCAGCCTATGCAGCTTCTGGCCAGGGCAGGGGAAAGGCCAGCAGCACTGCAACCGGCAGACACCGAAAGCTTGTCCCATCTACTCGGGGCATCCCTGGTGAGCAGGGGAAAGCCACCAGTGCGCAGAGCAGGAGCCATGCCCCACGCAGCCCTGCAGCCAATGCCACAGCTGTCTCCCAGCCCACCCGCACCCGCTGCCTCCAGAACCAGCTGCAGCAGGAGATGGCACTGTCCACCCAAGCCATCCTGCAGCGGTTCAAGCGCGAGCTGCCTGCCTCCCCCTGCACGGCCCAGCCCGAGGGCTCTCCTGGCCACCAGGGCCATCAGGGGACGCAGAGCTCCTGCTCCTCTGGCAGAAACAGGCCCCACACCTTGGCGGCCCTGCAGGAAGGACCAACAGAAAGCCACAGTGCTGGGCCACAAGCAACGTGCCAGGCTGTGAGAGGTGCTCAGCTCCGGGTGATGGAGCGGGAGGACTTGATGCTGCCTGGCAGCGCATGCAACCATCTCCTGGAGCAGAGCAGACACCTGCAGCGTCTTCTGAAAGACCTGGAGAGGCAACAGAGTTCCTCAGAGATGGAGAGCCGCCTCCTGGGAAAGGACGGTTCTCCAAGAGCGTGCAAGGAGGCAGGGAGACTGCAGCAGAAGAATGCTCAACTAGCTGCCCTCACCTTGCGGCTGGGAGAGCGAGCCAGGCAGCTGCAGGTGACCATCCATCGCCTGGTCAATGCTCGCGGGCCACTGCCCATCCAGCGCTCCGCTGAGCACCTGTGCCCGCCATTGCTTCCTCAGCCGAGGGGTGGGGAAACGGGAGAGCCCACCAGAGCTCTGCTGGCACGGGACAAGCGGCACGACTTGGCACAGAAGGCAGCTGAGGGGCTGGAGGCCCGAGCGGCTGCAGATGAAGAAGGATCCTCTGATGTGAGCACCCCCGGGCAAGCTTGTGAGGAGTTGCAGGTGCAGCTCGCCAAGGTGACAAATGAAAACACCCACCTGGCTGAAGAAAACGCTCGCCTGCGTGGGCAGATGGCTTTGACAGAACAGGTTCAGGCTGAAAATGCCAACCTGAAAGGGCAGCTAGCGCGACTGGCAGAGGAGCGAGACTCTACTATCCAAGCAACCATCTGTCTTTTTACCCGGCTGGAAGCGGCCGAGCGCGAGCTGAAAGCCGTGAGGGACAGGGCAGAAAGGAGTCAACAGCTGGAGAGGGAACATGAGGAGACAAAGCTGGCCCACAGGGAGCACAGAGAATCCCTGCGGGCATTCCCTGCCCATCTGAAGGAACTCAGTGACTGGTTTGAGAATCTAAAGAAACGCCGCCAGCAGCTGTTTCAGGAACTGGAATGGCTGGAAGGAGAAAGATCCAACAGCACCGTTTCCAAGCCGCAGCAGGCTAACCTGGGAGCAGACAAGGAGTCCGTCCTGCTGGAGGCTATGAGAAAACAACCGGCAGAGCTGCGAGCGTTCATCGCTCGTTACAGCTATGATCCTTTTGATGGTCCCAACGAGCGGCCTGAGCTGGAGCTTCCGCTAGTTGCTGGACAATACGTTTACGTCTTTGGAGACGTGGATGGAGACGGTTGGTACGTGGGAGAGCTGACCGACGGCACAAGGGGATTGATCCCCTCTAATCTCGTTGAGGAAGTTCCAGGTGACGGGCAACCTGATGACACCACAGTCTCCCCAGAGACAAGTGATTGGTGGCAGGGCATAGATGACGTCTGTCCTGTCTTCTCATAGAGCTTCTCATTAAACCTCTTTTAATGACCTCTCTGTGTAATCTCACTCCCTGTCCTGTTTGTCTGTGAGCTGAAGGGACTCTGTGCCTGCTATGGGGGACGTGGCGGGGGTGGACTGAGTGCCAGCTACTGGAGTCAACCCGAGGCCGTAGGCAGCTCTGGCTTGTGGTGCCAGCTACTGGTGTGCGTCCCAGCGCAGCCAGTGGAGTGAGGGGGGGTCCGAGTGCAGCTACTGGAGCCAGTGGGGATCTCAGCCATCAGGCACTAGGGGTGGGATTGGTGTGCGTCCTGAGAAACCACAGGGTATTTGCACTACAGTAGCATGTGCAGTAAAGAAAACTGGTCTTGCAGTTTGATCCAACACTGCATCTGCAAACAAAACGAGGCGGAGGCATGAGCAACATGGATGGAAACCTCACCTGCCACACCAAAGTTACGCCACGGAAACTCTTCCCTTTTTGTCACCTTCCTCGGGTTTGGTAAATCTTTTGCTGAGTCTGAAGCAAAGGCCCATTGCCTCTTCCTGCTTCTAACAGCTAACGTCTGGGTTTCACAGGCTGCTTTGTTGTGCGGCACCGCTTGCACCCCAGAGTTGCCTTCATAAATGCATCCTTGTACTAGGAAAGGAAAATTGCCTGTCATGCCAGTCATACCACTGTACTACCCTACCCGCAGGGCAACAGACCGCCCTGCTTGTAAGAGGATTTAATACAGGAAATAATCCTCAAGTATCTGGGTGTTTTAACAGTTTAATCACGTGCTCGCAGTCTGACTGCTGACACAATCTCACAAGAAAAAATATTAAGGGGGCTAAATCTGTGTTTCAAAAAAAGTGGGGTTTCTCTTTCCTTTCCTGAGAAAACTTGCTCCCTCTACGTTTCTGCCCTGTCATTTCATCTAGCAGCTTCGAAGAAGGGCTTCCCGGCCAGCTATTTTGATGTCATGGTGAGCTCTGAGATGTTTGAGTTTGTTCCTTTCACGCCCCCAGAACTTGGAGTCCTGTGGCTACAACAGCATCTCTGCTGCGGTACAAAGCCAGGGCCCTTGCCAGGTCCTCACGATAACGCACTTGATGGGCAAGGTGAACACGTTATTTTACGCAGCTTCAGAAATCTCACTGCATTGTTGCCTGCGAAAAGCCACTTTCCTTTTGGCATTTGAGACACCTTTGAACACTGGCCATAGAGCCCTGTGGCAACCTCTAGGCCTGGGGGAAACCTGCATTAGGGAGGAAATGCCTTAAGAGGAAACTCCCCTTAAGCTTTGAGTGTTGCTCTGTAGAAGGAAGAGAGTTGCCTTATTGCCCCAGGATGGGGCAGGGGAGCCCGGAGGCAGCGGTGCCTGAGCCTGGGACAGGGTTCTCCAGCCTGGAGGCCAAAGCTGTTGGTGGGACTCTTCCCTCCAGCCTCCTGCCTGGTCCCTGCAGGGGGCCGGGGACCCGTGCTGGGGCAGCAAACACTGCTGTAAAGCCTAAAGATGTCCCCAGGAGCTGCTCCCAGCTCTGCCTGGGAGCTGCTGCCGTCAGATTCACCCACTAGCAAGCAGTTCCTGGTGCAGGAGTGATAACTGCGTGGAGGAGAACAAGTCTGGGTGTCTAATACCAAGGTCTCCAACATCAGCTGAGCAGCGTTTATTTTAATGGTTTGGTTTTCTTTTTTTCTCCCCAGGAGTTTCCATAGTCCCCCAAAGCCATTTTCTGTCAGAAAAGGTGCAGGCATGTGCACGAGACAGCCGTTTCTCTGTGTTGTAACTGGGAACAAAGGCAGCTTTTCTTTTCATTCCAGCTCGAAAGGGAGCACAGAGCGTCAGCCCCAGGGAGGCAGCCCTGCTCCCTCGTCCTGGCTGTGCGTGTGAGCCCGTGCACGCTCCACCTCTGGAGGAAAGGCACTGAAGAAGAGCAGCCTGGGAGGGACCTCCCAGAGCCGGCTGGGGAGAGGGCTGGTCACCCCGCGGCCCATGGCGACTGCCGGGAGCAGCTCGGCGTGGCCAGTGGCCTCTGGGCACGGGCCTGCGGGCCTCCCCTGCGTTGCTGTAGGCGGGCACCGGAGCGTCCCCAGGCCTGGGCGCCCTGTGTGGGAGCCATGCCTGGGGACAAGGCCCCGGGCGGTGGCACCCAGAGCTGCTGCACGCACACAGGACTGAGCTCTGCAGAGGCTGCTGGCACCGGGGGGATGTGGGAGGTGCGGGCTCGGGCCTGCTGGGGCCTCTGTGAGGGGCAAGCAGGGGCTGCCCCATGCCGGGCACAGCCGGGCACAGCCGGGCACAGCCAGTCCCCGCCAGGTGTGGGTGTGAGCGTCTCCACAGCAACCGCAAGGGCTTTGTGATGCAGGCGGCGCACCATGCCCAGAGGTCATTGTGATACGGGTCCCCATGGCGACCCCGCGGGTATTTAAGGAGCCAGAGCCCTGGGGTGCCCACTGCCAGGAGAGCCACTCCCTCAGGAGGCAGCATCTCCCCTGGGTGACCATGGCCGGTTGTCGGCAGACGCCGCCGAAGATGCCCACGCAAGAGGAGGCAAACGCCCGCCCCCAGCCCAACAGCAGGCTGCCGGGCCTGCAGAACCAGCGCCAGGTGAGGGACGGGGCAGGAGGGGGAGGCCGGTGGTGGGACGGGGCCACGCGGAGCTGCCTTAGTGCCAGGGCCGGGCTTGCCGCCACTGTGGGGGCCGCTGTGCCAAGGCAGCCGCCTCCAGTCCTTGACTTCTCCTCCTCCTGCCCGCAGATGGGCCACAGGCGGCCGCTGGCAGCGCCGCAGGACAGCCAGGGACAGGCTTCGTCCCCCCATGGGAACAGGCTGCGACGGCTCCCCTGCCCACAGAGCTCGCAGGCCGCTGGGAGCCGACGCGCACAGGTAGGGAGCCCGAGGGAGACCGGGACAAACGTCTTCCCGAGTCCAGGAGCTGCCGACCGGCAGGCGGGAGCTGCAGGAGGGGACAGGAGGGCCCGGTCACATAGCAAACTGAGCCCCACAAGCCGTGCCTGCAGGCTGCCCGGGCATGTCGGGGATGCTCCCAGGAGTCACTGTGGGCCATGGCCGGAGCAGTGCGCTCCCCAGCCAGCTCTGGGAGCCGAGCGGCAACTCCCTGTGGGGCCGAGTGCTGCCCTGGGGGCTGGCAGGGGAGCCGGCACAGGGGCTTTTCCAGCTGGGACACGGGGGCACGGGCGAAGGGCCACAGTCACGCAGCCTCTCTCCTCGCATTCTCTTGCAGACGGACAGCGCAGCATGCAGGGTGACAATGCCCTCTGTCAGGGTGAGGCGCGAGGAGACAGCCCGTCTGCCAGCAAGGCAGGCAGCAGCACCACAGAAGGTGCACGCAGCTCGGGCACCAGGAGCTGCCAGAACTTGCTGCAAGCTCCCGCCTCTGCCAGCAGCAGCCTATGCAGCTTCTGGCCAGGGCAGGGGAAAGGCCAGCAGCACTGCAACCGGCAGACACCGAAAGCTTGTCCCATCTACTCGGGGCATCCCTGGTGAGCAGGGGAAAGCCACCAGTGCGCAGAGCAGGAGCCATGCCCCACGCAGCCCTGCAGCCAATGCCACAGCTGTCTCCCAGCCCACCCGCACCCGCTGCCTCCAGAACCAGCTGCAGCAGGAGATGGCACTGTCCACCCAACCCATCCTGCAGCGGTTCAAGCGCGAGCTGCCTGCCTCCCCCTGCACGGCCCAGCCCGAGGGCTCTCCTGGCCACCAGGGCCATCAGGGGACGCAGAGCTCCTGCTCCTCTGGCAGAAACAGGCCCCACACCTTGGCGGCCCTGCAGGAAGGACCAACAGAAAGCCACAGTGCTGGGCCACAAGCAACGTGCCAGGCTGTGAGAGGTGCTCAGCTCCGGGTGATGGAGCGGGAGGACTTGATGCTGCCTGGCAGCGCATGCAGCCATCTCCTGGAGCAGAGCAGACACCTGCAGCGTCTTCTGAAAGACCTGGAGAGGCAACAGAGTTCCTCAGAGATGGAGAGCCGCCTCCTGGGAAAGGACGGTTCTCCAAGAGCGTGCAAGGAGGCAGGGAGACTGCAGCAGAAGAATGCTCAACTAGCTGCCCTCACCTTGCGGCTGGGAGAGCGAGCCAGGCAGCTGCAGGTGACCATCCATCGCCTGGTCAATGCTCGCGGGCCACTGCCCATCCAGCGCTCCGCTGAGCACCTGTGCCCGCCATTGCTTCCTCAGCCGAGGGGTGGGGAAACGGGAGAGCCCACCAGAGCTCTGCTGGCACGGGACAAGCGGCACGACTTGGCACAGAAGGCAGCTGAGGGGCTGGAGGCCCGAGCGGCTGCAGATGAAGAAGGATCCTCTGATGTGAGCACCCCCGGGCAAGCTTGTGAGGAGTTGCAGGTGCAGCTCGCCAAGGTGACAAATGAAAACACCCACCTGGCTGAAGAAAACGCTCGCCTGCGTGGGCAGATGGCTTTGACAGAACAGGTTCAGGCTGAAAATGCCAACCTGAAAGGGCAGCTAGCGCGACTGGCAGAGGAGCGAGACTCTACTATCCAAGCAACCATCTGTCTTTTTACCCGGCTGGAAGCGGCCGAGCGCGAGCTGAAAGCCGTGAGGGACAGGGCAGAAAGGAGTCAACAGCTGGAGAGGGAACATGAGGAGACAAAGCTGGCCCACAGGGAGCACAGAGAATCCCTGCGGGCATTCCCTGCCCATCTGAAGGAACTCAGTGACTGGTTTGAGAATCTAAAGAAACGCCGCCAGCAGCTGTTTCAGGAACTGGAATGGCTGGAAGGAGAAAGATCCAACAGCACCGTTTCCAAGCCGCAGCAGGCTAACCTGGGAGCAGACAAGGAGTCCGTCCTGCTGGAGGCTATGAGAAAACAACCGGCAGAGCTGCGAGCGTTCATCGCTCGTTACAGCTATGATCCTTTTGATGGTCCCAACGAGCGGCCTGAGCTGGAGCTTCCGCTAGTTGCTGGACAATACGTTTACGTCTTTGGAGACGTGGATGGAGACGGTTGGTACGTGGGAGAGCTGACCGACGGCACAAGGGGATTGATCCCCTCTAATCTCGTTGAGGAAGTTCCAGGTGACGGGCAACCTGATGACACCACAGTCTCCCCAGAGACAAGTGATTGGTGGCAGGGCATAGATGACGTCTGTCCTGTCTTCTCATAGAGCTTCTCATTAAACCTCTTTTAATGACCTCTCTGTGTAATCTCACTCCCTGTCCTGTTTGTCTGTGAGCTGAAGGGACTCTGTGCCTGCTATGGGGGACGTGGCGGGGGTGGACTGAGTGCCAGCTACTGGAGTCAACCCGAGGCCGTAGGCAGCTCTGGCTTGTGGTGCCAGCTACTGGTGTGCGTCCCAGCGCAGCCAGTGGAGTGAGGGGGGGTCCGAGTGCAGCTACTGGAGCCAGTGGGGATCTCAGCCATCAGGCACTAGGGGTGGGATTGGTGTGCGTCCTGAGAAACCACAGGGTATTTGCACTACAGTAGCATGTGCAGTAAAGAAAACTGGTCTTGCAGTTTGATCCAACACTGCATCTGCAAACAAAACGAGGCGGAGGCATGAGCAACATGGATGGAAACCTCACCTGCCACACCAAAGTTACGCCACGGAAACTCTTCCCTTTTTGTCACCTTCCTCGGGTTTGGTAAATCTTTTGCTGAGTCTGAAGCAAAGGCCCATTGCCTCTTCCTGCTTCTAACAGCTAACGTCTGGGTTTCACAGGCTGCTTTGTTGTGCGGCACCGCTTGCACCCCAGAGTTGCCTTCATAAATGCATCCTTGTACTAGGAAAGGAAAATTGCCTGTCATGCCAGTCATACCACTGTACTACCCTACCCGCAGGGCAACAGACCGCCCTGCTTGTAAGAGGATTTAATACAGGAAATAATCCTCAAGTATCTGGGTGTTTTAACAGTTTAATCACGTGCTCGCAGTCTGACTGCTGACACAATCTCACAAGAAAAAATATTAAGGGGGCTAAATCTGTGTTTCAAAAAAAGTGGGGTTTCTCTTTCCTTTCCTGAGAAAACTTGCTCCCTCTACGTTTCTGCCCTGTCATTTCATCTAGCAGCTTCGAAGAAGGGCTTCCCGGCCAGCTATTTTGATGTCATGGTGAGCTCTGAGATGTTTGAGTTTGTTCCTTTCACGCCCCCAGAACTTGGAGTCCTGTGGCTACAACAGCATCTCTGCTGCGGTACAAAGCCAGGGCCCTTGCCAGGTCCTCACGATAACGCACTTGATGGGCAAGGTGAACACGTTATTTTACGCAGCTTCAGAAATCTCACTGCATTGTTGCCTGCGAAAAGCCACTTTCCTTTTGGCATTTGAGACACCTTTGAACACTGGCCATAGAGCCCTGTGGCAACCTCTAGGCCTGGGGGAAACCTGCATTAGGGAGGAAATGCCTTAAGAGGAAACTCCCCTTAAGCTTTGAGTGTTGCTCTGTAGAAGGAAGAGAGTTGCCTTATTGCCCCAGGATGGGGCAGGGGAGCCCGGAGGCAGCGGTGCCTGAGCCTGGGACAGGGTTCTCCAGCCTGGAGGCCAAAGCTGTTGGTGGGACTCTTCCCTCCAGCCTCCTGCCTGGTCCCTGCAGGGGGCCGGGGACCCGTGCTGGGGCAGCAAACACTGCTGTAAAGCCTAAAGATGTCCCCAGGAGCTGCTCCCAGCTCTGCCTGGGAGCTGCTGCCGTCAGATTCACCCACTAGCAAGCAGTTCCTGGTGCAGGAGTGATAACTGCGTGGAGGAGAACAAGTCTGGGTGTCTAATACCAAGGTCTCCAACATCAGCTGAGCAGCGTTTATTTTAATGGTTTGGTTTTCTTTTTTTCTCCCCAGGAGTTTCCATAGTCCCCCAAAGCCATTTTCTGTCAGAAAAGGTGCAGGCATGTGCACGAGACAGCCGTTTCTCTGTGTTGTAACTGGGAACAAAGGCAGCTTTTCTTTTCATTCCAGCTCGAAAGGGAGCACAGAGCGTCAGCCCCAGGGAGGCAGCCCTGCTCCCTCGTCCTGGCTGTGCGTGTGAGCCCTTGCACGCTCCACCTCTGGAGGAAAGGCACTGAGGAAGAGCAGCCTGGGAGGGACCTCCCAGAGCCGGCTGGGGAGAGGGCTGGTCACCCCGCGGCCCATGGCGACTGCCGGGAGCAGCTCGGCGTGGCCAGTGGCCTCTGGGCACGGGCCTGCGGGCCTCCCCTGCGTTGCTGTAGGCGGGCACCGGAGCGTCCCCAGGCCTGGGCGCCCTGTGTGGGAGCCATGCCTGGGGACAAGGCCCCGGGCGGTGGCACCCAGAGCTGCTGCACGCACACAGGACTGAGCTCTGCAGAGGCTGCTGGCACCGGGGGGATGTGGGAGGTGCGGGCTCGGGCCTGCTGGGGCCTCTGTGAGGGGCAAGCAGGGGCTGCCCCACGCCGGGCACAGCCGGGCACAGCCGGGCACAGCCAGTCCCCGCCAGGTGTGGGTGTGAGCGTCTCCACAGCAACCGCAAGGGCTTTGTGATGCAGGCGGCGCACCATGCCCAGAGGTCATTGTGATACGGGTCCCCATGGCGACCCCGCGGGTATTTAAGGAGCCAGAGCCCTGGGGTGCCCACTGCCAGGAGAGCCACTCCCTCAGGAGGCAGCATCTCCCCTGGGTGACCATGGCCGGTTGTCGGCAGACGCCGCCGAAGATGCCCACGCAAGAGGAGGCAAACGCCCGCCCCCAGCCCAACAGCAGGCTGCCGGGCCTGCAGAACCAGCGCCAGGTGAGGGACGGGGCAGGAGGGGGAGGCCGGTGGTGGGACGGGGCCACGCGGAGCTGCCTTAGTGCCAGGGCCGGGCTTGCCGCCACTGTGGGGGCCGCTGTGCCAAGGCAGCCGCCTCCAGTCCTTGACTTCTCCTCCTCCTGCCCGCAGATGGGCCACAGGCGGCCGCTGGCAGCGCCGCAGGACAGCCAGGGACAGGCTTCGTCCCCCCATGGGAACAGGCTGCGACGGCTCCCCTGCCCACAGAGCTCGCAGGCCGCTGGGAGCCGACGCGCACAGGTAGGGAGCCCGAGGGAGACCGGGACAAACGTCTTCCCGAGTCCAGGAGCTGCCGACCGGCAGGCGGGAGCTGCAGGAGGGGACAGGAGGGCCCGGTCACATAGCAAACTGAGCCCCACAAGCCGTGCCTGCAGGCTGCCCGGGCATGTCGGGGATGCTCCCAGGAGTCACTGTGGGCCATGGCCGGAGCAGTGCGCTCCCCAGCCAGCTCTGGGAGCCGAGCGGCAACTCCCTGTGGGGCCGAGTGCTGCCCTGGGGGCTGGCAGGGGAGCCGGCACAGGGGCTTTTCCAGCTGGGACACGGGGGCACGGGCGAAGGGCCACAGTCACGCAGCCTCTCTCCTCGCATTCTCTTGCAGACGGACAGCGCAGCATGCAGGGTGACAATGCCCTCTGTCAGGGTGAGGCGCGAGGAGACAGCCCGTCTGCCAGCAAGGCAGGCAGCAGCACCACAGAAGGTGCACGCAGCTCGGGCACCAGGAGCTGCCAGAACTTGCTGCAAGCTCCCGCCTCTGCCAGCAGCAGCCTATGCAGCTTCTGGCCAGGGCAGGGGAAAGGCCAGCAGCACTGCAACCGGCAGACACCGAAAGCTTGTCCCATCTACTCGGGGCATCCCTGGTGAGCAGGGGAAAGCCACCAGTGCGCAGAGCAGGAGCCATGCCCCACGCAGCCCTGCAGCCAATGCCACAGCTGTCTCCCAGCCCACCCGCACCCGCGGCCTCCAGAACCAGCTGCAGCAGGAGATGGCACTGTCCACCCAAGCCATCCTGCAGCGGTTCAAGCGCGAGCTGCCTGCCTCCCCCTGCACGGCCCAGCCCGAGGGCTCTCCTGGCCACCAGGGCCATCAGGGGACGCAGAGCTCCTGCTCCTCTGGCAGAAACAGGCCCCACACCTTGGCGGCCCTGCAGGAAGGACCAACAGAAAGCCACAGTGCTGGGCCACAAGCAACGTGCCAGGCTGTGAGAGGTGCTCAGCTCCGGGTGATGGAGCGGGAGGACTTGATGCTGCCTGGCAGCGCATGCAGCCATCTCCTGGAGCAGAGCAGACACCTGCAGCGTCTTCTGAAAGACCTGGAGAGGCAACAGAGTTCCTCAGAGATGGAGAGCCGCCTCCTGGGAAAGGACGGTTCTCCAAGAGCGTGCAAGGAGGCAGGGAGACTGCAGCAGAAGAATGCTCAACTAGCTGCCCTCACCTTGCGGCTGGGAGAGCGAGCCAGGCAGCTGCAGGTGACCATCCATCGCCTGGTCAATGCTCGCGGGCCACTGCCCATCCAGCGCTCCGCTGAGCACCTGTGCCCGCCATTGCTTCCTCAGCCGAGGGGTGGGGAAACGGGAGAGCCCACCAGAGCTCTGCTGGCACGGGACAAGCGGCACGACTTGGCACAGAAGGCAGCTGAGGGGCTGGAGGCCCGAGCGGCTGCAGATGAAGAAGGATCCTCTGATGTGAGCACCCCCGGGCAAGCTTGTGAGGAGTTGCAGGTGCAGCTCGCCAAGGTGACAAATGAAAACACCCACCTGGCTGAAGAAAACGCTCGCCTGCGTGGGCAGATGGCTTTGACAGAACAGGTTCAGGCTGAAAATGCCAACCTGAAAGGGCAGCTAGCGCGACTGGCAGAGGAGCGAGACTCTACTATCCAAGCAACCATCTGTCTTTTTACCCGGCTGGAAGCGGCCGAGCGCGAGCTGAAAGCCGTGAGGGACAGGGCAGAAAGGAGTCAACAGCTGGAGAGGGAACATGAGGAGACAAAGCTGGCCCACAGGGAGCACAGAGAATCCCTGCGGGCATTCCCTGCCCATCTGAAGGAACTCAGTGACTGGTTTGAGAATCTAAAGAAACGCCGCCAGCAGCTGTTTCAGGAACTGGAATGGCTGGAAGGAGAAAGATCCAACAGCACCGTTTCCAAGCCGCAGCAGGCTAACCTGGGAGCAGACAAGGAGTCCATCCTGCTGGAGGCTATGAGAAAACAACCGGCAGAGCTGCGAGCGTTCATCGCTCGTTACAGCTATGATCCTTTTGATGGTCCCAACGAGCGGCCTGAGCTGGAGCTTCCGCTAGTTGCTGGACAATACGTTTACGTCTTTGGAGACGTGGATGGAGACGGTTGGTACGTGGGAGAGCTGACCGACGGCACAAGGGGATTGATCCCCTCTAATCTCGTTGAGGAAGTTCCAGGTGACGGGCAACCTGATGACACCACAGTCTCCCCAGAGACAAGTGATTGGTGGCAGGGCATAGATGACGTCTGTCCTGTCTTCTCATAGAGCTTCTCATTAAACCTCTTTTAATGACCTCTCTGTGTAATCTCACTCCCTGTCCTGTTTGTCTGTGAGCTGAAGGGACTCTGTGCCTGCTATGGGGGACGTGGCGGGGGTGGACTGAGTGCCAGCTACTGGAGTCAACCCGAGGCCGTAGGCAGCTCTGGCTTGTGGTGCCAGCTACTGGTGTGCGTCCCAGCGCAGCCAGTGGAGTGAGGGGGGGTCCGAGTGCAGCTACTGGAGCCAGTGGGGATCTCAGCCATCAGGCACTAGGGGTGGGATTGGTGTGCGTCCTGAGAAACCACAGGGTATTTGCACTACAGTAGCATGTGCAGTAAAGAAAACTGGTCTTGCAGTTTGATCCAACACTGCATCTGCAAACAAAACGAGGCGGAGGCATGAGCAACATGGATGGAAACCTCACCTGCCACACCAAAGTTACGCCACGGAAACTCTTCCCTTTTTGTCACCTTCCTCGGGTTTGGTAAATCTTTTGCTGAGTCTGAAGCAAAGGCCCATTGCCTCTTCCTGCTTCTAACAGCTAACGTCTGGGTTTCACAGGCTGCTTTGTTGTGCGGCACCGCTTGCACCCCAGAGTTGCCTTCATAAATGCATCCTTGTACTAGGAAAGGAAAATTGCCTGTCATGCCAGTCATACCACTGTACTACCCTACCCGCAGGGCAACAGACCGCCCTGCTTGTAAGAGGATTTAATACAGGAAATAATCCTCAAGTATCTGGGTGTTTTAACAGTTTAATCACGTGCTCGCAGTCTGACTGCTGACACAATCTCACAAGAAAAAATATTAAGGGGGCTAAATCTGTGTTTCAAAAAAAGTGGGGTTTCTCTTTCCTTTCCTGAGAAAACTTGCTCCCTCTACGTTTCTGCCCTGTCATTTCATCTAGCAGCTTCGAAGAAGGGCTTCCCGGCCAGCTATTTTGATGTCATGGTGAGCTCTGAGATGTTTGAGTTTGTTCCTTTCACGCCCCCAGAACTTGGAGTCCTGTGGCTACAACAGCATCTCTGCTGCGGTACAAAGCCAGGGCCCTTGCCAGGTCCTCACGATAACGCACTTGATGGGCAAGGTGAACACGTTATTTTACGCAGCTTCAGAAATCTCACTGCATTGTTGCCTGCGAAAAGCCACTTTCCTTTTGGCATTTGAGACACCTTTGAACACTGGCCATAGAGCCCTGTGGCAACCTCTAGGCCTGGGGGAAACCTGCATTAGGGAGGAAATGCCTTAAGAGGAAACTCCCCTTAAGCTTTGAGTGTTGCTCTGTAGAAGGAAGAGAGTTGCCTTATTGCCCCAGGATGGGGCAGGGGAGCCCGGAGGCAGCGGTGCCTGAGCCTGGGACAGGGTTCTCCAGCCTGGAGGCCAAAGCTGTTGGTGGGACTCTTCCCTCCAGCCTCCTGCCTGGTCCCTGCAGGGGGCCGGGGACCCGTGCTGGGGCAGCAAACACTGCTGTAAAGCCTAAAGATGTCCCCAGGAGCTGCTCCCAGCTCTGCCTGGGAGCTGCTGCCGTCAGATTCACCCACTAGCAAGCAGTTCCTGGTGCAGGAGTGATAACTGCGTGGAGGAGAACAAGTCTGGGTGTCTAATACCAAGGTCTCCAACATCAGCTGAGCAGCGTTTATTTTAATGGTTTGGTTTTCTTTTTTTCTCCCCAGGAGTTTCCATAGTCCCCCAAAGCCATTTTCTGTCAGAAAAGGTGCAGGCATGTGCACGAGACAGCCGTTTCTCTGTGTTGTAACTGGGAACAAAGGCAGCTTTTCTTTTCATTCCAGCTCGAAAGGGAGCACAGAGCGTCAGCCCCAGGGAGGCAGCCCTGCTCCCTCGTCCTGGCTGTGCGTGTGAGCCCTTGCACGCTCCACCTCTGGACGAAAGGCACTGAGGAAGAGCAGCCTGGGAGGGACCTCCCAGAGCCGGCTGGGGAGAGGGCTGGTCACCCCGCGGCCCATGGCGACTGCCGGGAGCAGCTCGGCGTGGCCAGTGGCCTCTGGGCACGGGCCTGCGGGCCTCCCCTGCGTTGCTGTAGGCGGGCACCGGAGCGTCCCCAGGCCTGGGCGCCCTGTGTGGGAGCCATGCCTGGGGACAAGGCCCCGGGCGGTGGCACCCAGAGCTGCTGCACGCACACAGGACTGAGCTCTGCAGAGGCTGCTGGCACCGGGGGGATGTGGGAGGTGCGGGCTCGGGCCTGCTGGGGCCTCTGTGAGGGGCAAGCAGGGGCTGCCCCACGCCGGGCACAGCCGGGCACAGCCGGGCACAGCCAGTCCCCGCCAGGTGTGGGTGTGAGCGTCTCCACAGCAACCGCAAGGGCTTTGTGATGCAGGCGGCGCACCATGCCCAGAGGTCATTGTGATACGGGTCCCCATGGCGACCCCGCGGGTATTTAAGGAGCCAGAGCCCTGGGGTGCCCACTGCCAGGAGAGCCACTCCCTCAGGAGGCAGCATCTCCCCTGGGTGACCATGGCCGGTTGTCGGCAGACGCCGCCGAAGATGCCCACGCAAGAGGAGGCAAACGCCCGCCCCCAGCCCAACAGCAGGCTGCCGGGCCTGCAGAACCAGCGCCAGGTGAGGGACGGGGCAGGAGGGGGAGGCCGGTGGTGGGACGGGGCCACGCGGAGCTGCCTTAGTGCCAGGGCCGGGCTTGCCGCCACTGTGGGGGCCGCTGTGCCAAGGCAGCCGCCTCCAGTCCTTGACTTCTCCTCCTCCTGCCCGCAGATGGGCCACAGGCGGCCGCTGGCAGCGCCGCAGGACAGCCAGGGACAGGCTTCGTCCCCCCATGGGAACAGGCTGCGACGGCTCCCCTGCCCACAGAGCTCGCAGGCCGCTGGGAGCCGACGCGCACAGGTAGGGAGCCCGAGGGAGACCGGGACAAACGTCTTCCCGAGTCCAGGAGCTGCCGACCGGCAGGCGGGAGCTGCAGGAGGGGACAGGAGGGCCCGGTCACATAGCAAACTGAGCCCCACAAGCCGTGCCTGCAGGCTGCCCGGGCATGTCGGGGATGCTCCCAGGAGTCACTGTGGGCCATGGCCGGAGCAGTGCGCTCCCCAGCCAGCTCTGGGAGCCGAGCGGCAACTCCCTGTGGGGCCGAGTGCTGCCCTGGGGGCTGGCAGGGGAGCCGGCACAGGGGCTTTTCCAGCTGGGACACGGGGGCACGGGCGAAGGGCCACAGTCACGCAGCCTCTCTCCTCGCATTCTCTTGCAGACGGACAGCGCAGCATGCAGGGTGACAATGCCCTCTGTCAGGGTGAGGCGCGAGGAGACAGCCCGTCTGCCAGCAAGGCAGGCAGCAGCACCACAGAAGGTGCACGCAGCTCGGGCACCAGGAGCTGCCAGAACTTGCTGCAAGCTCCCGCCTCTGCCAGCAGCAGCCTATGCAGCTTCTGGCCAGGGCAGGGGAAAGGCCAGCAGCACTGCAACCGGCAGACACCGAAAGCTTGTCCCATCTACTCGGGGCATCCCTGGTGAGCAGGGGAAAGCCACCAGTGCGCAGAGCAGGAGCCATGCCCCACGCAGCCCTGCAGCCCATGCCACAGCTGTCTCCCAGCCCACCCGCACCCGCTGCCTCCAGAACCAGCTGCAGCAGGAGATGGCACTGTCCACCCAAGCCATCCTGCAGCGGTTCAAGCGCGAGCTGCCTGCCTCCCCCTGCACGGCCCAGCCCGAGGGCTCTCCTGGCCACCAGGGCCATCAGGGGACGCAGAGCTCCTGCTCCTCTGGCAGAAACAGGCCCCACACCTTGGCGGCCCTGCAGGAAGGACCAACAGAAAGCCACAGTGCTGGGCCACAAGCAACGTGCCAGGCTGTGAGAGGTGCTCAGCTCCGGGTGATGGAGCGGGAGGACTTGATGCTGCCTGGCAGCGCATGCAGCCATCTCCTGGAGCAGAGCAGACACCTGCAGCGTCTTCTGAAAGACCTGGAGAGGCAACAGAGTTCCTCAGAGATGGAGAGCCGCCTCCTGGGAAAGGACGGTTCTCCAAGAGCGTGCAAGGAGGCAGGGAGACTGCAGCAGAAGAATGCTCAACTAGCTGCCCTCACCTTGCGGCTGGGAGAGCGAGCCAGGCAGCTGCAGGTGACCATCCATCGCCTGGTCAATGCTCGCGGGCCACTGCCCATCCAGCGCTCCGCTGAGCACCTGTGCCCGCCATTGCTTCCTCAGCCGAGGGGTGGGGAAACGGGAGAGCCCACCAGAGCTCTGCTGGCACGGGACAAGCGGCACGACTTGGCACAGAAGGCAGCTGAGGGGCTGGAGGCCCGAGCGGCTGCAGATGAAGAAGGATCCTCTGATGTGAGCACCCCCGGGCAAGCTTGTGAGGAGTTGCAGGTGCAGCTCGCCAAGGTGACAAATGAAAACACCCACCTGGCTGAAGAAAACGCTCGCCTGCGTGGGCAGATGGCTTTGACAGAACAGGTTCAGGCTGAAAATGCCAACCTGAAAGGGCAGCTAGCGCGACTGGCAGAGGAGCGAGACTCTACTATCCAAGCAACCATCTGTCTTTTTACCCGGCTGGAAGCGGCCGAGCGCGAGCTGAAAGCCGTGAGGGACAGGGCAGAAAGGAGTCAACAGCTGGAGAGGGAACATGAGGAGACAAAGCTGGCCCACAGGGAGCACAGAGAATCCCTGCGGGCATTCCCTGCCCATCTGAAGGAACTCAGTGACTGGTTTGAGAATCTAAAGAAACGCCGCCAGCAGCTGTTTCAGGAACTGGAATGGCTGGAAGGAGAAAGATCCAACAGCACCGTTTCCAAGCCGCAGCAGGCTAACCTGGGAGCAGACAAGGAGTCCGTCCTGCTGGAGGCTATGAGAAAACAACCGGCAGAGCTGCGAGCATTCATCGCTCGTTACAGCTATGATCCTTTTGATGGTCCCAACGAGCGGCCTGAGCTGGAGCTTCCGCTAGTTGCTGGACAATACGTTTACGTCTTTGGAGACGTGGATGGAGACGGTTGGTACGTGGGAGAGCTGACCGACGGCACAAGGGGATTGATCCCCTCTAATCTCGTTGAGGAAGTTCCAGGTGACGGGCAACCTGATGACACCACAGTCTCCCCAGAGACAAGTGATTGGTGGCAGGGCATAGATGACGTCTGTCCTGTCTTCTCATAGAGCTTCTCATTAAACCTCTTTTAATGACCTCTCTGTGTAATCTCACTCCCTGTCCTGTTTGTCTGTGAGCTGAAGGGACTCTGTGCCTGCTATGGGGGACGTGGCGGGGGTGGACTGAGTGCCAGCTACTGGAGTCAACCCGAGGCCGTAGGCAGCTCTGGCTTGTGGTGCCAGCTACTGGTGTGCGTCCCAGCGCAGCCAGTGGAGTGAGGGGGGGTCCGAGTGCAGCTACTGGAGCCAGTGGGGATCTCAGCCATCAGGCACTAGGGGTGGGATTGGTGTGCGTCCTGAGAAACCACAGGGTATTTGCACTACAGTAGCATGTGCAGTAAAGAAAACTGGTCTTGCAGTTTGATCCAACACTGCATCTGCAAACAAAACGAGGCGGAGGCATGAGCAACATGGATGGAAACCTCACCTGCCACACCAAAGTTACGCCACGGAAACTCTTCCCTTTTTGTCACCTTCCTCGGGTTTGGTAAATCTTTTGCTGAGTCTGAAGCAAAGGCCCATTGCCTCTTCCTGCTTCTAACAGCTAACGTCTGGGTTTCACAGGCTGCTTTGTTGTGCGGCACCGCTTGCACCCCAGAGTTGCCTTCATAAATGCATCCTTGTACTAGGAAAGGAAAATTGCCTGTCATGCCAGTCATACCACTGTACTACCCTACCCGCAGGGCAACAGACCGCCCTGCTTGTAAGAGGATTTAATACAGGAAATAATCCTCAAGTATCTGGGTGTTTTAACAGTTTAATCACGTGCTCGCAGTCTGACTGCTGACACAATCTCACAAGAAAAAATATTAAGGGGGCTAAATCTGTGTTTCAAAAAAAGTGGGGTTTCTCTTTCCTTTCCTGAGAAAACTTGCTCCCTCTACGTTTCTGCCCTGTCATTTCATCTAGCAGCTTCGAAGAAGGGCTTCCCGGCCAGCTATTTTGATGTCATGGTGAGCTCTGAGATGTTTGAGTTTGTTCCTTTCACGCCCCCAGAACTTGGAGTCCTGTGGCTACAACAGCATCTCTGCTGCGGTACAAAGCCAGGGCCCTTGCCAGGTCCTCACGATAACGCACTTGATGGGCAAGGTGAACACGTTATTTTACGCAGCTTCAGAAATCTCACTGCATTGTTGCCTGCGAAAAGCCACTTTCCTTTTGGCATTTGAGACACCTTTGAACACTGGCCATAGAGCCCTGTGGCAACCTCTAGGCCTGGGGGAAACCTGCATTAGGGAGGAAATGCCTTAAGAGGAAACTCCCCTTAAGCTTTGAGTGTTGCTCTGTAGAAGGAAGAGAGTTGCCTTATTGCCCCAGGATGGGGTAGGGGAGCCCGGAGGCAGCGGTGCCTGAGCCTGGGACAGGGTTCTCCAGCCTGGAGGCCAAAGCTGTTGGTGGGACTCTTCCCTCCAGCCTCCTGCCTGGTCCCTGCAGGGGGCCGGGGACCCGTGCTGGGGCAGCAAACACTGCTGTAAAGCCTAAAGATGTCCCCAGGAGCTGCTCCCAGCTCTGCCTGGGAGCTGCTGCCGTCAGATTCACCCACTAGCAAGCAGTTCCTGGTGCGGGAGTGATAACTGCGTGGAGGAGAACAAGTCTGGGTGTCTAATACCAAGGTCTCCAACATCAGCTGAGCAGCGTTTATTTTAATGGTTTGGTTTTCTTTTTTTCTCCCCAGGAGTTTCCATAGTCCCCCAAAGCCATTTTCTGTCAGAAAAGGTGCAGGCATGTGCACGAGACAGCCGTTTCTCTGTGTTGTAACTGGGAACAAAGGCAGCTTTTCTTTTCATTCCAGCTCGAAAGGGAGCACAGAGCGTCAGCCCCAGGGAGGCAGCCCTGCTCCCTCGTCCTGGCTGTGGGTGTGAGCCCTTGCACGCTCCACCTCTGGAGGAAAGGCACTGAAGAAGAGCAGCCTGGGAGGGACCTCCCAGAGCCGGCTGGGGAGAGGGCTGGTCACCCCGTGGCCCATGGCGACTGCCGGGAGCAGCTCGGCGTGGCCAGTGGCCTCTGGGCACGGGCCTGCGGGCCTCCCCTGCGTTGCTGTAGGCGGGCACCGGAGCGTCCCCAGGCCTGGGCGCCCTGTGTGGGAGCCATGCCTGGGGACAAGGCCCCGGGCGGTGGCACCCAGAGCTGCTGCACGCACACAGGACTGAGCTCTGCAGAGGCTGCTGGCACCGGGGGGATGTGGGAGGTGCGGGCTCGGGCCTGCTGGGGCCTCTGTGAGGGGCAAGCAGGGGCTGCCCCACGCCGGGCACAGCCGGGCACAGCCGGGCACAGCCAGTCCCCGCCAGGTGTGGGTGTGAGCATCTCCACAGCAACCGCAAGGGCTTTGTGATGCAGGCGGCGCACCATGCCCAGAGGTCATTGTGATACGGGTCCCCATGGCGACCCCGCGGGTATTTAAGGAGCCAGAGCCCTGGGGTGCCCACTCCCAGGAGAGCCACTCCCTCAGGAGGCAGCATCTCCCCTGGGTGACCATGGCCGGTTGTCGGCAGACGCCGCCGAAGATGCCCACGCAAGAGGAGGCAAACGCCCGCCCCCAGCCCAACAGCAGGCTGCCGGGCCTGCAGAACCAGCGCCAGGTGAGGGACGGGGCAGGAGGGGGAGGCCGGTGGTGGGACGGGGCCACGCGGAGCTGCCTTAGTGCCAGGGCCGGGCTTGCCGCCACTGTGGGGGCCGCTGTGCCAAGGCAGCCGCCTCCAGTCCTTGACTTCTCCTCCTCCTGCCCGCAGATGGGCCACAGGCGGCCGCTGGCAGCGCCGCAGGACAGCCAGGGACAGGCTTCGTCCCCCCATGGGAACAGGCTGCGACGGCTCCCCTGCCCACAGAGCTCGCAGGCCGCTGGGAGCCGACGCGCACAGGTAGGGAGCCCGAGGGAGACCGGGACAAACGTCTTCCCGAGTCCAGGAGCTGCCGACCGGCAGGCGGGAGCTGCAGGAGGGGACAGGAGGGCCCGGTCACATAGCAAACTGAGCCCCACAAGCCGTGCCTGCAGGCTGCCCGGGCATGTCGGGGATGCTCCCAGGAGTCACTGTGGGCCATGGCCGGAGCAGTGCGCTCCCCAGCCAGCTCTGGGAGCCGAGCGGCAACTCCCTGTGGGGCCGAGTGCTGCCCTGGGGGCTGGCAGGGGAGCCGGCACAGGGGCTTTTCCAGCTGGGACACGGGGGCACGGGCGAAGGGCCACAGTCACGCAGCCTCTCTCCTCGCATTCTCTTGCAGACGGACAGCGCAGCATGCAGGGTGACAATGCCCTCTGTCAGGGTGAGGCGCGAGGAGACAGCCCGTCTGCCAGCAAGGCAGGCAGCAGCACCACAGAAGGTGCACACAGCTCGGGCACCAGGAGCTGCCAGAACTTGCTGCAAGCTCCCGCCTCTGCCAGCAGCAGCCTATGCAGCTTCTGGCCAGGGCAGGGGAAAGGCCAGCAGCACTGCAACCGGCAGACACCGAAAGCTTGTCCCATCTACTCGGGGCATCCCTGGTGAGCAGGGGAAAGCCACCAGTGCGCAGAGCAGGAGCCATGCCCCACGCAGCCCTGCAGCCAATGCCACAGCTGTCTCCCAGCCCACCCGCACCCGCTGCCTCCAGAACCAGCTGCAGCAGGAGACGGCACTGTCCACCCAAGCCATCCTGCAGCGGTTCAAGCGCGAGCTGCCTGCCTCCCCCTGCACGGCCCAGCCCGAGGGCTCTCCTGGCCACCAGGGCCATCAGGGGACGCAGAGCTCCTGCTCCTCTGGCAGAAACAGGCCCCACACCTTGGCGGCCCTGCAGGAAGGACCAACAGAAAGCCACAGTGCTGGGCCACAAGCAACGTGCCAGGCTGTGAGAGGTGCTCAGCTCCGGGTGATGGAGCGGGAGGACTTGATGCTGCCTGGCAGCGCATGCAGCCATCTCCTGGAGCAGAGCAGACACCTGCAGCGTCTTCTGAAAGACCTGGAGAGGCAACAGAGTTCCTCAGAGATGGAGAGCCGCCTCCTGGGAAAGGACGGTTCTCCAAGAGCGTGCAAGGAGGCAGGGAGACTGCAGCAGAAGAATGCTCAACTAGCTGCCCTCACCTTGCGGCTGGGAGAGCGAGCCAGGCAGCTGCAGGTGACCATCCATCGCCTGGTCAATGCTCGCGGGCCACTGCCCATCCAGCGCTCCGCTGAGCACCTGTGCCCGCCATTGCTTCCTCAGCCGAGGGGTGGGGAAACGGGAGAGCCCACCAGAGCTCTGCTGGCACGGGACAAGCGGCACGACTTGGCACAGAAGGCAGCTGAGGGGCTGGAGGCCCGAGCGGCTGCAGATGAAGAAGGATCCTCTGATGTGAGCACCCCCGGGCAAGCTTGTGAGGAGTTGCAGGTGCAGCTCGCCAAGGTGACAAATGAAAACACCCACCTGGCTGAAGAAAACGCTCGCCTGCGTGGGCAGATGGCTTTGACAGAACAGGTTCAGGCTGAAAATGCCAACCTGAAAGGGCAGCTAGCGCGACTGGCAGAGGAGCGAGACTCTACTATCCAAGCAACCATCTGTCTTTTTACCCGGCTGGAAGCGGCCGAGCGCGAGCTGAAAGCCGTGAGGGACAGGGCAGAAAGGAGTCAACAGCTGGAGAGGGAACATGAGGAGACAAAGCTGGCCCACAGGGAGCACAGAGAATCCCTGCGGGCATTCCCTGCCCATCTGAAGGAACTCAGTGACTGGTTTGAGAATCTAAAGAAACGCCGCCAGCAGCTGTTTCAGGAACTGGAATGGCTGGAAGGAGAAAGATCCAACAGCACCGTTTCCAAGCCGCAGCAGGCTAACCTGGGAGCAGACAAGGAGTCCGTCCTGCTGGAGGCTATGAGAAAACAACCGGCAGAGCTGCGAGCGTTCATCGCTCGTTACAGCTATGATCCTTTTGATGGTCCCAACGAGCGGCCTGAGCTGGAGCTTCCGCTAGTTGCTGGACAATACGTTTACGTCTTTGGAGACGTGGATGGAGACGGTTGGTACGTGGGAGAGCTGACCGACGGCACAAGGGGATTGATCCCCTCTAATCTCGTTGAGGAAGTTCCAGGTGACGGGCAACCTGATGACACCACAGTCTCCCCAGAGACAAGTGATTGGTGGCAGGGCATAGATGACGTCTGTCCTGTCTTCTCATAGAGCTTCTCATTAAACCTCTTTTAATGACCTCTCTGTGTAATCTCACTCCCTGTCCTGTTTGTCTGTGAGCTGAAGGGACTCTGTGCCTGCTATGGGGGACGTGGCGGGGGTGGACTGAGTGCCAGCTACTGGAGTCAACCCGAGGCCGTAGGCAGCTCTGGCTTGTGGTGCCAGCTACTGGTGTGCGTCCCAGCGCAGCCAGTGGAGTGAGGGGGGGTCCGAGTGCAGCTACTGGAGCCAGTGGGGATCTCAGCCATCAGGCACTAGGGGTGGGATTGGTGTGCGTCCTGAGAAACCACAGGGTATTTGCACTACAGTAGCATGTGCAGTAAAGAAAACTGGTCTTGCAGTTTGATCCAACACTGCATCTGCAAACAAAACGAGGCGGAGGCATGAGCAACATGGATGGAAACCTCACCTGCCACACCAAAGTTACGCCACGGAAACTCTTCCCTTTTTGTCACCTTCCTCGGGTTTGGTAAATCTTTTGCTGAGTCTGAAGCAAAGGCCCATTGCCTCTTCCTGCTTCTAACAGCTAACGTCTGGGTTTCACAGGCTGCTTTGTTGTGCGGCACCGCTTGCACCCCAGAGTTGCCTTCATAAATGCATCCTTGTACTAGGAAAGGAAAATTGCCTGTCATGCCAGTCATACCACTGTACTACCCTACCCGCAGGGCAACAGACCGCCCTGCTTGTAAGAGGATTTAATACAGGAAATAATCCTCAAGTATCTGGGTGTTTTAACAGTTTAATCACGTGCTCGCAGTCTGACTGCTGACACAATCTCACAAGAAAAAATATTAAGGGGGCTAAATCTGTGTTTCAAAAAAAGTGGGGTTTCTCTTTCCTTTCCTGAGAAAACTTGCTCCCTCTACGTTTCTGCCCTGTCATTTCATCTAGCAGCTTCGAAGAAGGGCTTCCCGGCCAGCTATTTTGATGTCATGGTGAGCTCTGAGATGTTTGAGTTTGTTCCTTTCACGCCCCCAGAACTTGGAGTCCTGTGGCTACAACAGCATCTCTGCTGCGGTACAAAGCCAGGGCCCTTGCCAGGTCCTCACGATAACGCACTTGATGGGCAAGGTGAACACGTTATTTTACGCAGCTTCAGAAATCTCACTGCATTGTTGCCTGCGAAAAGCCACTTTCCTTTTGGCATTTGAGACACCTTTGAACACTGGCCATAGAGCCCTGTGGCAACCTCTAGGCCTGGGGGAAACCTGCATTAGGGAGGAAATGCCTTAAGAGGAAACTCCCCTTAAGCTTTGAGTGTTGCTCTGTAGAAGGAAGAGAGTTGCCTTATTGCCCCAGGATGGGGCAGGGGAGCCCGGAGGCAGCGGTGCCTGAGCCTGGGACAGGGTTCTCCAGCCTGGAGGCCAAAGCTGTTGGTGGGACTCTTCCCTCCAGCCTCCTGCCTGGTCCCTGCAGGGGGCCGGGGACCCGTGCTGGGGCAGCAAACACTGCTGTAAAGCCTAAAGATGTCCCCAGGAGCTGCTCCCAGCTCTGCCTGGGAGCTGCTGCCGTCAGATTCACCCACTAGCAAGCAGTTCCTGGTGCAGGAGTGATAACTGCGTGGAGGAGAACAAGTCTGGGTGTCTAATACCAAGGTCTCCAACATCAGCTGAGCAGCGTTTATTTTAATGGTTTGGTTTTCTTTTTTTCTCCCCAGGAGTTTCCATAGTCCCCCAAAGCCATTTTCTGTCAGAAAAGGTGCAGGCATGTGCACGAGACAGCCGTTTCTCTGTGTTGTAACTGGGAACAAAGGCAGCTTTTCTTTTCATTCCAGCTCGAAAGGGAGCACAGAGCGTCAGCCCCAGGGAGGCAGCCCTGCTCCCTCGTCCTGGCTGTGCGTGTGAGCCCTTGCACGCTCCACCTCTGGAGGAAAGGCACTGAAGAAGAGCAGCCTGGGAGGGACCTCCCAGAGCCGGCTGGGGAGAGGGCTGGTCACCCCGCGGCCCATGGCGACTGCCGGGAGCAGCTCGGCGTGGCCAGTGGCCTCTGGGCACCGGCCTGCGTGCCTCCCCTGCGTTGCTGTAGGCGGGCACCGGAGCGTCCCCAGGCCTGGGCGCCCTGTGTGGGAGCCATGCCTGGGGACAAGGCCCCGGGCGGTGGCACCCAGAGCTGCTGCACGCACACAGGACTGAGCTCTGCAGAGGCTGCTGGCACCGGGGGGATGTGGGAGGTGCGGGCTCGGGCCTGCTGGGGCCTCTGTGAGGGGCAAGCAGGGGCTGCCCCACGCCGGGCACAGCCGGGCACAGCCGGGCACAGCCAGTCCCCGCCAGGTGTGGGTGTGAGCGTCTCCACAGCAACCGCAAGGGCTTTGTGATGCAGGCGGCGCACCATGCCCAGAGGTCATTGTGATACGGGTCCCCATGGCGACCCCCGCGGGTATTTAAGGAGCCAGAGCCCTGGGGTGCCCACTGCCAGGAGAGCCACTCCCTCAGGAGGCAGCATCTCCCCTGGGTGACCATGGCTGGTTGTCGGCAGACGCCGCCGAAGATGCCCACGCAAGAGGAGGCAAACGCCCGCCCCCAGCCCAACAGCAGGCTGCCGGGCCTGCAGAACCAGCGCCAGGTGAGGGACGGGGCAGGAGGGGGAGGCCGGTGGTGGGACGGGGCCACGCGGAGCTGCCTTAGTGCCAGGGCCGGGCTTGCCGCCACTGTGGGGGCCGCTGTGCCAAGGCAGCCGCCTCCAGTCCTTGACTTCTCCTCCTCCTGCCCGCAGATGGGCCACAGGCGGCCGCTGGCAGCGCCGCAGGACAGCCAGGGACAGGCTTCGTCCCCCCATGGGAACAGGCTGCGACGGCTCCCCTGCCCACAGAGCTCGCAGGCCGCTGGGAGCCGACGCGCACAGGTAGGGAGCCCGAGGGAGACCGGGACAAACGTCTTCCCGAGTCCAGGAGCTGCCGACCGGCAGGCGGGAGCTGCAGGAGGGGACAGGAGGGCCCGGTCACATAGCAAACTGAGCCCCACAAGCCGTGCCTGCAGGCTGCCCGGGCATGTCGGGGATGCTCCCAGGAGTCACTGTGGGCCATGGCCGGAGCAGTGCGCTCCCCAGCCAGCTCTGGGAGCCGAGCGGCAACTCCCTGTGGGGCCGAGTGCTGCCCTGGGGGCTGGCAGGGGAGCCGGCACAGGGGCTTTTCCAGCTGGGACACGGGGGCACGGGCGAAGGGCCACAGTCACGCAGCCTCTCTCCTCGCATTCTCTTGCAGACGGACAGCGCAGCATGCAGGGTGACAATGCCCTCTGTCAGGGTGAGGCGCGAGGAGACAGCCCGTCTGCCAGCAAGGCAGGCAGCAGCACCACAGAAGGTGCACGCAGCTCGGGCACCAGGAGCTGCCAGAACTTGCTGCAAGCTCCCGCCTCTGCCAGCAGCAGCCTATGCAGCTTCTGGCCAGGGCAGGGGAAAGGCCAGCAGCACTGCAACCGGCAGACACCGAAAGCTTGTCCCATCTACTCGGGGCATCCCTGGTGAGCAGGGGAAAGCCACCAGTGCGCAGAGCAGGAGCCATGCCCCACGCAGCCCTGCAGCCCATGCCACAGCTGTCTCCCAGCCCACCCGCACCCGCTGCCTCCAGAACCAGCTGCAGCAGGAGATGGCACTGTCCACCCAAGCCATCCTGCAGCGGTTCAAGCGCGAGCTGCCTGCCTCCCCCTGCACGGCCCAGCCCGAGGGCTCTCCTGGCCACCAGGGCCATCAGGGGACGCAGAGCTCCTGCTCCTCTGGCAGAAACAGGCCCCACACCTTGGCGGCCCTGCAGGAAGGACCAACAGAAAGCCACAGTGCTGGGCCACAAGCAACGTGCCAGGCTGTGAGAGGTGCTCAGCTCCGGGTGATGGAGCGGGAGGACTTGATGCTGCCTGGCAGCGCATGCAGCCATCTCCTGGAGCAGAGCAGACACCTGCAGCGTCTTCTGAAAGACCTGGAGAGGCAACAGAGTTCCTCAGAGATGGAGAGCCGCCTCCTGGGAAAGGACGGTTCTCCAAGAGCGTGCAAGGAGGCAGGGAGACTGCAGCAGAAGAATGCTCAACTAGCTGCCCTCACCTTGCGGCTGGGAGAGCGAGCCAGGCAGCTGCAGGTGACCATCCATCGCCTGGTCAATGCTCGCGGGCCACTGCCCATCCAGCGCTCCGCTGAGCACCTGTGCCCGCCATTGCTTCCTCAGCCGAGGGGTGGGGAAACGGGAGAGCCCACCAGAGCTCTGCTGGCACGGGACAAGCGGCACGACTTGGCACAGAAGGCAGCTGAGGGGCTGGAGGCCCGAGCGGCTGCAGATGAAGAAGGATCCTCTGATGTGAGCACCCCCGGGCAAGCTTGTGAGGAGTTGCAGGTGCAGCTCGCCAAGGTGACAAATGAAAACACCCACCTGGCTGAAGAAAACGCTCGCCTGCGTGGGCAGATGGCTTTGACAGAACAGGTTCAGGCTGAAAATGCCAACCTGAAAGGGCAGCTAGCGCGACTGGCAGAGGAGCGAGACTCTACTATCCAAGCAACCATCTGTCTTTTTACCCGGCTGGAAGCGGCCGAGCGCGAGCTGAAAGCCGTGAGGGACAGGGCAGAAAGGAGTCAACAGCTGGAGAGGGAACATGAGGAGACAAAGCTGGCCCACAGGGAGCACAGAGAATCCCTGCGGGCATTCCCTGCCCATCTGAAGGAACTCAGTGACTGGTTTGAGAATCTAAAGAAACGCCGCCAGCAGCTGTTTCAGGAACTGGAATGGCTGGAAGGAGAAAGATCCAACAGCACCGTTTCCAAGCCGCAGCAGGCTAACCTGGGAGCAGACAAGGAGTCCGTCCTGCTGGAGGCTATGAGAAAACAACCGGCAGAGCTGCGAGCGTTCATCGCTCGTTACAGCTATGATCCTTTTGATGGTCCCAACGAGCGGCCTGAGCTGGAGCTTCCGCTAGTTGCTGGACAATACGTTTACGTCTTTGGAGACGTGGATGGAGACGGTTGGTACGTGGGAGAGCTGACCGACGGCACAAGGGGATTGATCCCCTCTAATCTCGTTGAGGAAGTTCCAGGTGACGGGCAACCTGATGACACCACAGTCTCCCCAGAGACAAGTGATTGGTGGCAGGGCATAGATGACGTCTGTCCTGTCTTCTCATAGAGCTTCTCATTAAACCTCTTTTAATGACCTCTCTGTGTAATCTCACTCCCTGTCCTGTTTGTCTGTGAGCTGAAGGGACTCTGTGCCTGCTATGGGGGACGTGGCGGGGGTGGACTGAGTGCCAGCTACTGGAGTCAACCCGAGGCCGTAGGCAGCTCTGGCTTGTGGTGCCAGCTACTGGTGTGCGTCCCAGCGCAGCCAGTGGAGTGAGGGGGGGTCCGAGTGCAGCTACTGGAGCCAGTGGGGATCTCAGCCATCAGGCACTAGGGGTGGGATTGGTGTGCGTCCTGAGAAACCACAGGGTATTTGCACTACAATAGCATGTGCAGTAAAGAAAACTGGTCTTGCAGTTTGATCCAACACTGCATCTGCAAACAAAACGAGGCGGAGGCATGAGCAACATGGATGGAAACCTCACCTGCCACACCAAAGTTACGCCACGGAAACTCTTCCCTTTTTGTCACCTTCCTCGGGTTTGGTAAATCTTTTGCTGAGTCTGAAGCAAAGGCCCATTGCCTCTTCCTGCTTCTAACAGCTAACGTCTGGGTTTCACAGGCTGCTTTGTTGTGCGGCACCGCTTGCACCCCAGAGTTGCCTTCATAAATGCATCCTTGTACTAGGAAAGGAAAATTGCCTGTCATGCCAGTCATACCACTGTACTACCCTACCCGCAGGGCAACAGACCGCCCTGCTTGTAAGAGGATTTAATACAGGAAATAATCCTCAAGTATCTGGGTGTTTTAACAGTTTAATCACGTGCTCGCAGTCTGACTGCTGACACAATCTCACAAGAAAAAATATTAAGGGGGCTAAATCTGTGTTTCAAAAAAAGTGGGGTTTCTCTTTCCTTTCCTGAGAAAACTTGCTCCCTCTACGTTTCTGCCCTGTCATTTCATCTAGCAGCTTCGAAGAAGGGCTTCCCGGCCAGCTATTTTGATGTCATGGTGAGCTCTGAGATGTTTGAGTTTGTTCCTTTCACGCCCCCAGAACTTGGAGTCCTGTGGCTACAACAGCATCTCTGCTGCGGTACAAAGCCAGGGCCCTTGCCAGGTCCTCACGATAACGCACTTGATGGGCAAGGTGAACACGTTATTTTACGCAGCTTCAGAAATCTCACTGCATTGTTGCCTGCGAAAAGCCACTTTCCTTTTGGCATTTGAGACACCTTTGAACACTGGCCATAGAGCCCTGTGGCAACCTCTAGGCCTGGGGGAAACCTGCATTAGGGAGGAAATGCCTTAAGAGGAAACTCCCCTTAAGCTTTGAGTGTTGCTCTGTAGAAGGAAGAGAGTTGCCTTATTGCCCCAGGATGGGGCAGGGGAGCCCGGAGGCAGCGGTGCCTGAGCCTGGGACAGGGTTCTCCAGCCTGGAGGCCAAAGCTGTTGGTGGGACTCTTCCCTCCAGCCTCCTGCCTGGTCCCTGCAGGGGGCCGGGGACCCGTGCTGGGGCAGCAAACACTGCTGTAAAGCCTAAAGATGTCCCCAGGAGCTGCTCCCAGCTCTGCCTGGGAGCTGCTGCCGTCAGATTCACCCACTAGCAAGCAGTTCCTGGTGCAGGAGTGATAACTGCGTGGAGGAGAACAAGTCTGGGTGTCTAATACCAAGGTCTCCAACATCAGCTGAGCAGCGTTTATTTTAATGGTTTGGTTTTCTTTTTTTCTCCCCAGGAGTTTCCATAGTCCCCCAAAGCCATTTTCTGTCAGAAAAGGTGCAGGCATGTGCACGAGACAGCCGTTTCTCTGTGTTGTAACTGGGAACAAAGGCAGCTTTTCTTTTCATTCCAGCTCGAAAGGGAGCACAGAGCGTCAGCCCCAGGGAGGCAGCCCTGCTCCCTCGTCCTGGCTGTGCGTGTGAGCCCTTGCACGCTCCACCTCTGGAGGAAAGGCACTGAGGAAGAGCAGCCTGGGAGGGACCTCCCAGAGCCGGCTGGGGAGAGGGCTGGTCACCCCGCGGCCCATGGCGACTGCCAGGAGCAGCTCGGCGTGGCCAGTGGCCTCTGGGCACGGGCCTGCGGGCCTCCCCTGCGTTGCTGTAGGCGGGCACCGGAGCGTCCCCAGGCCTGGGCGCCCTGTGTGGGAGCCATGCCTGGGGACAAGGCCCCGGGCGGTGGCACCCAGAGCTGCTGCACGCACACAGGACTGAGCTCTGCAGAGGCTGCTGGCACCGGGGGGATGTGGGAGGTGCGGGCTCGGGCCTGCTGGGGCCTCTGTGAGGGGCAAGCAGGGGCTGCCCCACGCCGGGCACAGCCGGGCACAGCCGGGCACAGCCAGTCCCCGCCAGGTGTGGGTGTGAGCATCTCCACAGCAACCGCAAGGGCTTTGTGATGCAGGCGGCGCACCATGCCCAGAGGTCATTGTGATACGGGTCCCCATGGCGACCCCGCGGGTATTTAAGGAGCCAGAGCCCTGGGGTGCCCACTGCCAGGAGAGCCACTCCCTCAGGAGGCAGCATCTCCCCTGGGTGACCATGGCCGGTTGTCGGCAGACGCCGCCGAAGATGCCCACGCAAGAGGAGGCAAACGCCCGCCCCCAGCCCAACAGCAGGCTGCCGGGCCTGCAGAACCAGCGCCAGGTGAGGGACGGGGCAGGAGGGGGAGGCCGGTGGTGGGACGGGGCCATGCGGAGCTGCCTTAGTGCCAGGGCCGGGCTTGCCGCCACTGTGGGGGCCGCTGTGCCAAGGCAGCCGCCTCCAGTCCTTGACTTCTCCTCCTCCTGCCCGCAGATGGGCCACAGGCGGCCGCTGGCAGCGCCGCAGGACAGCCAGGGACAGGCTTCGTCCCCCCATGGGAACAGGCTGCGACGGCTCCCCTGCCCACAGAGCTCGCAGGCCTCTGGGAGCCGACGCGCACAGGTAGGGAGCCCGAGGGAGACCGGGACAAACGTCTTCCCGAGTCCAGGAGCTGCCGACCGGCAGGCGGGAGCTGCAGGAGGGGACAGGAGGGCCCGGTCACATAGCAAACTGAGCCCCACAAGCCGTGCCTGCAGGCTGCCCGGGCATGTCGGGGATGCTCCCAGGAGTCACTGTGGGCCATGGCCGGAGCAGTGCGCTCCCCAGCCAGCTCTGGGAGCCGAGCGGCAACTCCCTGTGGGGCCGAGTGCTGCCCTGGGGGCTGGCAGGGGAGCCGGCACAGGGGCTTTTCCAGCTGGGACACGGGGGCACGGGCGAAGGGCCACAGTCACGCAGCCTCTCTCCTCGCATTCTCTTGCAGACGGACAGCGCAGCATGCAGGGTGACAATGCCCTCTGTCAGGGTGAGGCGCGAGGAGACAGCCCGTCTGCCAGCAAGGCAGGCAGCAGCACCACAGAAGGTGCACGCAGCTCGGGCACCAGGAGCTGCCAGAACTTGCTGCAAGCTCCCGCCTCTGCCAGCAGCAGCCTATGCAGCTTCTGGCCAGGGCAGGGGAAAGGCCAGCAGCACTGCAACCGGCAGACACCGAAAGCTTGTCCCATCTACTCGGGGCATCCCTGGTGAGCAGGGGAAAGCCACCAGTGCGCAGAGCAGGAGCCATGCCCCACGCAGCCCTGCAGCCCATGCCACAGCTGTCTCCCAGCCCACCCGCACCCGCTGCCTCCAGAACCAGCTGCAGCAGGAGATGGCACTGTCCACCCAAGCCATCCTGCAGCGGTTCAAGCGCGAGCTGCCTGCCTCCCCCTGCACGGCCCAGCCCGAGGGCTCTCCTGGCCACCAGGGCCATCAGGGGACGCAGAGCTCCTGCTCCTCTGGCAGAAACAGGCCCCACACCTTGGCGGCCCTGCAGGAAGGACCAACAGAAAGCCACAGTGCTGGGCCACAAGCAACGTGCCAGGCTGTGAGAGGTGCTCAGCTCCGGGTGATGGAGCGGGAGGACTTGATGCTGCCTGGCAGCGCATGCAGCCATCTCCTGGAGCAGAGCAGACACCTGCAGCGTCTTCTGAAAGACCTGGAGAGGCAACAGAGTTCCTCAGAGATGGAGAGCCGCCTCCTGGGAAAGGACGGTTCTCCAAGAGCGTGCAAGGAGGCAGGGAGACTGCAGCAGAAGAATGCTCAACTAGCTGCCCTCACCTTGCGGCTGGGAGAGCGAGCCAGGCAGCTGCAGGTGACCATCCATCGCCTGGTCAATGCTCGCGGGCCACTGCCCATCCAGCGCTCCGCTGAGCACCTGTGCCCGCCATTGCTTCCTCAGCCGAGGGGTGGGGAAACGGGAGAGCCCACCAGAGCTCTGCTGGCACGGGACAAGCGGCACGACTTGGCACAGAAGGCAGCTGAGGGGCTGGAGGCCCGAGCGGCTGCAGATGAAGAAGGATCCTCTGATGTGAGCACCCCCGGGCAAGCTTGTGAGGAGTTGCAGGTGCAGCTCGCCAAGGTGACAAATGAAAACACCCACCTGGCTGAAGAAAACGCTCGCCTGCGTGGGCAGATGGCTTTGACAGAACAGGTTCAGGCTGAAAATGCCAACCTGAAAGGGCAGCTAGCGCGACTGGCAGAGGAGCGAGACTCTACTATCCAAGCAACCATCTGTCTTTTTACCCGGCTGGAAGCGGCCGAGCGCGAGCTGAAAGCCGTGAGGGACAGGGCAGAAAGGAGTCAACAGCTGGAGAGGGAACATGAGGAGACAAAGCTGGCCCACAGGGAGCACAGAGAATCCCTGCGGGCATTCCCTGCCCATCTGAAGGAACTCAGTGACTGGTTTGAGAATCTAAAGAAACGCCGCCAGCAGCTGTTTCAGGAACTGGAATGGCTGGAAGGAGAAAGATCCAACAGCACCGTTTCCAAGCCGCAGCAGGCTAACCTGGGAGCAGACAAGGAGTCCGTCCTGCTGGAGGCTATGAGAAAACAACCGGCAGAGCTGCGAGCGTTCATCGCTCGTTACAGCTATGATCCTTTTGATGGTCCCAACGAGCGGCCTGAGCTGGAGCTTCCGCTAGTTGCTGGACAATACGTTTACGTCTTTGGAGACGTGGATGGAGACGGTTGGTACGTGGGAGAGCTGACCGACGGCACAAGGGGATTGATCCCCTCTAATCTCGTTGAGGAAGTTCCAGGTGACGGGCAACCTGATGACACCACAGTCTCCCCAGAGACAAGTGATTGGTGGCAGGGCATAGATGACGTCTGTCCTGTCTTCTCATAGAGCTTCTCATTAAACCTCTTTTAATGACCTCTCTGTGTAATCTCACTCCCTGTCCTGTTTGTCTGTGAGCTGAAGGGACTCTGTGCCTGCTATGGGGGACGTGGCGGGGGTGGACTGAGTGCCAGCTACTGGAGTCAACCCGAGGCCGTAGGCAGCTCTGGCTTGTGGTGCCAGCTACTGGTGTGCGTCCCAGCGCAGCCAGTGGAGTGAGGGGGGGTCCGAGTGCAGCTACTGGAGCCAGTGGGGATCTCAGCCATCAGGCACTAGGGGTGGGATTGGTGTGCGTCCTGAGAAACCACAGGGTATTTGCACTACAGTAGCATGTGCAGTAAAGAAAACTGGTCTTGCAGTTTGATCCAACACTGCATCTGCAAACAAAACGAGGCGGAGGCATGAGCAACATGGATGGAAACCTCACCTGCCACACCAAAGTTACGCCACGGAAACTCTTCCCTTTTTGTCACCTTCCTCGGGTTTGGTAAATCTTTTGCTGAGTCTGAAGCAAAGGCCCATTGCCTCTTCCTGCTTCTAACAGCTAACGTCTGGGTTTCACAGGCTGCTTTGTTGTGCGGCACCGCTTGCACCCCAGAGTTGCCTTCATAAATGCATCCTTGTACTAGGAAAGGAAAATTGCCTGTCATGCCAGTCATACCACTGTACTACCCTACCCGCAGGGCAACAGACCGCCCTGCTTGTAAGAGGATTTAATACAGGAAATAATCCTCAAGTATCTGGGTGTTTTAACAGTTTAATCACGTGCTCGCAGTCTGACTGCTGACACAATCTCACAAGAAAAAATATTAAGGGGGCTAAATCTGTGTTTCAAAAAAAGTGGGGTTTCTCTTTCCTTTCCTGAGAAAACTTGCTCCCTCTACGTTTCTGCCCTGTCATTTCATCTAGCAGCTTCGAAGAAGGGCTTCCCGGCCAGCTATTTTGATGTCATGGTGAGCTCTGAGATGTTTGAGTTTGTTCCTTTCACGCCCCCAGAACTTGGAGTCCTGTGGCTACAACAGCATCTCTGCTGCGGTACAAAGCCAGGGCCCTTGCCAGGTCCTCACGATAACGCACTTGATGGGCAAGGTGAACACGTTATTTTACGCAGCTTCAGAAATCTCACTGCATTGTTGCCTGCGAAAAGCCACTTTCCTTTTGGCATTTGAGACACCTTTGAACACTGGCCATAGAGCCCTGTGGCAACCTCTAGGCCTGGGGGAAACCTGCATTAGGGAGGAAATGCCTTAAGAGGAAACTCCCCTTAAGCTTTGAGTGTTGCTCTGTAGAAGGAAGAGAGTTGCCTTATTGCCCCAGGATGGGGCAGGGGAGCCCGGAGGCAGCGGTGCCTGAGCCTGGGACAGGGTTCTCCAGCCTGGAGGCCAAAGCTGTTGGTGGGACTCTTCCCTCCAGCCTCCTGCCTGGTCCCTGCAGGGGGCCGGGGACCCGTGCTGGGGCAGCAAACACTGCTGTAAAGCCTAAAGATGTCCCCAGGAGCTGCTCCCAGCTCTGCCTGGGAGCTGCTGCCGTCAGATTCACCCACTAGCAAGCAGTTCCTGGTGCAGGAGTGATAACTGCGTGGAGGAGAACAAGTCTGGGTGTCTAATACCAAGGTCTCCAACATCAGCTGAGCAGCGTTTATTTTAATGGTTTGGTTTTCTTTTTTTCTCCCCAGGAGTTTCCATAGTCCCCCAAAGCCATTTTCTGTCAGAAAAGGTGCAGGCATGTGCACGAGACAGCCGTTTCTCTGTGTTGTAACTGGGAACAAAGGCAGCTTTTCTTTTCATTCCAGCTCGAAAGGGAGCACAGAGCGTCAGCCCCAGGGAGGCAGCCCTGCTCCCTCGTCCTGGCTGTGGGTGTGAGCCCTTGCACGCTCCACCTCTGGAGGAAAGGCACTGAGGAAGAGCAGCCTGGGAGGGACCTCCCAGAGCCGGCTGGGGAGAGGGCTGGTCACCCCGCGGCCCATGGCGACTGCCGGGAGCAGCTCGGCGTGGCCAGTGGCCTCTGGGCACGGGCCTGCGGGCCTCCCCTGCGTTGCTGTAGGCGGGCACCGGAGCGTCCCCAGGCCTGGGCGCCCTGTGTGGGAGCCATGCCTGGGGACAAGGCCCCGGGCGGTGGCACCCAGAGCTGCTGCACGCACACAGGACTGAGCTCTGCAGAGGCTGCTGGCACCGGGGGGATGTGGGAGGTGCGGGCTCGGGCCTGCTGGGGCCTCTGTGAGGGGCAAGCAGGGGCTGCCCCACGCCGGGCACAGCCGGGCACAGCCGGGCACAGCCAGTCCCCGCCAGGTGTGGGTGTGAGCGTCTCCACAGCAACCGCAAGGGCTTTGTGATGCAGGCGGCGCACCATGCCCAGAGGTCATTGTGATACGGGTCCCCATGGCGACCCCGCGGGTATTTAAGGAGCCAGAGCCCTGGGGTGCCCACTGCCAGGAGAGCCACTCCCTCAGGAGGCAGCATCTCCCCTGGGTGACCATGGCCGGTTGTCGGCAGACGCCGCCGAAGATGCCCACGCAAGAGGAGGCAAACGCCCGCCCCCAGCCCAACAGCAGGCTGCCGGGCCTGCAGAACCAGCGCCAGGTGAGGGACGGGGCAGGAGGGGGAGGCCGGTGGTGGGACGGGGCCACGCGGAGCTGCCTTAGTGCCAGGGCCGGGCTTGCCGCCACTGTGGGGGCCGCTGTGCCAAGGCAGCCGCCTCCAGTCCTTGACTTCTCCTCCTCCTGCCCGCAGATGGGCCACAGGCGGCCGCTGGCAGCGCCGCAGGACAGCCAGGGACAGGCTTCGTCCCCCCATGGGAACAGGCTGCGACGGCTCCCCTGCCCACAGAGCTCGCAGGCCGCTGGGAGCCGACGCGCACAGGTAGGGAGCCCGAGGGAGACCGGGACAAACGTCTTCCCGAGTCCAGGAGCTGCCGACCGGCAGGCGGGAGCTGCAGGAGGGGACAGGAGGGCCCGGTCACATAGCAAACTGAGCCCCACAAGCCGTGCCTGCAGGCTGCCCGGGCATGTCGGGGATGCTCCCAGGAGTCACTGTGGGCCATGGCCGGAGCAGTGCGCTCCCCAGCCAGCTCTGGGAGCCGAGCGGCAACTCCCTGTGGGGCCGAGTGCTGCCCTGGGGGCTGGCAGGGGAGCCGGCACAGGGGCTTTTCCAGCTGGGACACGGGGGCACGGGCGAAGGGCCACAGTCACGCAGCCTCTCTCCTCGCATTCTCTTGCAGACGGACAGCGCAGCATGCAGGGTGACAATGCCCTCTGTCAGGGTGAGGCGCGAGGAGACAGCCCGTCTGCCAGCAAGGCAGGCAGCAGCACCACAGAAGGTGCACGCAGCTCGGGCACCAGGAGCTGCCAGAACTTGCTGCAAGCTCCCGCCTCTGCCAGCAGCAGCCTATGCAGCTTCTGGCCAGGGCAGGGGAAAGGCCAGCAGCACTGCAACCGGCAGACACCGAAAGCTTGTCCCATCTACTCGGGGCATCCCTGGTGAGCAGGGGAAAGCCACCAGTGCGCAGAGCAGGAGCCATGCCCCACGCAGCCCTGCAGCCCATGCCACAGCTGTCTCCCAGCCCACCCGCACCCGCTGCCTCCAGAACCAGCTGCAGCAGGAGATGGCACTGTCCACCCAAGCCATCCTGCAGCGGTTCAAGCGCGAGCTGCCTGCCTCCCCCTGCACGGCCCAGCCCGAGGGCTCTCCTGGCCACCAGGGCCATCAGGGGACGCAGAGCTCCTGCTCCTCTGGCAGAAACAGGCCCCACACCTTGGCGGCCCTGCAGGAAGGACCAACAGAAAGCCACAGTGCTGGGCCACAAGCAACGTGCCAGGCTGTGAGAGGTGCTCAGCTCCGGGTGATGGAGTGGGAGGACTTGATGCTGCCTGGCAGCGCATGCAGCCATCTCCTGGAGCAGAGCAGACACCTGCAGCGTCTTCTGAAAGACCTGGAGAGGCAACAGAGTTCCTCAGAGATGGAGAGCCGCCTCCTGGGAAAGGACGGTTCTCCAAGAGCGTGCAAGGAGGCAGGGAGACTGCAGCAGAAGAATGCTCAACTAGCTGCCCTCACCTTGCGGCTGGGAGAGCGAGCCAGGCAGCTGCAGGTGACCATCCATCGCCTGGTCAATGCTCGCGGGCCACTGCCCATCCAGCGCTCCGCTGAGCACCTGTGCCCGCCATTGCTTCCTCAGCCGAGGGGTGGGGAAACGGGAGAGCCCACCAGAGCTCTGCTGGCACGGGACAAGCGGCACGACTTGGCACAGAAGGCAGCTGAGGGGCTGGAGGCCCGAGCGGCTGCAGATGAAGAAGGATCCTCTGATGTGAGCACCCCCGGGCAAGCTTGTGAGGAGTTGCAGGTGCAGCTCGCCAAGGTGACAAATGAAAACACCCACCTGGCTGAAGAAAACGCTCGCCTGCGTGGGCAGATGGCTTTGACAGAACAGGTTCAGGCTGAAAATGCCAACCTGAAAGGGCAGCTAGCGCGACTGGCAGAGGAGCGAGACTCTACTATCCAAGCAACCATCTGTCTTTTTACCCGGCTGGAAGCGGCCGAGCGCGAGCTGAAAGCCGTGAGGGACAGGGCAGAAAGGAGTCAACAGCTGGAGAGGGAACATGAGGAGACAAAGCTGGCCCACAGGGAGCACAGAGAATCCCTGCGGGCATTCCCTGCCCATCTGAAGGAACTCAGTGACTGGTTTGAGAATCTAAAGAAACGCCGCCAGCAGCTGTTTCAGGAACTGGAATGGCTGGAAGGAGAAAGATCCAACAGCACCGTTTCCAAGCCGCAGCAGGCTAACCTGGGAGCAGACAAGGAGTCCGTCCTGCTGGAGGCTATGAGAAAACAACCGGCAGAGCTGCGAGCGTTCATCGCTCGTTACAGCTATGATCCTTTTGATGGTCCCAACGAGCGGCCTGAGCTGGAGCTTCCGCTAGTTGCTGGACAATACGTTTACGTCTTTGGAGACGTGGATGGAGACGGTTGGTACGTGGGAGAGCTGACCGACGGCACAAGGGGATTGATCCCCTCTAATCTCGTTGAGGAAGTTCCAGGTGACGGGCAACCTGATGACACCACAGTCTCCCCAGAGACAAGTGATTGGTGGCAGGGCATAGATGACGTCTGTCCTGTCTTCTCATAGAGCTTCTCATTAAACCTCTTTTAATGACCTCTCTGTGTAATCTCACTCCCTGTCCTGTTTGTCTGTGAGCTGAAGGGACTCTGTGCCTGCTATGGGGGACGTGGCGGGGGTGGACTGAGTGCCAGCTACTGGAGTCAACCCGAGGCCGTAGGCAGCTCTGGCTTGTGGTGCCAGCTACTGGTGTGCGTCCCAGCGCAGCCAGTGGAGTGAGGGGGGGTCCGAGTGCAGCTACTGGAGCCAGTGGGGATCTCAGCCATCAGGCACTAGGGGTGGGATTGGTGTGCGTCCTGAGAAACCACAGGGTATTTGCACTACAGTAGCATGTGCAGTAAAGAAAACTGGTCTTGCAGTTTGATCCAACACTGCATCTGCAAACAAAACGAGGCGGAGGCATGAGCAACATGGATGGAAACCTCACCTGCCACACCAAAGTTACGCCACGGAAACTCTTCCCTTTTTGTCACCTTCCTCGGGTTTGGTAAATCTTTTGCTGAGTCTGAAGCAAAGGCCCATTGCCTCTTCCTGCTTCTAACAGCTAACGTCTGGGTTTCACAGGCTGCTTTGTTGTGCGGCACCGCTTGCACCCCAGAGTTGCCTTCATAAATGCATCCTTGTACTAGGAAAGGAAAATTGCCTGTCATGCCAGTCATACCACTGTACTACCCTACCCGCAGGGCAACAGACCGCCCTGCTTGTAAGAGGATTTAATACAGGAAATAATCCTCAAGTATCTGGGTGTTTTAACAGTTTAATCACGTGCTCGCAGTCTGACTGCTGACACAATCTCACAAGAAAAAATATTAAGGGGGCTAAATCTGTGTTTCAAAAAAAGTGGGGTTTCTCTTTCCTTTCCTGAGAAAACTTGCTCCCTCTACGTTTCTGCCCTGTCATTTCATCTAGCAGCTTCGAAGAAGGGCTTCCCGGCCAGCTATTTTGATGTCATGGTGAGCTCTGAGATGTTTGAGTTTGTTCCTTTCACGCCCCCAGAACTTGGAGTCCTGTGGCTACAACAGCATCTCTGCTGCGGTACAAAGCCAGGGCCCTTGCCAGGTCCTCACGATAACGCACTTGATGGGCAAGGTGAACACGTTATTTTACACAGCTTCAGAAATCTCACTGCATTGTTGCCTGCGAAAAGCCACTTTCCTTTTGGCATTTGAGACACCTTTGAACACTGGCCATAGAGCCCTGTGGCAACCTCTAGGCCTGGGGGAAACCTGCATTAGGGAGGAAATGCCTTAAGAGGAAACTCCCCTTAAGCTTTGAGTGTTGCTCTGTAGAAGGAAGAGAGTTGCCTTATTGCCCCAGGATGGGGCAGGGGAGCCCGGAGGCAGCGGTGCCTGAGCCTGGGACAGGGTTCTTCAGCCTGGAGGCCAAAGCTGTTGGTGGGACTCTTCCCTCCAGCCTCCTGCCTGGTCCCTGCAGGGGGCCGGGGACCCGTGCTGGGGCAGCAAACACTGCTGTAAAGCCTAAAGATGTCCCCAGGAGCTGCTCCCAGCTCTGCCTGGGAGCTGCTGCCGTCAGATTCACCCACTAGCAAGCAGTTCCTGGTGCAGGAGTGATAACTGCGTGGAGGAGAACAAGTCTGGGTGTCTAATACCAAGGTCTCCAACATCAGCTGAGCAGCGTTTATTTTAATGGTTTGGTTTTCTTTTTTTCTCCCCAGGAGTTTCCATAGTCCCCCAAAGCCATTTTCTGTCAGAAAAGGTGCAGGCATGTGCACGAGACAGCCGTTTCTCTGTGTTGTAACTGGGAACAAAGGCAGCTTTTCTTTTCATTCCAGCTCGAAAGGGAGCACAGAGCGTCAGCTCCAGGGAGGCAGCCCTGCTCCCTCGTCCTGGCTGTGCGTGTGAGCCCTTGCACGCTCCACCTCTGGAGGAAAGGCACTGAAGAAGAGCAGCCTGGGAGGGACCTCCCAGAGCCGGCTGGGGAGAGGGCTGGTCACCCCGCGGCCCATGGCGACTGCCGGGAGCAGCTCGGCGTGGCCAGTGGCCTCTGGGCACGGGCCTGCGGGCCTCCCCTGCGTTGCTGTAGGCGGGCACCGGAGCGTCCCCAGGCCTGGGCGCCCTGTGTGGGAGCCATGCCTGGGGACAAGGCCCCGGGCGGTGGCACCCAGAGCTGCTGCACGCACACAGGACTGAGCTCTGCAGAGGCTGCTGGCACCGGGGGGATGTGGGAGGTGTGGGCTCGGGCCTGCTGGGGCCTCTGTGAGGGGCAAGCAGGGGCTGCCCCACGCCGGGCACAGCCGGGCACAGCCGGGCACAGCCAGTCCCCGCCAGGTGTGGGTGTGAGCATCTCCACAGCAACCGCAAGGGCTTTGTGATGCAGGCGGCGCACCATGCCCAGAGGTCATTGTGATATGGGTCCCCATGGCGACCCCCGCGGGTATTTAAGGAGCCAGAGCCCTGGGGTGCCCACTGCCAGGAGAGCCACTCCCTCAGGAGGCAGCATCTCCCCTGGGTGACCATGGCCGGTTGTCGGCAGACGCCGCCGAAGATGCCCACGCAAGAGGAGGCAAACGCCCGCCCCCAGCCCAACAGCAGGCTGCCGGGCCTGCAGAACCAGCGCCAGGTGAGGGACGGGGCAGGAGGGGGAGGCCGGTGGTGGGACGGGGCCACGCGGAGCTGCCTTAGTGCCAGGGCCGGGCTTGCCGCCACTGTGGGGGCCGCTGTGCCAAGGCAGCCGCCTCCAGTCCTTGACTTCTCCTCCTCCTGCCCGCAGATGGGCCACAGGCGGCCGCTGGCAGCGCCGCAGGACAGCCAGGGACAGGCTTCGTCCCCCCATGGGAACAGGCTGCGACGGCTCCCCTGCCCACAGAGCTCGCAGGCCGCTGGGAGCCGACGCGCACAGGTAGGGAGCCCGAGGGAGACCGGGACAAACGTCTTCCCGAGTCCAGGAGCTGCCGACCGGCAGGCGGGAGCTGCAGGAGGGGACAGGAGGGCCCGGTCACATAGCAAACTGAGCCCCACAAGCCGTGCCTGCAGGCTGCCCGGGCATGTCGGGGATGCTCCCAGGAGTCACTGTGGGCCATGGCCGGAGCAGTGCGCTCCCCAGCCAGCTCTGGGAGCCGAGCGGCAACTCCCTGTGGGGCCGAGTGCTGCCCTGGGGGCTGGCAGGGGAGCCGGCACAGGGGCTTTTCCAGCTGGGACACGGGGGCACGGGCGAAGGGCCACAGTCACGCAGCCTCTCTCCTCGCATTCTCTTGCAGACGGACAGCGCAGCATGCAGGGTGACAATGCCCTCTGTCAGGGTGAGGCGCGAGGAGACAGCCCGTCTGCCAGCAAGGCAGGCAGCAGCACCACAGAAGGTGCACGCAGCTCGGGCACCAGGAGCTGCCAGAACTTGCTGCAAGCTCCCGCCTCTGCCAGCAGCAGCCTATGCAGCTTCTGGCCAGGGCAGGGGAAAGGCCAGCAGCACTGCAACCGGCAGACACCGAAAGCTTGTCCCATCTACTCGGGGCATCCCTGGTGAGCAGGGGAAAGCCACCAGTGCGCAGAGCAGGAGCCATGCCCCACGCAGCCCTGCAGCCCATGCCACAGCTGTCTCCCAGCCCACCCGCACCCGCTGCCTCCAGAACCAGCTGCAGCAGGAGATGGCACTGTCCACCCAAGCCATCCTGCAGCGGTTCAAGCGCGAGCTGCCTGCCTCCCCCTGCACGGCCCAGCCCGAGGGCTCTCCTGGCCACCAGGGCCATCAGGGGACGCAGAGCTCCTGCTCCTCTGGCAGAAACAGGCCCCACACCTTGGCGGCCCTGCAGGAAGGACCAACAGAAAGCCACAGTGCTGGGCCACAAGCAACGTGCCAGGCTGTGAGAGGTGCTCAGCTCCGGGTGATGGAGCGGGAGGACTTGATGCTGCCTGGCAGCGCATGCAGCCATCTCCTGGAGCAGAGCAGACACCTGCAGCGTCTTCTGAAAGACCTGGAGAGGCAACAGAGTTCCTCAGAGATGGAGAGCCGCCTCCTGGGAAAGGACGGTTCTCCAAGAGCGTGCAAGGAGGCAGGGAGACTGCAGCAGAAGAATGCTCAACTAGCTGCCCTCACCTTGCGGCTGGGAGAGCGAGCCAGGCAGCTGCAGGTGACCATCCATCGCCTGGTCAATGCTCGCGGGCCACTGCCCATCCAGCGCTCCGCTGAGCACCTGTGCCCGCCATTGCTTCCTCAGCCGAGGGGTGGGGAAACGGGAGAGCCCACCAGAGCTCTGCTGGCACGGGACAAGCGGCACGACTTGGCACAGAAGGCAGCTGAGGGGCTGGAGGCCCGAGCGGCTGCAGATGAAGAAGGATCCTCTGATGTGAGCACCCCCGGGCAAGCTTGTGAGGAGTTGCAGGTGCAGCTCGCCAAGGTGACAAATGAAAACACCCACCTGGCTGAAGAAAACGCTCGCCTGCGTGGGCAGATGGCTTTGACAGAACAGGTTCAGGCTGAAAATGCCAACCTGAAAGGGCAGCTAGCGCGACTGGCAGAGGAGCGAGACTCTACTATCCAAGTAACCATCTGTCTTTTTACCCGGCTGGAAGCGGCCGAGCGCGAGCTGAAAGCCGTGAGGGACAGGGCAGAAAGGAGTCAACAGCTGGAGAGGGAACATGAGGAGACAAAGCTGGCCCACAGGGAGCACAGAGAATCCCTGCGGGCATTCCCTGCCCATCTGAAGGAACTCAGTGACTGGTTTGAGAATCTAAAGAAACGCCGCCAGCAGCTGTTTCAGGAACTGGAATGGCTGGAAGGAGAAAGATCCAACAGCACCGTTTCCAAGCCGCAGCAGGCTAACCTGGGAGCAGACAAGGAGTCCGTCCTGCTGGAGGCTATGAGAAAACAACCGGCAGAGCTGCGAGCGTTCATCGCTCGTTACAGCTATGATCCTTTTGATGGTCCCAACGAGCGGCCTGAGCTGGAGCTTCCGCTAGTTGCTGGACAATACGTTTACGTCTTTGGAGACGTGGATGGAGACGGTTGGTACGTGGGAGAGCTGACCGACGGCACAAGGGGATTGATCCCCTCTAATCTCGTTGAGGAAGTTCCAGGTGACGGGCAACCTGATGACACCACAGTCTCCCCAGAGACAAGTGATTGGTGGCAGGGCATAGATGACGTCTGTCCTGTCTTCTCATAGAGCTTCTCATTAAACCTCTTTTAATGACCTCTCTGTGTAATCTCACTCCCTGTCCTGTTTGTCTGTGAGCTGAAGGGACTCTGTGCCTGCTATGGGGGACGTGGCGGGGGTGGACTGAGTGCCAGCTACTGGAGTCAACCCGAGGCCGTAGGCAGCTCTGGCTTGTGGTGCCAGCTACTGGTGTGCGTCCCAGCGCAGCCAGTGGAGTGAGGGGGGGTCCGAGTGCAGCTACTGGAGCCAGTGGGGATCTCAGCCATCAGGCACTAGGGGTGGGATTGGTGTGCGTCCTGAGAAACCACAGGGTATTTGCACTACAGTAGCATGTGCAGTAAAGAAAACTGGTCTTGCAGTTTGATCCAACACTGCATCTGCAAACAAAACGAGGCGGAGGCATGAGCAACATGGATGGAAACCTCACCTGCCACACCAAAGTTACGCCACGGAAACTCTTCCCTTTTTGTCACCTTCCTCGGGTTTGGTAAATCTTTTGCTGAGTCTGAAGCAAAGGCCCATTGCCTCTTCCTGCTTCTAACAGCTAACGTCTGGGTTTCACAGGCTGCTTTGTTGTGCGGCACCGCTTGCACCCCAGAGTTGCCTTCATAAATGCATCCTTGTACTAGGAAAGGAAAATTGCCTGTCATGCCAGTCATACCACTGTACTACCCTACCCGCAGGGCAACAGACCGCCCTGCTTGTAAGAGGATTTAATACAGGAAATAATCCTCAAGTATCTGGGTGTTTTAACAGTTTAATCACGTGCTCGCAGTCTGACTGCTGACACAATCTCACAAGAAAAAATATTAAGGGGGCTAAATCTGTGTTTCAAAAAAAGTGGGGTTTCTCTTTCCTTTCCTGAGAAAACTTGCTCCCTCTACGTTTCTGCCCTGTCATTTCATCTAGCAGCTTCGAAGAAGGGCTTCCCGGCCAGCTATTTTTGATGTCATGGTGAGCTCTGAGATGTTTGAGTTTGTTCCTTTCACGCCCCCAGAACTTGGAGTCCTGTGGCTACAACAGCATCTCTGCTGCGGTACAAAGCCAGGGCCCTTGCCAGGTCCTCACGATAACGCACTTGATGGGCAAGGTGAACACGTTATTTTACGCAGCTTCAGAAATCTCACTGCATTGTTGCCTGCGAAAAGCCACTTTCCTTTTGGCATTTGAGACACCTTTGAACACTGGCCATAGAGCCCTGTGGCAACCTCTAGGCCTGGGGGAAACCTGCATTAGGGAGGAAATGCCTTAAGAGGAAACTCCCCTTAAGCTTTGAGTGTTGCTCTGTAGAAGGAAGAGAGTTGCCTTATTGCCCCAGGATGGGGCAGGGGAGCCCGGAGGCAGCGGTGCCTGAGCCTGGGACAGGGTTCTCCAGCCTGGAGGCCAAAGCTGTTGGTGGGACTCTTCCCTCCAGCCTCCTGCCTGGTCCCTGCAGGGGGCCGGGGACCCGTGCTGGGGCAGCAAACACTGCTGTAAAGCCTAAAGATGTCCCCAGGAGCTGCTCCCAGCTCTGCCTGGGAGCTGCTGCCGTCAGATTCACCCACTAGCAAGCAGTTCCTGGTGCAGGAGTGATAACTGCGTGGAGGAGAACAAGTCTGGGTGTCTAATACCAAGGTCTCCAACATCAGCTGAGCAGCGTTTATTTTAATGGTTTGGTTTTCTTTTTTTCTCCCCAGGAGTTTCCATAGTCCCCCAAAGCCATTTTCTGTCAGAAAAGGTGCAGGCATGTGCACGAGACAGCCGTTTCTCTGTGTTGTAACTGGGAACAAAGGCAGCTTTTCTTTTCATTCCAGCTCGAAAGGGAGCACAGAGTGTCAGCCCCAGGGAGGCAGCCCTGCTCCCTCGTCCTGGCTGTGCGTGTGAGCCCTTGCACGCTCCACCTCTGGAGGAAAGGCACTGAGGAAGAGCAGCCTGGGAGGGACCTCCCAGAGCCGGCTGGGGAGAGGGCTGGTCACCCCGCGGCCCATGGCGACTGCCGGGAGCAGCTCGGCGTGGCCAGTGGCCTCTGGGCACGGGCCTGCGGGCCTCCCCTGCGTTGCTGTAGGCGGGCACCGGAGCGTCCCCAGGCCTGGGCGCCCTGTGTGGGAGCCATGCCTGGGGACAAGGCCCCGGGCGGTGGCACCCAGAGCTGCTGCACGCACACAGGACTGAGCTCTGCAGAGGCTGCTGGCACCGGGGGGATGTGGGAGGTGCGGGCTCGGGCCTGCTGGGGCCTCTGTGAGGGGCAAGCAGGGGCTGCCCCACGCCGGGCACAGCCGGGCACAGCCGGGCACAGCCAGTCCCCGCCAGGTGTGGGTGTGAGCATCTCCACAGCAACCGCAAGGGCTTTGTGATGCAGGCGGCGCACCATGCCCAGAGGTCATTGTGATACGGGTCCCCATGGCGACCCCCGCGGGTATTTAAGGAGCCAGAGCCCTGGGGTGCCCACTGCCAGGAGAGCCACTCCCTCAGGAGGCAGCATCTCCCCTGGGTGACCATGGCCGGTTGTCGGCAGACGCCGCCGAAGATGCCCACGCAAGAGGAGGCAAACGCCCGCCCCCAGCCCAACAGCAGGCTGCCGGGCCTGCAGAACCAGTGCCAGGTGAGGGACGGGGCAGGAGGGGGAGGCCGGTGGTGGGACGGGGCCACGCGGAGCTGCCTTAGTGCCAGGGCCGGGCTTGCCGCCACTGTGGGGGCCGCTGTGCCAAGGCAGCCGCCTCCAGTCCTTGACTTCTCCTCCTCCTGCCCGCAGATGGGCCACAGGCGGCCGCTGGCAGCGCCGCAGGACAGCCAGGGACAGGCTTCGTCCCCCCATGGGAACAGGCTGCGACGGCTCCCCTGCCCACAGAGCTCGCAGGCCGCTGGGAGCCGACGCGCACAGGTAGGGAGCCCGAGGGAGACCGGGACAAACGTCTTCCCGAGTCCAGGAGCTGCCGACCGGCAGGCGGGAGCTGCAGGAGGGGACAGGAGGGCCCGGTCACATAGCAAACTGAGCCCCACAAGCCGTGCCTGCAGGCTGCCCGGGCATGTCGGGGATGCTCCCAGGAGTCACTGTGGGCCATGGCCGGAGCAGTGCGCTCCCCAGCCAGCTCTGGGAGCCGAGCGGCAACTCCCTGTGGGGCCGAGTGCTGCCCTGGGGGCTGGCAGGGGAGCCGGCACAGGGGCTTTTCCAGCTGGGACACGGGGGCACGGGCGAAGGGCCACAGTCACGCAGCCTCTCTCCTCGCATTCTCTTGCAGACGGACAGCGCAGCATGCAGGGTGACAATGCCCTCTGTCAGGGTGAGGCGCGAGGAGACAGCCCGTCTGCCAGCAAGGCAGGCAGCAGCACCACAGAAGGTGCACGCAGCTCGGGCACCAGGAGCTGCCAGAACTTGCTGCAAGCTCCCGCCTCTGCCAGCAGCAGCCTATGCAGCTTCTGGCCAGGGCAGGGGAAAGGCCAGCAGCACTGCAACCGGCAGACACCGAAAGCTTGTCCCATCTACTCGGGGCATCCCTGGTGAGCAGGGGAAAGCCACCAGTGCGCAGAGCAGGAGCCATGCCCCACGCAGCCCTGCAGCCAATGCCACAGCTGTCTCCCAGCCCACCCGCACCCGCTGCCTCCAGAACCAGCTGCAGCAGGAGATGGCACTGTCCACCCAAGCCATCCTGCAGCGGTTCAAGCGCGAGCTGCCTGCCTCCCCCTGCACGGCCCAGCCCGAGGGCTCTCCTGGCCACCAGGGCCATCAGGGGACGCAGAGCTCCTGCTCCTCTGGCAGAAACAGGCCCCACACCTTGGCGGCCCTGCAGGAAGGACCAACAGAAAGCCACAGTGCTGGGCCACAAGCAACGTGCCAGGCTGTGAGAGGTGCTCAGCTCCGGGTGATGGAGCGGGAGGACTTGATGCTGCCTGGCAGCGCATGCAGCCATCTCCTGGAGCAGAGCAGACACCTGCAGCGTCTTCTGAAAGACCTGGAGAGGCAACAGAGTTCCTCAGAGATGGAGAGCCGCCTCCTGGGAAAGGACGGTTCTCCAAGAGCGTGCAAGGAGGCAGGGAGACTGCAGCAGAAGAATGCTCAACTAGCTGCCCTCACCTTGCGGCTGGGAGAGCGAGCCAGGCAGCTGCAGGTGACCATCCATCGCCTGGTCAATGCTCGCGGGCCACTGCCCATCCAGCGCTCCGCTGAGCACCTGTGCCCGCCATTGCTTCCTCAGCCGAGGGGTGGGGAAACGGGAGAGCCCACCAGAGCTCTGCTGGCACGGGACAAGCGGCACGACTTGGCACAGAAGGCAGCTGAGGGGCTGGAGGCCCGAGCGGCTGCAGATGAAGAAGGATCCTCTGATGTGAGCACCCCCGGGCAAGCTTGTGAGGAGTTGCAGGTGCAGCTCGCCAAGGTGACAAATGAAAACACCCACCTGGCTGAAGAAAACGCTCGCCTGCGTGGGCAGATGGCTTTGACAGAACAGGTTCAGGCTGAAAATGCCAACCTGAAAGGGCAGCTAGCGCGACTGGCAGAGGAGCGAGACTCTACTATCCAAGCAACCATCTGTCTTTTTACCCGGCTGGAAGCGGCCGAGCGCGAGCTGAAAGCCGTGAGGGACAGGGCAGAAAGGAGTCAACAGCTGGAGAGGGAACATGAGGAGACAAAGCTGGCCCACAGGGAGCACAGAGAATCCCTGCGGGCATTCCCTGCCCATCTGAAGGAACTCAGTGACTGGTTTGAGAATCTAAAGAAACGCCGCCAGCAGCTGTTTCAGGAACTGGAATGGCTGGAAGGAGAAAGATCCAACAGCACCGTTTCCAAGCCGCAGCAGGCTAACCTGGGAGCAGACAAGGAGTCCGTCCTGCTGGAGGCTATGAGAAAACAACCGGCAGAGCTGCGAGCGTTCATCGCTCGTTACAGCTATGATCCTTTTGATGGTCCCAACGAGCGGCCTGAGCTGGAGCTTCCGCTAGTTGCTGGACAATACGTTTACGTCTTTGGAGACGTGGATGGAGACGGTTGGTACGTGGGAGAGCTGACCGACGGCACAAGGGGATTGATCCCCTCTAATCTCGTTGAGGAAGTTCCAGGTGACGGGCAACCTGATGACACCACAGTCTCCCCAGAGACAAGTGATTGGTGGCAGGGCATAGATGACGTCTGTCCTGTCTTCTCATAGAGCTTCTCATTAAACCTCTTTTAATGACCTCTCTGTGTAATCTCACTCCCTGTCCTGTTTGTCTGTGAGCTGAAGGGACTCTGTGCCTGCTATGGGGGACGTGGCGGGGGTGGACTGAGTGCCAGCTACTGGAGTCAACCCGAGGCCGTAGGCAGCTCTGGCTTGTGGTGCCAGCTACTGGTGTGCGTCCCAGCGCAGCCAGTGGAGTGAGGGGGGGTCCGAGTGCAGCTACTGGAGCCAGTGGGGATCTCAGCCATCAGGCACTAGGGGTGGGATTGGTGTGCGTCCTGAGAAACCACAGGGTATTTGCACTACAGTAGCATGTGCAGTAAAGAAAACTGGTCTTGCAGTTTGATCCAACACTGCATCTGCAAACAAAACGAGGCGGAGGCATGAGCAACATGGATGGAAACCTCACCTGCCACACCAAAGTTACGCCACGGAAACTCTTCCCTTTTTGTCACCTTCCTCGGGTTTGGTAAATCTTTTGCTGAGTCTGAAGCAAAGGCCCATTGCCTCTTCCTGCTTCTAACAGCTAACGTCTGGGTTTCACAGGCTGCTTTGTTGTGCGGCACCGCTTGCACCCCAGAGTTGCCTTCATAAATGCATCCTTGTACTAGGAAAGGAAAATTGCCTGTCATGCCAGTCATACCACTGTACTACCCTACCCGCAGGGCAACAGACCGCCCTGCTTGTAAGAGGATTTAATACAGGAAATAATCCTCAAGTATCTGGGTGTTTTAACAGTTTAATCACGTGCTCGCAGTCTGACTGCTGACACAATCTCACAAGAAAAAATATTAAGGGGGCTAAATCTGTGTTTCAAAAAAAGTGGGGTTTCTCTTTCCTTTCCTGAGAAAACTTGCTCCCTCTACGTTTCTGCCCTGTCATTTCATCTAGCAGCTTCGAAGAAGGGCTTCCCGGCCAGCTATTTTGATGTCATGGTGAGCTCTGAGATGTTTGAGTTTGTTCCTTTCACGCCCCCAGAACTTGGAGTCCTGTGGCTACAACAGCATCTCTGCTGCGGTACAAAGCCAGGGCCCTTGCCAGGTCCTCACGATAACGCACTTGATGGGCAAGGTGAACACGTTATTTTACGCAGCTTCAGAAATCTCACTGCATTGTTGCCTGCGAAAAGCCACTTTCCTTTTGGCATTTGAGACACCTTTGAACACTGGCCATAGAGCCCTGTGGCAACCTCTAGGCCTGGGGGAAACCTGCATTAGGGAGGAAATGCCTTAAGAGGAAACTCCCCTTAAGCTTTGAGTGTTGCTCTGTAGAAGGAAGAGAGTTGCCTTATTGCCCCAGGATGGGGCAGGGGAGCCCGGAGGCAGCGGTGCCTGAGCCTGGGACAGGGTTCTCCAGCCTGGAGGCCAAAGCTGTTGGTGGGACTCTTCCCTCCAGCCTCCTGCCTGGTCCCTGCAGGGGGCCGGGGACCCGTGCTGGGGCAGCAAACACTGCTGTAAAGCCTAAAGATGTCCCCAGGAGCTGCTCCCAGCTCTGCCTGGGAGCTGCTGCCGTCAGATTCACCCACTAGCAAGCAGTTCCTGGTGCAGGAGTGATAACTGCGTGGAGGAGAACAAGTCTGGGTGTCTAATACCAAGGTCTCCAACATCAGCTGAGCAGCGTTTATTTTAATGGTTTGGTTTTCTTTTTTTCTCCCCAGGAGTTTCCATAGTCCCCCAAAGCCATTTTCTGTCAGAAAAGGTGCAGGCATGTGCACGAGACAGCCGTTTCTCTGTGTTGTAACTGGGAACAAAGGCAGCTTTTCTTTTCATTCCAGCTCGAAAGGGAGCACAGAGCGTCAGCCCCAGGGAGGCAGCCCTGCTCCCTCGTCCTGGCTGTGCGTGTGAGCCCTTGCACGCTCCACCTCTGGAGGAAAGGCACTGAGGAAGAGCAGCCTGGGAGGGACCTCCCAGAGCCGGCTGGGGAGAGGGCTGGTCACCCCGCGGCCCATGGCGACTGCCGGGAGCAGCTCGGCGTGGCCAGTGGCCTCTGGGCACGGGCCTGCGGGCCTCCCCTGCGTTGCTGTAGGCGGGCACCGGAGCGTCCCCAGGCCTGGGCGCCCTGTGTGGGAGCCATGCCTGGGGACAAGGCCCCGGGCGGTGGCACCCAGAGCTGCTGCACGCACACAGGACTGAGCTCTGCAGAGGCTGCTGGCACCGGGGGGATGTGGGAGGTGCGGGCTCGGGCCTGCTGGGGCCTCTGTGAGGGGCAAGCAGGGGCTGCCCCACGCCGGGCACAGCCGGGCACAGCCGGGCACAGCCAGTCCCCGCCAGGTGTGGGTGTGAGCATCTCCACAGCAACCGCAAGGGCTTTGTGATGCAGGCGGCGCACCATGCCCAGAGGTCATTGTGATACGGGTCCCCATGGCGACCCCCGCGGGTATTTAAGGAGCCAGAGCCCTGGGGTGCCCACTGCCAGGAGAGCCACTCCCTCAGGAGGCAGCATCTCCCCTGGGTGACCATGGCCGGTTGTCGGCAGACGCCGCCGAAGATGCCCACGCAAGAGGAGGCAAACGCCCGCCCCCAGCCCAACAGCAGGCTGCCGGGCCTGCAGAACCAGTGCCAGGTGAGGGACGGGGCAGGAGGGGGAGGCCGGTGGTGGGACGGGGCCACGCGGAGCTGCCTTAGTGCCAGGGCCGGGCTTGCCGCCACTGTGGGGGCCGCTGTGCCAAGGCAGCCGCCTCCAGTCCTTGACTTCTCCTCCTCCTGCCCGCAGATGGGCCACAGGCGGCCGCTGGCAGCGCCGCAGGACAGCCAGGGACAGGCTTCGTCCCCCCATGGGAACAGGCTGCGACGGCTCCCCTGCCCACAGAGCTCGCAGGCCGCTGGGAGCCGACGCGCACAGGTAGGGAGCCCGAGGGAGACCGGGACAAACGTCTTCCCGAGTCCAGGAGCTGCCGACCGGCAGGCGGGAGCTGCAGGAGGGGACAGGAGGGCCCGGTCACATAGCAAACTGAGCCCCACAAGCCGTGCCTGCAGGCTGCCCGGGCATGTCGGGGATGCTCCCAGGAGTCACTGTGGGCCATGGCCGGAGCAGTGCGCTCCCCAGCCAGCTCTGGGAGCCGAGCGGCAACTCCCTGTGGGGCCGAGTGCTGCCCTGGGGGCTGGCAGGGGAGCCGGCACAGGGGCTTTTCCAGCTGGGACACGGGGGCACGGGCGAAGGGCCACAGTCACGCAGCCTCTCTCCTCGCATTCTCTTGCAGACGGACAGCGCAGCATGCAGGGTGACAATGCCCTCTGTCAGGGTGAGGCGCGAGGAGACAGCCCGTCTGCCAGCAAGGCAGGCAGCAGCACCACAGAAGGTGCACGCAGCTCGGGCACCAGGAGCTGCCAGAACTTGCTGCAAGCTCCCGCCTCTGCCAGCAGCAGCCTATGCAGCTTCTGGCCAGGGCAGGGGAAAGGCCAGCAGCACTGCAACCGGCAGACACCGAAAGCTTGTCCCATCTACTCGGGGCATCCCTGGTGAGCAGGGGAAAGCCACCAGTGCGCAGAGCAGGAGCCATGCCCCACGCAGCCCTGCAGCCAATGCCACAGCTGTCTCCCAGCCCACCCGCACCCGCGGCCTCCAGAACCAGCTGCAGCAGGAGATGGCACTGTCCACCCAAGCCATCCTGCAGCGGTTCAAGCGCGAGCTGCCTGCCTCCCCCTGCACGGCCCAGCCCGAGGGCTCTCCTGGCCACCAGGGCCATCAGGGGACGCAGAGCTCCTGCTCCTCTGGCAGAAACAGGCCCCACACCTTGGCGGCCCTGCAGGAAGGACCAACAGAAAGCCACAGTGCTGGGCCACAAGCAACGTGCCAGGCTGTGAGAGGTGCTCAGCTCCGGGTGATGGAGCGGGAGGACTTGATGCTGCCTGGCAGCGCATGCAGCCATCTCCTGGAGCAGAGCAGACACCTGCAGCGTCTTCTGAAAGACCTGGAGAGGCAACAGAGTTCCTCAGAGATGGAGAGCCGCCTCCTGGGAAAGGACGGTTCTCCAAGAGCGTGCAAGGAGGCAGGGAGACTGCAGCAGAAGAATGCTCAACTAGCTGCCCTCACCTTGCGGCTGGGAGAGCGAGCCGGGCAGCTGCAGGTGACCATCCATCGCCTGGTCAATGCTCGCGGGCCACTGCCCATCCAGCGCTCCGCTGAGCACCTGTGCCCGCCATTGCTTCCTCAGCCGAGGGGTGGGGAAACGGGAGAGCCCACCAGAGCTCTGCTGGCACGGGACAAGCGGCACGACTTGGCACAGAAGGCAGCTGAGGGGCTGGAGGCCCGAGCGGCTGCAGATGAAGAAGGATCCTCTGATGTGAGCACCCCCGGGCAAGCTTGTGAGGAGTTGCAGGTGCAGCTCGCCAAGGTGACAAATGAAAACACCCACCTGGCTGAAGAAAACGCTCGCCTGCGTGGGCAGATGGCTTTGACAGAACAGGTTCAGGCTGAAAATGCCAACCTGAAAGGGCAGCTAGCGCGACTGGCAGAGGAGCGAGACTCTACTATCCAAGCAACCATCTGTCTTTTTACCCGGCTGGAAGCGGCCGAGCGCGAGCTGAAAGCCGTGAGGGACAGGGCAGAAAGGAGTCAACAGCTGGAGAGGGAACATGAGGAGACAAAGCTGGCCCACAGGGAGCACAGAGAATCCCTGCGGGCATTCCCTGCCCATCTGAAGGAACTCAGTGACTGGTTTGAGAATCTAAAGAAACGCCGCCAGCAGCTGTTTCAGGAACTGGAATGGCTGGAAGGAGAAAGATCCAACAGCACCGTTTCCAAGCCGCAGCAGGCTAACCTGGGAGCAGACAAGGAGTCCGTCCTGCTGGAGGCTATGAGAAAACAACCGGCAGAGCTGCGAGCGTTCATCGCTCGTTACAGCTATGATCCTTTTGATGGTCCCAACGAGCGGCCTGAGCTGGAGCTTCCGCTAGTTGCTGGACAATACGTTTACGTCTTTGGAGACGTGGATGGAGACGGTTGGTACGTGGGAGAGCTGACCGACGGCACAAGGGGATTGATCCCCTCTAATCTCGTTGAGGAAGTTCCAGGTGACGGGCAACCTGATGACACCACAGTCTCCCCAGAGACAAGTGATTGGTGGCAGGGCATAGATGACGTCTGTCCTGTCTTCTCATAGAGCTTCTCATTAAACCTCTTTTAATGACCTCTCTGTGTAATCTCACTCCCTGTCCTGTTTGTCTGTGAGCTGAAGGGACTCTGTGCCTGCTATGGGGGACGTGGCGGGGGTGGACTGAGTGCCAGCTACTGGAGTCAACCCGAGGCCGTAGGCAGCTCTGGCTTGTGGTGCCAGCTACTGGTGTGCGTCCCAGCGCAGCCAGTGGAGTGAGGGGGGGTCCGAGTGCAGCTACTGGAGCCAGTGGGGATCTCAGCCATCAGGCACTAGGGGTGGGATTGGTGTGCGTCCTGAGAAACCACAGGGTATTTGCACTACAGTAGCATGTGCAGTAAAGAAAACTGGTCTTGCAGTTTGATCCAACACTGCATCTGCAAACAAAACGAGGCGGAGGCATGAGCAACATGGATGGAAACCTCACCTGCCACACCAAAGTTACGCCACGGAAACTCTTCCCTTTTTGTCACCTTCCTCGGGTTTGGTAAATCTTTTGCTGAGTCTGAAGCAAAGGCCCATTGCCTCTTCCTGCTTCTAACAGCTAACGTCTGGGTTTCACAGGCTGCTTTGTTGTGCGGCACCGCTTGCACCCCAGAGTTGCCTTCATAAATGCATCCTTGTACTAGGAAAGGAAAATTGCCTGTCATGCCAGTCATACCACTGTACTACCCTACCCGCAGGGCAACAGACCGCCCTGCTTGTAAGAGGATTTAATACAGGAAATAATCCTCAAGTATCTGGGTGTTTTAACAGTTTAATCACGTGCTCGCAGTCTGACTGCTGACACAATCTCACAAGAAAAAATATTAAGGGGGCTAAATCTGTGTTTCAAAAAAAGTGGGGTTTCTCTTTCCTTTCCTGAGAAAACTTGCTCCCTCTACGTTTCTGCCCTGTCATTTCATCTAGCAGCTTCGAAGAAGGGCTTCCCGGCCAGCTATTTTTGATGTCATGGTGAGCTCTGAGATGTTTGAGTTTGTTCCTTTCACGCCCCCAGAACTTGGAGTCCTGTGGCTACAACAGCATCTCTGCTGCGGTACAAAGCCAGGGCCCTTGCCAGGTCCTCACGATAACGCACTTGATGGGCAAGGTGAACACGTTATTTTACGCAGCTTCAGAAATCTCACTGCATTGTTGCCTGCGAAAAGCCACTTTCCTTTTGGCATTTGAGACACCTTTGAACACTGGCCATAGAGCCCTGTGGCAACCTCTAGGCCTGGGGGAAACCTGCATTAGGGAGGAAATGCCTTAAGAGGAAACTCCCCTTAAGCTTTGAGTGTTGCTCTGTAGAAGGAAGAGAGTTGCCTTATTGCCCCAGGATGGGGCAGGGGAGCCCGGAGGCAGCGGTGCCTGAGCCTGGGACAGGGTTCTCCAGCCTGGAGGCCAAAGCTGTTGGTGGGACTCTTCCCTCCAGCCTCCTGCCTGGTCCCTGCAGGGGGCCGGGGACCCGTGCTGGGGCAGCAAACACTGCTGTAAAGCCTAAAGATGTCCCCAGGAGCTGCTCCCAGCTCTGCCTGGGAGCTGCTGCCGTCAGATTCACCCACTAGCAAGCAGTTCCTGGTGCAGGAGTGATAACTGCGTGGAGGAGAACAAGTCTGGGTGTCTAATACCAAGGTCTCCAACATCAGCTGAGCAGCGTTTATTTTAATGGTTTGGTTTTCTTTTTTTCTCCCCAGGAGTTTCCATAGTCCCCCAAAGCCATTTTCTGTCAGAAAAGGTGCAGGCATGTGCACGAGACAGCCGTTTCTCTGTGTTGTAACTGGGAACAAAGGCAGCTTTTCTTTTCATTCCAGCTCGAAAGGGAGCACAGAGCGTCAGCCCCAGGGAGGCAGCCCTGCTCCCTCGTCCTGGCTGTGCGTGTGAGCCCTTGCACGCTCCACCTCTGGAGGAAAGGCACTGAAGAAGAGCAGCCTGGGAGGGACCTCCCAGAGCCGGCTGGGGAGAGGGCTGGTCACCCCGCGGCCCATGGCGACTGCCGGGAGCAGCTCGGCGTGGCCAGTGGCCTCTGGGCACGGGCCTGCGGGCCTCCCCTGCGTTGCTGTAGGTGGGCACCGGAGCGTCCCCAGGCCTGGGCGCCCTGTGTGGGAGCCATGCCTGGGGACAAGGCCCCGGGCGGTGGCACCCAGAGCTGCTGCACGCACACAGGACTGAGCTCTGCAGAGGCTGCTGGCACCGGGGGGATGTGGGAGGTGCGGGCTCGGGCCTGCTGGGGCCTCTGTGAGGGGCAAGCAGGGGCTGCCCCACGCCGGGCACAGCCGGGCACAGCCGGGCACAGCCAGTCCCCGCCAGGTGTGGGTGTGAGCATCTCCACAGCAACCGCAAGGGCTTTGTGATGCAGGCGGCGCACCATGCCCAGAGGTCATTGTGATACGGGTCCCCATGGCGACCCCGCGGGTATTTAAGGAGCCAGAGCCCTGGGGTGCCCACTGCCAGGAGAGCCACTCCCTCAGGAGGCAGCATCTCCCCTGGGTGACCATGGCCGGTTGTCAGCAGACGCCGCCGAAGATGCCCACGCAAGAGGAGGCAAACGCCCGCCCCCAGCCCAACAGCAGGCTGCCGGGCCTGCAGAACCAGCGCCAGGTGAGGGACGGGGCAGGAGGGGGAGGCCGGTGGTGGGACGGGGCCACGCGGAGCTGCCTTAGTGCCAGGGCCGGGCTTGCCGCCACTGTGGGGGCCGCTGTGCCAAGGCAGCCGCCTCCAGTCCTTGACTTCTCCTCCTCCTGCCCGCAGATGGGCCACAGGCGGCCGCTGGCAGCGCCGCAGGACAGCCAGGGACAGGCTTCGTCCCCCCATGGGAACAGGCTGCGACGGCTCCCCTGCCCACAGAGCTCGCAGGCCGCTGGGAGCCGACGCGCACAGGTAGGGAGCCCGAGGGAGACCGGGACAAACGTCTTCCCGAGTCCAGGAGCTGCCGACCGGCAGGCGGGAGCTGCAGGAGGGGACAGGAGGGCCCGGTCACATAGCAAACTGAGCCCCACAAGCCGTGCCTGCAGGCTGCCCGGGCATGTCGGGGATGCTCCCAGGAGTCACTGTGGGCCATGGCCGGAGCAGTGCGCTCCCCAGCCAGCTCTGGGAGCCGAGCGGCAACTCCCTGTGGGGCCGAGTGCTGCCCTGGGGGCTGGCAGGGGAGCCGGCACAGGGGCTTTTCCAGCTGGGACACGGGGGCACGGGCGAAGGGCCACAGTCACGCAGCCTCTCTCCTCGCATTCTCTTGCAGACGGACAGCGCAGCATGCAGGGTGACAATGCCCTCTGTCAGGGTGAGGCGCGAGGAGACAGCCCGTCTGCCAGCAAGGCAGGCAGCAGCACCACAGAAGGTGCACGCAGCTCGGGCACCAGGAGCTGCCAGAACTTGCTGCAAGCTCCCGCCTCTGCCAGCAGCAGCCTATGCAGCTTCTGGCCAGGGCAGGGGAAAGGCCAGCAGCACTGCAACCGGCAGACACCGAAAGCTTGTCCCATCTACTCGGGGCATCCCTGGTGAGCAGGGGAAAGCCACCAGTGCGCAGAGCAGGAGCCATGCCCCACGCAGCCCTGCAGCCAATGCCACAGCTGTCTCCCAGCCCACCCGCACCCGCTGCCTCCAGAACCAGCTGCAGCAGGAGATGGCACTGTCCACCCAAGCCATCCTGCAGCGGTTCAAGCGCGAGCTGCCTGCCTCCCCCTGCACGGCCCAGCCCGAGGGCTCTCCTGGCCACCAGGGCCATCAGGGGACGCAGAGCTCCTGCTCCTCTGGCAGAAACAGGCCCCACACCTTGGCGGCCCTGCAGGAAGGACCAACAGAAAGCCACAGTGCTGGGCCACAAGCAACGTGCCAGGCTGTGAGAGGTGCTCAGCTCCGGGTGATGGAGCGGGAGGACTTGATGCTGCCTGGCAGCGCATGCAGCCATCTCCTGGAGCAGAGCAGACACCTGCAGCGTCTTCTGAAAGACCTGGAGAGGCAACAGAGTTCCTCAGAGATGGAGAGCCGCCTCCTGGGAAAGGACGGTTCTCCAAGAGCGTGCAAGGAGGCAGGGAGACTGCAGCAGAAGAATGCTCAACTAGCTGCCCTCACCTTGCGGCTGGGAGAGCGAGCCGGGCAGCTGCAGGTGACCATCCATCGCCTGGTCAATGCTCGCGGGCCACTGCCCATCCAGCGCTCCGCTGAGCACCTGTGCCCGCCATTGCTTCCTCAGCCGAGGGGTGGGGAAACGGGAGAGCCCACCAGAGCTCTGCTGGCACGGGACAAGCGGCACGACTTGGCACAGAAGGCAGCTGAGGGGCTGGAGGCCCGAGCGGCTGCAGATGAAGAAGGATCCTCTGATGTGAGCACCCCCGGGCAAGCTTGTGAGGAGTTGCAGGTGCAGCTCGCCAAGGTGACAAATGAAAACACCCACCTGGCTGAAGAAAACGCTCGCCTGCGTGGGCAGATGGCTTTGACAGAACAGGTTCAGGCTGAAAATGCCAACCTGAAAGGGCAGCTAGCGCGACTGGCAGAGGAGCGAGACTCTACTATCCAAGCAACCATCTGTCTTTTTACCCGGCTGGAAGCGGCCGAGCGCGAGCTGAAAGCCGTGAGGGACAGGGCAGAAAGGAGTCAACAGCTGGAGAGGGAACATGAGGAGACAAAGCTGGCCCACAGGGAGCACAGAGAATCCCTGCGGGCATTCCCTGCCCATCTGAAGGAACTCAGTGACTGGTTTGAGAATCTAAAGAAACGCCGCCAGCAGCTGTTTCAGGAACTGGAATGGCTGGAAGGAGAAAGATCCAACAGCACCGTTTCCAAGCCGCAGCAGGCTAACCTGGGAGCAGACAAGGAGTCCGTCCTGCTGGAGGCTATGAGAAAACAACCGGCAGAGCTGCGAGCGTTCATCGCTCGTTACAGCTATGATCCTTTTGATGGTCCCAACGAGCGGCCTGAGCTGGAGCTTCCGCTAGTTGCTGGACAATACGTTTACGTCTTTGGAGACGTGGATGGAGACGGTTGGTACGTGGGAGAGCTGACCGACGGCACAAGGGGATTGATCCCCTCTAATCTCGTTGAGGAAGTTCCAGGTGACGGGCAACCTGATGACACCACAGTCTCCCCAGAGACAAGTGATTGGTGGCAGGGCATAGATGACGTCTGTCCTGTCTTCTCATAGAGCTTCTCATTAAACCTCTTTTAATGACCTCTCTGTGTAATCTCACTCCCTGTCCTGTTTGTCTGTGAGCTGAAGGGACTCTGTGCCTGCTATGGGGGACGTGGCGGGGGTGGACTGAGTGCCAGCTACTGGAGTCAACCCGAGGCCGTAGGCAGCTCTGGCTTGTGGTGCCAGCTACTGGTGTGCGTCCCAGCGCAGCCAGTGGAGTGAGGGGGGGTCCGAGTGCAGCTACTGGAGCCAGTGGGGATCTCAGCCATCAGGCACTAGGGGTGGGATTGGTGTGCGTCCTGAGAAACCACAGGGTATTTGCACTACAGTAGCATGTGCAGTAAAGAAAACTGGTCTTGCAGTTTGATCCAACACTGCATCTGCAAACAAAACGAGGCGGAGGCATGAGCAACATGGATGGAAACCTCACCTGCCACACCAAAGTTACGCCACGGAAACTCTTCCCTTTTTGTCACCTTCCTCGGGTTTGGTAAATCTTTTGCTGAGTCTGAAGCAAAGGCCCATTGCCTCTTCCTGCTTCTAACAGCTAACGTCTGGGTTTCACAGGCTGCTTTGTTGTGCGGCACCGCTTGCACCCCAGAGTTGCCTTCATAAATGCATCCTTGTACTAGGAAAGGAAAATTGCCTGTCATGCCAGTCATACCACTGTACTACCCTACCCGCAGGGCAACAGACCGCCCTGCTTGTAAGAGGATTTAATACAGGAAATAATCCTCAAGTATCTGGGTGTTTTAACAGTTTAATCACGTGCTCGCAGTCTGACTGCTGACACAATCTCACAAGAAAAAATATTAAGGGGGCTAAATCTGTGTTTCAAAAAAAGTGGGGTTTCTCTTTCCTTTCCTGAGAAAACTTGCTCCCTCTACGTTTCTGCCCTGTCATTTCATCTAGCAGCTTCGAAGAAGGGCTTCCCGGCCAGCTATTTTGATGTCATGGTGAGCTCTGAGATGTTTGAGTTTGTTCCTTTCACGCCCCCAGAACTTGGAGTCCTGTGGCTACAACAGCATCTCTGCTGCGGTACAAAGCCAGGGCCCTTGCCAGGTCCTCACGATAACGCACTTGATGGGCAAGGTGAACACGTTATTTTACGCAGCTTCAGAAATCTCACTGCATTGTTGCCTGCGAAAAGCCACTTTCCTTTTGGCATTTGAGACACCTTTGAACACTGGCCATAGAGCCCTGTGGCAACCTCTAGGCCTGGGGGAAACCTGCATTAGGGAGGAAATGCCTTAAGAGGAAACTCCCCTTAAGCTTTGAGTGTTGCTCTGTAGAAGGAAGAGAGTTGCCTTATTGCCCCAGGATGGGGTAGGGGAGCCCGGAGGCAGCGGTGCCTGAGCCTGGGACAGGGTTCTCCAGCCTGGAGGCCAAAGCTGTTGGTGGGACTCTTCCCTCCAGCCTCCTGCCTGGTCCCTGCAGGGGGCCGGGGACCCGTGCTGGGGCAGCAAACACTGCTGTAAAGCCTAAAGATGTCCCCAGGAGCTGCTCCCAGCTCTGCCTGGGAGCTGCTGCCGTCAGATTCACCCACTAGCAAGCAGTTCCTGGTGCAGGAGTGATAACTGCGTGGAGGAGAACAAGTCTGGGTGTCTAATACCAAGGTCTCCAACATCAGCTGAGCAGCGTTTATTTTAATGGTTTGGTTTTCTTTTTTTCTCCCCAGGAGTTTCCATAGTCCCCCAAAGCCATTTTCTGTCAGAAAAGGTGCAGGCATGTGCACGAGACAGCCGTTTCTCTGTGTTGTAACTGGGAACAAAGGCAGCTTTTCTTTTCATTCCAGCTCGAAAGGGAGCACAGAGCGTCAGCCCCAGGGAGGCAGCCCTGCTCCCTCGTCCTGGCTGTGCGTGTGAGCCCTTGCACGCTCCACCTCTGGAGGAAAGGCACTGAAGAAGAGCAGCCTGGGAGGGACCTCCCAGAGCCGGCTGGGGAGAGGGCTGGTCACCCCGCGGCCCATGGCGACTGCCGGGAGCAGCTCGGCGTGGCCAGTGGCCTCTGGGCACGGGCCTGCGGGCCTCCCCTGCGTTCTGTAGGCGGGCACCGGAGCGTCCCCAGGCCTGGGCGCCCTGTGTGGGAGCCATGCCTGGGGACAAGGCCCCGGGCGGTGGCACCCAGAGCTGCTGCACGCACACAGGACTGAGCTCTGCAGAGGCTGCTGGCACCGGGGGGATGTGGGAGGTGCGGGCTCGGGCCTGCTGGGGCCTCTGTGAGGGGCAAGCAGGGGCTGCCCCACGCCGGGCACAGCCGGGCACAGCCGGGCACAGCCAGTCCCCGCCAGGTGTGGGTGTGAGCATCTCCACAGCAACCGCAAGGGCTTTGTGATGCAGGCGGCGCACCATGCCCAGAGGTCATTGTGATACGGGTCCCCATGGCGACCCCGCGGGTATTTAAGGAGCCAGAGCCCTGGGGTGCCCACTCCCAGGAGAGCCACTCCCTCAGGAGGCAGCATCTCCCCTGGGTGACCATGGCCGGTTGTCGGCAGACGCCGCCGAAGATGCCCACGCAAGAGGAGGCAAACGCCCGCCCCCAGCCCAACAGCAGGCTGCCGGGCCTGCAGAACCAGCGCCAGGTGAGGGACGGGGCAGGAGGGGGAGGCCGGTGGTGGGACGGGGCCACGCGGAGCTGCCTTAGTGCCAGGGCCGGGCTTGCCGCCACTGTGGGGGCCGCTGTGCCAAGGCAGCCGCCTCCAGTCCTTGACTTCTCCTCCTCCTGCCCGCAGATGGGCCACAGGCGGCCGCTGGCAGCGCCGCAGGACAGCCAGGGACAGGCTTCGTCCCCCCATGGGAACAGGCTGCGACGGCTCCCCTGCCCACAGAGCTCGCAGGCCGCTGGGAGCCGACGCGCACAGGTAGGGAGCCCGAGGGAGACCGGGACAAACGTCTTCCCGAGTCCAGGAGCTGCCGACCGGCAGGCGGGAGCTGCAGGAGGGGACAGGAGGGCCCGGTCACATAGCAAACTGAGCCCCACAAGCCGTGCCTGCAGGCTGCCCGGGCATGTCGGGGATGCTCCCAGGAGTCACTGTGGGCCATGGCCGGAGCAGTGCGCTCCCCAGCCAGCTCTGGGAGCCGAGCGGCAACTCCCTGTGGGGCCGAGTGCTGCCCTGGGGGCTGGCAGGGGAGCCGGCACAGGGGCTTTTCCAGCTGGGACACGGGGGCACGGGCGAAGGGCCACAGTCACGCAGCCTCTCTCCTCGCATTCTCTTGCAGACGGACAGCGCAGCATGCAGGGTGACAATGCCCTCTGTCAGGGTGAGGCGCGAGGAGACAGCCCGTCTGCCAGCAAGGCAGGCAGCAGCACCACAGAAGGTGCACGCAGCTCGGGCACCAGGAGCTGCCAGAACTTGCTGCAAGCTCCCGCCTCTGCCAGCAGCAGCCTATGCAGCTTCTGGCCAGGGCAGGGGAAAGGCCAGCAGCACTGCAACCGGCAGACACCGAAAGCTTGTCCCATCTACTCGGGGCATCCCTGGTGAGCAGGGGAAAGCCACCAGTGCGCAGAGCAGGAGCCATGCCCCACGCAGCCCTGCAGCCCATGCCACAGCTGTCTCCCAGCCCACCCGCACCCGCTGCCTCCAGAACCAGCTGCAGCAGGAGATGGCACTGTCCACCCAAGCCATCCTGCAGCGGTTCAAGCGCGAGCTGCCTGCCTCCCCCTGCACGGCCCAGCCCGAGGGCTCTCCTGGCCACCAGGGCCATCAGGGGACGCAGAGCTCCTGCTCCTCTGGCAGAAACAGGCCCCACACCTTGGCGGCCCTGCAGGAAGGACCAACAGAAAGCCACAGTGCTGGGCCACAAGCAACGTGCCAGGCTGTGAGAGGTGCTCAGCTCCGGGTGATGGAGCGGGAGGACTTGATGCTGCCTGGCAGCGCATGCAGCCATCTCCTGGAGCAGAGCAGACACCTGCAGCGTCTTCTGAAAGACCTGGAGAGGCAACAGAGTTCCTCAGAGATGGAGAGCCGCCTCCTGGGAAAGGACGGTTCTCCAAGAGCGTGCAAGGAGGCAGGGAGACTGCAGCAGAAGAATGCTCAACTAGCTGCCCTCACCTTGCGGCTGGGAGAGCGAGCCAGGCAGCTGCAGGTGACCATCCATCGCCTGGTCAATGCTCGCGGGCCACTGCCCATCCAGCGCTCCGCTGAGCACCTGTGCCCGCCATTGCTTCCTCAGCCGAGGGGTGGGGAAACGGGAGAGCCCACCAGAGCTCTGCTGGCACGGGACAAGCGGCACGACTTGGCACAGAAGGCAGCTGAGGGGCTGGAGGCCCGAGCGGCTGCAGATGAAGAAGGATCCTCTGATGTGAGCACCCCCGGGCAAGCTTGTGAGGAGTTGCAGGTGCAGCTCGCCAAGGTGACAAATGAAAACACCCACCTGGCTGAAGAAAACGCTCGCCTGCGTGGGCAGATGGCTTTGACAGAACAGGTTCAGGCTGAAAATGCCAACCTGAAAGGGCAGCTAGCGCGACTGGCAGAGGAGCGAGACTCTACTATCCAAGCAACCATCTGTCTTTTTACCCGGCTGGAAGCGGCCGAGCGCGAGCTGAAAGCCGTGAGGGACAGGGCAGAAAGGAGTCAACAGCTGGAGAGGGAACATGAGGAGACAAAGCTGGCCCACAGGGAGCACAGAGAATCCCTGCGGGCATTCCCTGCCCATCTGAAGGAACTCAGTGACTGGTTTGAGAATCTAAAGAAACGCCGCCAGCAGCTGTTTCAGGAACTGGAATGGCTGGAAGGAGAAAGATCCAACAGCACCGTTTCCAAGCCGCAGCAGGCTAACCTGGGAGCAGACAAGGAGTCCGTCCTGCTGGAGGCTATGAGAAAACAACCGGCAGAGCTGCGAGCGTTCATCGCTCGTTACAGCTATGATCCTTTTGATGGTCCCAACGAGCGGCCTGAGCTGGAGCTTCCGCTAGTTGCTGGACAATACGTTTACGTCTTTGGAGACGTGGATGGAGACGGTTGGTACGTGGGAGAGCTGACCGACGGCACAAGGGGATTGATCCCCTCTAATCTCGTTGAGGAAGTTCCAGGTGACGGGCAACCTGATGACACCACAGTCTCCCCAGAGACAAGTGATTGGTGGCAGGGCATAGATGACGTCTGTCCTGTCTTCTCATAGAGCTTCTCATTAAACCTCTTTTAATGACCTCTCTGTGTAATCTCACTCCCTGTCCTGTTTGTCTGTGAGCTGAAGGGACTCTGTGCCTGCTATGGGGGACGTGGCGGGGGTGGACTGAGTGCCAGCTACTGGAGTCAACCCGAGGCCGTAGGCAGCTCTGGCTTGTGGTGCCAGCTACTGGTGTGCGTCCCAGCGCAGCCAGTGGAGTGAGGGGGGGTCCGAGTGCAGCTACTGGAGCCAGTGGGGATCTCAGCCATCAGGCACTAGGGGTGGGATTGGTGTGCGTCCTGAGAAACCACAGGGTATTTGCACTACAGTAGCATGTGCAGTAAAGAAAACTGGTCTTGCAGTTTGATCCAACACTGCATCTGCAAACAAAACGAGGCGGAGGCATGAGCAACATGGATGGAAACCTCACCTGCCACACCAAAGTTACGCCACGGAAACTCTTCCCTTTTTGTCACCTTCCTCGGGTTTGGTAAATCTTTTGCTGAGTCTGAAGCAAAGGCCCATTGCCTCTTCCTGCTTCTAACAGCTAACGTCTGGGTTTCACAGGCTGCTTTGTTGTGCGGCACCGCTTGCACCCCAGAGTTGCCTTCATAAATGCATCCTTGTACTAGGAAAGGAAAATTGCCTGTCATGCCAGTCATACCACTGTACTACCCTACCCGCAGGGCAACAGACCGCCCTGCTTGTAAGAGGATTTAATACAGGAAATAATCCTCAAGTATCTGGGTGTTTTAACAGTTTAATCACGTGCTCGCAGTCTGACTGCTGACACAATCTCACAAGAAAAAATATTAAGGGGGCTAAATCTGTGTTTCAAAAAAAGTGGGGTTTCTCTTTCCTTTCCTGAGAAAACTTGCTCCCTCTACGTTTCTGCCCTGTCATTTCATCTAGCAGCTTCGAAGAAGGGCTTCCCGGCCAGCTATTTTTGATGTCATGGTGAGCTCTGAGATGTTTGAGTTTGTTCCTTTCACGCCCCCAGAACTTGGAGTCCTGTGGCTACAACAGCATCTCTGCTGCGGTACAAAGCCAGGGCCCTTGCCAGGTCCTCACGATAACGCACTTGATGGGCAAGGTGAACACGTTATTTTACGCAGCTTCAGAAATCTCACTGCATTGTTGCCTGCGAAAAGCCACTTTCCTTTTGGCATTTGAGACACCTTTGAACACTGGCCATAGAGCCCTGTGGCAACCTCTAGGCCTGGGGGAAACCTGCATTAGGGAGGAAATGCCTTAAGAGGAAACTCCCCTTAAGCTTTGAGTGTTGCTCTGTAGAAGGAAGAGAGTTGCCTTATTGCCCCAGGATGGGGTAGGGGAGCCCGGAGGCAGCGGTGCCTGAGCCTGGGACAGGGTTCTCCAGCCTGGAGGCCAAAGCTGTTGGTGGGACTCTTCCCTCCAGCCTCCTGCCTGGTCCCTGCAGGGGGCCGGGGACCCGTGCTGGGGCAGCAAACACTGCTGTAAAGCCTAAAGATGTCCCCAGGAGCTGCTCCCAGCTCTGCCTGGGAGCTGCTGCCGTCAGATTCACCCACTAGCAAGCAGTTCCTGGTGCAGGAGTGATAACTGCGTGGAGGAGAACAAGTCTGGGTGTCTAATACCAAGGTCTCCAACATCAGCTGAGCAGCGTTTATTTTAATGGTTTGGTTTTCTTTTTTTCTCCCCAGGAGTTTCCATAGTCCCCCAAAGCCATTTTCTGTCAGAAAAGGTGCAGGCATGTGCATGAGACAGCCGTTTCTCTGTGTTGTAACTGGGAACAAAGGCAGCTTTTCTTTTCATTCCAGCTCGAAAGGGAGCACAGAGTGTCAGCCCCAGGGAGGCAGCCCTGCTCCCTCGTCCTGGCTGTGGGTGTGAGCCCTTGCACGCTCCACCTCTGGAGGAAAGGCACTGAGGAAGAGCAGCCTGGGAGGGACCTCCCAGAGCCGGCTGGGGAGAGGGCTGGTCACCCCGCGGCCCATGGCGACTGCCGGGAGCAGCTCGGCGTGGCCAGTGGCCTCTGGGCACGGGCCTGCGGGCCTCCCCTGCGTTGCTGTAGGCGGGCACCGGAGCGTCCCCAGGCCTGGGCGCCCTGTGTGGGAGCCATGCCTGGGGACAAGGCCCCGGGCGGTGGCACCCAGAGCTGCTGCACGCACACAGGACTGAGCTCTGCAGAGGCTGCTGGCACCGGGGGGATGTGGGAGGTGCGGGCTCGGGCCTGCTGGGGCCTCTGTGAGGGGCAAGCAGGGGCTGCCCCACGCCGGGCACAGCCGGGCACAGCCGGGCACAGCCAGTCCCCGCCAGGTGTGGGTGTGAGCATCTCCACAGCAACCGCAAGGGCTTTGTGATGCAGGCGGCGCACCATGCCCAGAGGTCATTGTGATACGGGTCCCCATGGCGACCCCGCGGGTATTTAAGGAGCCAGAGCCCTGGGGTGCCCACTGCCAGGAGAGCCACTCCCTCAGGAGGCAGCATCTCCCCTGGGTGACCATGGCCGGTTGTCGGCAGACGCCGCCGAAGATGCCCACGCAAGAGGAGGCAAACGCCCGCCCCCAGCCCAACAGCAGGCTGCCGGGCCTGCAGAACCAGCGCCAGGTGAGGGACGGGGCAGGAGGGGGAGGCCGGTGGTGGGACGGGGCCACGCGGAGCTGCCTTAGTGCCAGGGCCGGGCTTGCCGCCACTGTGGGGGCCGCTGTGCCAAGGCAGCCGCCTCCAGTCCTTGACTTCTCCTCCTCCTGCCCGCAGATGGGCCACAGGCGGCCGCTGGCAGCGCCGCAGGACAGCCAGGGACAGGCTTCGTCCCCCCATGGGAACAGGCTGCGACGGCTCCCCTGCCCACAGAGCTCGCAGGCCGCTGGGAGCCGACGCGCACAGGTAGGGAGCCCGAGGGAGACCGGGACAAACGTCTTCCCGAGTCCAGGAGCTGCCGACCGGCAGGCGGGAGCTGCAGGAGGGGACAGGAGGGCCCGGTCACATAGCAAACTGAGCCCCACAAGCCGTGCCTGCAGGCTGCCCGGGCATGTCGGGGATGCTCCCAGGAGTCACTGTGGGCCATGGCCGGAGCAGTGCGCTCCCCAGCCAGCTCTGGGAGCCGAGCGGCAACTCCCTGTGGGGCCGAGTGCTGCCCTGGGGGCTGGCAGGGGAGCCGGCACAGGGGCTTTTCCAGCTGGGACACGGGGGCACGGGCGAAGGGCCACAGTCACGCAGCCTCTCTCCTCGCATTCTCTTGCAGACGGACAGCGCAGCATGCAGGGTGACAATGCCCTCTGTCAGGGTGAGGCGCGAGGAGACAGCCCGTCTGCCAGCAAGGCAGGCAGCAGCACCACAGAAGGTGCACGCAGCTCGGGCACCAGGAGCTGCCAGAACTTGCTGCAAGCTCCCGCCTCTGCCAGCAGCAGCCTATGCAGCTTCTGGCCAGGGCAGGGGAAAGGCCAGCAGCACTGCAACCGGCAGACACCGAAAGCTTGTCCCATCTACTCGGGGCATCCCTGGTGAGCAGGGGAAAGCCACCAGTGCGCAGAGCAGGAGCCATGCCCCACGCAGCCCTGCAGCCAATGCCACAGCTGTCTCCCAGCCCACCCGCACCCGCTGCCTCCAGAACCAGCTGCAGCAGGAGATGGCACTGTCCACCCAAGCCATCCTGCAGCGGTTCAAGCGCGAGCTGCCTGCCTCCCCCTGCACGGCCCAGCCCGAGGGCTCTCCTGGCCACCAGGGCCATCAGGGGACGCAGAGCTCCTGCTCCTCTGGCAGAAACAGGCCCCACACCTTGGCGGCCCTGCAGGAAGGACCAACAGAAAGCCACAGTGCTGGGCCACAAGCAACGTGCCAGGCTGTGAGAGGTGCTCAGCTCCGGGTGATGGAGCGGGAGGACTTGATGCTGCCTGGCAGCGCATGCAGCCATCTCCTGGAGCAGAGCAGACACCTGCAGCGTCTTCTGAAAGACCTGGAGAGGCAACAGAGTTCCTCAGAGATGGAGAGCCGCCTCCTGGGAAAGGACGGTTCTCCAAGAGCGTGCAAGGAGGCAGGGAGACTGCAGCAGAAGAATGCTCAACTAGCTGCCCTCACCTTGCGGCTGGGAGAGCGAGCCAGGCAGCTGCAGGTGACCATCCATCGCCTGGTCAATGCTCGCGGGCCACTGCCCATCCAGCGCTCCGCTGAGCACCTGTGCCCGCCATTGCTTCCTCAGCCGAGGGGTGGGGAAACGGGAGAGCCCACCAGAGCTCTGCTGGCACGGGACAAGCGGCACGACTTGGCACAGAAGGCAGCTGAGGGGCTGGAGGCCCGAGCGGCTGCAGATGAAGAAGGATCCTCTGATGTGAGCACCCCCGGGCAAGCTTGTGAGGAGTTGCAGGTGCAGCTCGCCAAGGTGACAAATGAAAACACCCACCTGGCTGAAGAAAACGCTCGCCTGCGTGGGCAGATGGCTTTGACAGAACAGGTTCAGGCTGAAAATGCCAACCTGAAAGGGCAGCTAGCGCGACTGGCAGAGGAGCGAGACTCTACTATCCAAGCAACCATCTGTCTTTTTACCCGGCTGGAAGCGGCCGAGCGCGAGCTGAAAGCCGTGAGGGACAGGGCAGAAAGGAGTCAACAGCTGGAGAGGGAACATGAGGAGACAAAGCTGGCCCACAGGGAGCACAGAGAATCCCTGCGGGCATTCCCTGCCCATCTGAAGGAACTCAGTGACTGGTTTGAGAATCTAAAGAAACGCCGCCAGCAGCTGTTTCAGGAACTGGAATGGCTGGAAGGAGAAAGATCCAACAGCACCGTTTCCAAGCCGCAGCAGGCTAACCTGGGAGCAGACAAGGAGTCCGTCCTGCTGGAGGCTATGAGAAAACAACCGGCAGAGCTGCGAGCGTTCATCGCTCGTTACAGCTATGATCCTTTTGATGGTCCCAACGAGCGGCCTGAGCTGGAGCTTCCGCTAGTTGCTGGACAATACGTTTACGTCTTTGGAGACGTGGATGGAGACGGTTGGTACGTGGGAGAGCTGACCGACGGCACAAGGGGATTGATCCCCTCTAATCTCGTTGAGGAAGTTCCAGGTGACGGGCAACCTGATGACACCACAGTCTCCCCAGAGACAAGTGATTGGTGGCAGGGCATAGATGACGTCTGTCCTGTCTTCTCATAGAGCTTCTCATTAAACCTCTTTTAATGACCTCTCTGTGTAATCTCACTCCCTGTCCTGTTTGTCTGTGAGCTGAAGGGACTCTGTGCCTGCTATGGGGGACGTGGCGGGGGTGGACTGAGTGCCAGCTACTGGAGTCAACCCGAGGCCGTAGGCAGCTCTGGCTTGTGGTGCCAGCTACTGGTGTGCGTCCCAGCGCAGCCAGTGGAGTGAGGGGGGGTCCGAGTGCAGCTACTGGAGCCAGTGGGGATCTCAGCCATCAGGCACTAGGGGTGGGATTGGTGTGCGTCCTGAGAAACCACAGGGTATTTGCACTACAGTAGCATGTGCAGTAAAGAAAACTGGTCTTGCAGTTTGATCCAACACTGCATCTGCAAACAAAACGAGGCGGAGGCATGAGCAACATGGATGGAAACCTCACCTGCCACACCAAAGTTACGCCACGGAAACTCTTCCCTTTTTGTCACCTTCCTCGGGTTTGGTAAATCTTTTGCTGAGTCTGAAGCAAAGGCCCATTGCCTCTTCCTGCTTCTAACAGCTAACGTCTGGGTTTCACAGGCTGCTTTGTTGTGCGGCACCGCTTGCACCCCAGAGTTGCCTTCATAAATGCATCCTTGTACTAGGAAAGGAAAATTGCCTGTCATGCCAGTCATACCACTGTACTACCCTACCCGCAGGGCAACAGACCGCCCTGCTTGTAAGAGGATTTAATACAGGAAATAATCCTCAAGTATCTGGGTGTTTTAACAGTTTAATCACGTGCTCGCAGTCTGACTGCTGACACAATCTCACAAGAAAAAATATTAAGGGGGCTAAATCTGTGTTTCAAAAAAAGTGGGGTTTCTCTTTCCTTTCCTGAGAAAACTTGCTCCCTCTACGTTTCTGCCCTGTCATTTCATCTAGCAGCTTCGAAGAAGGGCTTCCCGGCCAGCTATTTTTGATGTCATGGTGAGCTCTGAGATGTTTGAGTTTGTTCCTTTCACGCCCCCAGAACTTGGAGTCCTGTGGCTACAACAGCATCTCTGCTGCGGTACAAAGCCAGGGCCCTTGCCAGGTCCTCACGATAACGCACTTGATGGGCAAGGTGAACACGTTATTTTACGCAGCTTCAGAAATCTCACTGCATTGTTGCCTGCGAAAAGCCACTTTCCTTTTGGCATTTGAGACACCTTTGAACACTGGCCATAGAGCCCTGTGGCAACCTCTAGGCCTGGGGGAAACCTGCATTAGGGAGGAAATGCCTTAAGAGGAAACTCCCCTTAAGCTTTGAGTGTTGCTCTGTAGAAGGAAGAGAGTTGCCTTATTGCCCCAGGATGGGGTAGGGGAGCCCGGAGGCAGCGGTGCCTGAGCCTGGGACAGGGTTCTCCAGCCTGGAGGCCAAAGCTGTTGGTGGGACTCTTCCCTCCAGCCTCCTGCCTGGTCCCTGCAGGGGGCCGGGGACCCGTGCTGGGGCAGCAAACACTGCTGTAAAGCCTAAAGATGTCCCCAGGAGCTGCTCCCAGCTCTGCCTGGGAGCTGCTGCCGTCAGATTCACCCACTAGCAAGCAGTTCCTGGTGCAGGAGTGATAACTGCGTGGAGGAGAACAAGTCTGGGTGTCTAATACCAAGGTCTCCAACATCAGCTGAGCAGCGTTTATTTTAATGGTTTGGTTTTCTTTTTTTCTCCCCAGGAGTTTCCATAGTCCCCCAAAGCCATTTTCTGTCAGAAAAGGTGCAGGCATGTGCACGAGACAGCCGTTTCTCTGTGTTGTAACTGGGAACAAAGGCAGCTTTTCTTTTCTTTCCACTTGACAGTGGGCAAGACAAACCTTTGATCTGACCCAGCAGAGCTGTTCTGATGCTCTTGTAGGAACACTGGAGTAATATGCTCCCCCTCTGCTCCTATAGAGAGGAATAGAGCGGTCTTCTGTGCACGCCTACTATTCTGTCATAAGTTTGCTCTAAAGCACATGATACCAACATCCACTGAAAGCCTCAGAGTGCTTCCAGATTCAGGGATGAGGAAGAAAACTGTGCTGGAGCCTGATGGGAGAAGTACAGGCACAGAAGCCTCCTCTGGAAAGTTCTGCACCTGCCATGACCCCAGGTTCTGGACAAGCAGGGTGTTAAGTTAACCTTCCCTCTCCCGACTTTGGGAGGAGGAGACTAGTTAAAGAGTAGTTCTAACAGAAAGAGGGAATCTGTCAAACAAAACGCTGAACAGTCCCTGAATTGCTCGTCAATTGCTCAAAAAATGAGGCCAGTTATTTAACCCGTTACAGTCCAGGACCAACATCAGGATTCTCACAAATATACAAAACCTCCCTCCCAAAGAACTACGTGGTTCATGCGCTTAATTCCCCCAGTTCTTGACAAGGAAGTTCGGGTCACAGACTCCAAAGGCCTTCAACAAGGGACAACCTATCATTCTAAAAATGCAATTCAAAAATTCTCAAAACTGACAACATTTAAAGTGCGGTCAACACTTAATATAATGAGTGGGCACCAATTAAGGAGTGCTGCCAACTCTATGCACTAGCACAGGGATGTGCTCTTCCCTACACAGTACTGAGCAGAACAGTCTAGTCTAGACTTGAGCTATGCAGAGGCTTGATCAGAATACACATATCGTTCTAGAAAGATACCCAAGAGGAAGATGACTAATCTTTATAACGCTGAAAGCAACAATGGGAGGTTTGCGCCAGCTGATGATTTCCAATCTAGAAACTTCAGTGAAGGCGTCAAGCTACCAATAGAACAATAAAACAGTAGCTTCAATGCATACACAAAAATGAAATTTTGAGTGCCTACATGCAAGGTAGGTCTCATGCAGCAGAAACAGATGCAGTCAATCTCCTGAGCTTACTTTGTTTTCAAAACAAAACAAAAAAAAAAAAAGCAGAGCATGCATTTGCTGCCTTAACAGAATAACATCTAGAATGCCCCTCACTCCTCATGAGACTTACAATTTTACATACCGGGAAGACCAGGTACAGGTAGACCGAAGTACAATTACAACTTGTTGTACACCACAAAGTATAAATCAATGAAGATGCTTCATACCAGTCAAATGTCAATAAACTATACTTTCCACAGAAAACAGAACTTACAACTATTTACCAGAAACAATCTAACCGTTTATCTAAATTTAAGCAAAAATCTGCCTCCAGTGGCAATTCTCAAAATACTCTTCTTTGCTGCAGATTAAAGATGGTATGTTACAACCTAAAAAAGCATCCACTTCATCACCACGAATACACCTGCACTACGCATGTTTCCCATGCAAATGAGCACCCTAACTTGGCCAACAGGCTGACACATGCCATGCTCATTAACATGGGAAACATGGGATACTTTTTCATTCCGTCTTCTTTTTTATATCTTGCTTTACCAAGCAAACCCTTCACTGTCCATTAAAAGCTTAATTAAAGTAGCCCTTGGTTCTTAAGCAGGTAAGAATATTGAAAAGCTATCGGTCCAGACCCTAGCATTACTATCAAATATAGTTAGCTCAAGAAAGATGTTGGTTTACCTCCCCTTACCCCTTACCTGCTCTGGACTGAACAATTCTTCCTGAAAAAACATGAGGGAGAACTCAGCTGGGCGGTGATCTGGTTCTTTGCTCCGTTTTTCATCTGTTTCCTGTGTGGTCAGAAGTTCTTGTAGTATTTTAGCAGCAGTTTCTATAGACAGAGTGGTATCGGCAGCACAAAGAATGTTAGAAGGCTGTAACGGAGACAAATTCAGTGCTCCATCTGCTTCCACCAGAAATGATGTGTCTGAAGTTACAGGAGTGAGACATTCCAGCTGGCTTTCCTCAGTTGAAGAAGGTGCATAACTATTAACAGGCAGTGCCTGATTTCCATTAAACTCCAGGATTGAATACTGGCTCTCTACAGGTGCCACTCCCACCTTTTCAGCTTTGCATGATGAATGCACCTCAGCGGCAACCTGAAACATGGCTTCAAGACTGACTTCTGCCTTCTTGTTTTCTGCAGATATATTACATAGCCAGTCAGACGGCATCAGCTCAGCTTCATAACATGACTGCATTGGAGAATTCTGGAAAAAACAAAATACAGTGAACTTTTGTATAAAAAAATTACCGTGACAGGATGTGTATTGATTCTGTTTATCCATTTATCCAAAAGCTTGAAAGATTGTCTGTTATTCTCAGTTAAAATAGCAAGTTTAACCAGAAGAAAAAAGAAAAAAGCTACTGCTTTGTCTTGGTTTTCATTAACCACCTTACTCTTGGCACGCTTCCTTTCTTTTATTCATGGTCTATCCTGGAGAGAAGGTCACTTACTAGGAGCTGGTGTATGCCTGCAGATGCATTGTCTGCACACCCTTTGCACCGCAGGTGTTAAATATACCCAAGCATTCAAATCAGAGGCTTCTGGTCTTAGTAGGACCTGTGGGGGTACATCAGAACCACCCTCTTCACGTGCCACATACGTAATAGAAAATGAGAGAGAAAATCCACCCGCCTTCAGTTCCTTCTAAAACTCAAGCATTCCTGTTGTTGTAGTATAAAAAAATCAGTATAAACCACAACATTTTTAAGCAAAAGAAAAAGGTCCACATGCTGTAAATGTGCATACGGACAACACAACTTGAGGAACTCACCGCTTCTTAACCAATAATACCATTTTCCTCCTCAAGTGATTGTCCATAGGCACATCTACACAAGGGGTGCCCCCCAGGGATGCCCCAGTCCCAAGATGAGTGGGAGTTCAAATACCGGTGAAAGCAAATACTGCAAAACTGCCCTGCCTGTCACAGCCTCACATCTGGACTCTCCGGTCATGACAGTATCCCACAGAGGCACAACTCAAAGTCTGCATCGATCTGCATAAAAACCCGACAGAATTTCAGGTCAGAAACACTTCTTGTAGAACCTACAGAGACTGCCTTTGCCATCACAGATCAGGTCTGAACACTACTAAAATTTTTCACTGTAATGACATCACAGGACGACAGGACACAATCAGCAATCCAGTGATGATTCTTTTAGTAGCATTCATATATATCGAATAACCTTTAAAACAGAATGAAGACAATGAAAGAGTTTTTCCAAAGCAGCAAGTCCTACCCAAGTGGAATGATAGATGACATTTTAACAGCCAGTGTCTGTACTGCTACTTCTTCTGGAGGTGACTCAGTCAAAGGACACTAGAAGGGTCACTTCTTCTGACAAATACAAGTCATACAATGATGTTGAACAGAAACTCAGGTCTATTTAAAATACAGCCTTCTTTTGGAAGAGATCCACAATGAAGGATTAGTCCTTAGTGCCTGACTATCCTTAGACCTTTTAGCCGAGGTCACGGTTAATGAAAAGCTACTTCCAGAGACGAGTAAATTGGAGAACAGGAAGCTACAGGATCACCTACTACGAAAGCCGTATCAGATCAAATGCCAGTGAAGGACTTGGTCTCTCCCTGATGGAGATACCACAAAGAGATGAGATCCCGTCTTCTGGGTGTGTGATGTCAAGTCCTAGTGTGGATTTGTGTAGATGTGCCAGTTTGCAGATAGCCACAAACTGTGGAGGGTGGGGGGAAAACGGAGGGGGAAATAAAACCTGGAATTTGAGAAATTTCGGCCCGTCTTCTGGGTGTGTGATGTCAAGTCCTAGTGTGGATTTGTGCAGATGTGCCAGTTTGCAGATAGCCACAAACTGTGGAGGGTGGGGGGGAAACGGAGGGGGAAATAAAACCTGGAATTTGAGAAATTTCGGTTAAGCAAAATCTTTTCATTAAAGGCTAAGCCACCTTTATGTTTTTATGAGATAGGTTCAAACACTATTCCTCTCATTTGATTTTTTTTTCAGTTCTATTTTTTTAAAATGTTAACAAGGTGTTTCATTTCTGTTGCATTTCTTGTTTACTGTCATAAGTAGTCAGGATTTTAAGATCTGGGTTACCAAACCGTCCAGGAATAAGATCATCCCTGCCAAAAACCAACCAACCAACCAACCCACCCACCCATACTGAATCTTCTTCTGCCTTTTCTTAGGGGACCTCAGCTTGAAGCTGTTATAGCACATATTGTCTTCTTGGATGCACTACAGGATCTTGTATGCATTTCCAACAGGAGAAAGTGGCAACACAAAGGTACAATTTAAATCCTTTTAGTTCACCTGGAGAAGATATGACAGACAAGGATGGGGGGAGGCAGCAGTGAAACAAGGAAAACCGATAAAAGATTGAGAAGTCAGGGCCTGAAAGACTAATAGCTTGCTGGTCATGCAAGCTCAAGAGGAAAAATGGTCTAACTTAGCAGAAGTGGTGAAAGAGAAGACGGGCATTTCACTTATAAGATTAGCATAGCGCGTGCAGGAATTAAAGCACAACCACACCTTTTCAGGGACTGCTAGGACTACACAAATCTGGCTTGAGTGCTTGGGCAATCAGAATTAGTTCAGACTTGATTTCTTTTTGAAATAACATGGCTGATTATCATTCCTTATTACAAATAAAAGCAAACTAAGGCCAGAAAGTTTTTCTTCTTTTTTCTTGCACGTTTATTTCTTCCATTTCCTGTTACCTCTTGCTTCAGCTCCACAAGGAAATACTGACAGCTTAATAACCATGGTAATAGCAATAATCAAACAGCAGGGCTGCTATTAAAAAAAAAACAAAACGAGGTGGGGGCAGAAAAAAAATATCGCTGAAATCCAGTATGTAGCCTCAGTTCACATCTATGATAAAGCAGCGGGGAAGTATTGAGCTAATGGTTGTGAGCTGCCAGCACTGCTGTTGCAGAAGATAGCAGGAGGTCTCTCAAAAGACTCATTCCTACCCAAGGATACTGATTCACCACACTAATCCAAACCCCACTTAAGAGAACCCAAATGAAAAATGGGTAAGAAGTTGTACCTGAGCTCCCTGTTTTGTAACCAACCGTGATGAGAGATTTCAGAAACCTGGTGAGATACACCATCATCAGCCACCATGTCTGGGTATAACCACCTATGTCCCCTTGCCATTCCACGCAGTAATTCTCTGTAGCTTTTCCTGGAGAGCAAACTGCAGCCAACCAACCAGTTAGTTACCGGCCTGGTCTGCCCGTGTTCCAGGCAGGGTCACCTAACACTTTCAGCAGCTCAGGTGCGTACTGTACAAGCCCAGCAGCTGGCCCCCAAGACCCAGAAACTCCACCTGTCTTAATCTCTCCTAAACTTAAAAGTGATGCTCTCTGCAAGACCCAGTAAGGAACAGCACAAGGTTTAAGCTTCCTTGTCCAAGAGTGCCCGCTTTTCCTTCTGAGACCACAAAGCACCGTCTGGATCCAACAGAAACGGGGCTGGTAACCAGCTTGCTGACTGCTAGTGTGCCGATACGGTTCGCTGTCTTCGGGACTGGTCCGGCAGTTTCGTATAGGCTTTGCCACTCCTACCTAGCAGCACACAGCGTGACCAAACAGCCTAAAACGCCCCGCAAACCACGCTTCAACAGCATCGCACTGAATTCCTGCAACTGGTAGAAGGTATTGAGTGGAACGATAGGAAATATACCATGCAATAGTTCTATTTTTTGTGAAGAACAATAAAAATGCTTAGTCAGCCAGGGCTGATAAATTTTACCGCTTTTCAGGATTTGTGCAAGTGGTTACTGATGGATGATCAATACACCAGCAGGGCAGGATGCTCAATACTGCAGCTTGCCACATCCCCCAGCAGAAGTTTGGGGAAGTATATGCCCCAGAACACACAAAAGGCAAACTGGTTATTCCCCACAGCTCAGCAAGAACCGCAGGCAAACTGCTGTCTTCTGTACCACCTGCACAGCCTGTCACCACGCTCCAGGAGAAATGACCTAGGCTATGCTAAGACTCGGAAATCTCAAGAAGTCCCGTTGATCCACGCGGTACGATAGCTGTGTTACCCTGCTCAGAGACAGCCGGTTACTGACCTGGTGGAACTGATACAGGGCACTGCTTGCCTTTGGCCTTCTGTCTGCCCAGATGCTCGGCAGCTTTTTGCTGGGGGTTTCCAGGAAACAAAGCAACCACTAGCAAGTGGCCTAAAGCTCTTCTGACTCCACACGCTGCGCATTGACTTGCTTCTCCAAACAACTGATTTTTACTAGACCCTTTGGACACTGTATATTATCCTTCAATCTAGCCACAACACCACCTCTGACAACTCCTTTGGAATGATTTACTATCCCATGGATCTCGGCCTTCCGAGATAAGCTATTTAATTGTGACTGCCCATCGCTCAGATGGATCCTCATGTCCTGGATGAAAAAAACAGCTCACAATGAAAGTGAGAGGACAAAGATGCACTGTGCGAAAAATAAATACTACAATATCGACGGCATGACTGGCTGTTGGCTATTTATAGACTTACACTAACGTGTTACCCTGGCCATAACCTGCCCATCTTGGATTAGCTTATTTTTTAAAAGTCATGAATAAAAGAGAAAGGTTGATATTTGCAAGACAGGAAACTGGATGATCAAGCTTGGGTAGGTCAACCCTTTTTCAAAGCGCATAAGCATAACTTGCTTCGCTTGTCCTCTGTGAGGGGGAAAAAAGTATATGCATTATGCTGTAATAGAAAAGGAAGCTCTTGCATTTTTACTTCAGATCTTCTGATATCTGATAAGCCAGGCCCTCCAAACAAGGCGCAGTTTCCACTAAAATTACATAAAGCATTTACAAGAAGTACTGGAGTTATCTTTAATAAGAGATCTCCGAGGTGGGGCCCATTCCACAAAGTCACCTTAGTTTTCCTCGTTCATCAAATCAAATTCAGGACTGCAGGAAGGTGTCCGGGACAAAGAAGTGGAGCTGCTTCTCAGTATTTTCATAATATCAAAGAATCTCTTTTTGTCCAGGCAAGAACATTCTTCAAATACAAATGCAGGCTCATTAACTAAAAGTGATTCTGGTGAAGTCAAGCAAAAACACTCCACTGATGAGGACATCCACTATGCTGCTACCCTGAAACCTAACCTGAATTACAAAACTACCCGTTTAACATTCAGTGGTTCTTTGAAATAGGTATTTGTAAACCACATCACTTTCACTTTATCAAGCAGATCAATTTTCAAATTTATATCCTTAATTTCACAAGTGTATAAACCTGCAGTTCATTCATACAGTCTCCTTCGCTTTCACCTCCTTTCAGTAGGCTACGCTCACCTGGAGAAAGCTGTCGTGGGTGCACGCTGAAGCAGTAGGACCAGCACAGCCAGCCAGAGGATCTGTGTGGGCTGCTGCTGAACAACTCTGTGGTGTGGCTGCAAGAATTCAAGCACAGCTATCAGACTGCCGGGACTTGTGCCTGGTGTGCAGAGTTCTATTGCTTACTTTGATTAAACATTTCAATAATCACACAGTAAACGACATTCCAGAAATTTATTGTTACCTCCCAAGTCATTTTAAGACCAATTTCTTAACCTTAAAAATATTTAAGATATGTATAGATATATTAAAAATATATATTGTAAAATTGGTAACACACACACATACATGCAGAAACTTCATAATCAGAGTCTTTTGTGTCTTAGTATCACCTCTCTGATTTGGCTGCTTGAGTTTCTCGTCACAATACACCACAGAAAGCGTATTCACATAGCTGAGCCTAGGTGTTCATACACACTTGTGACCATGTGAATTTTAAGACTTACAAAGAAAATGAATTATCTTAACCAAGAGTGTATCATTCCGAAGAATATCATGACTACTCCTAAACTACCACTCACCAGAAAGGTCTTCATAGGTAAATGAACCCTACAGCCACAGATGCATTCAAAAGGCGCGACTGGACTTGCACTGTCAGGTGGCACCAATAACTAATATTTCTCACATGGTCTCCATGACTGATTTTTCATTTTTAGACACTCTCGGATAATAAAGCTTCAACGCATTTCTTTGACGCGATTCTACTACTGTCAAAGGTTTTGCAGATAGTTGAAAGTAAACAGAACTAAATCCTTAAACTAATTATGGTCCAAGGCTAGTGGGGAAAAAAAGACTTACATGAGCGTATTTCATGTTACTGACTTTTCAATAAGAATCATAATGAAAAACCAGGGAAATCTTTTTGTCACGTAAGTTAACAAACAAGTTTGAATACACACAAAAAGAAATCTTTTGACAAAGTTCTACTTTGATTTCATTTAATGGGACTTTAAAAGTGAAATGAAGAGAGTCAAGAATAAGATTGAACATACATTCTTTAGTTCTCTCACTTACTAAATACATATCTTAAGGTTAACTATCACTTTCCAAACAAACTAATCTTGCTGCTGTGCTTTCATGATGAAGGAAACCAGACTTTTTCATGTGGACATTTGAAGAAACACGCTTTCAGCATTCTGTATGTTATAATATATAGAAGAAAGGGTAGCGGAGAGATTAAGAGATACACAGGCACAGAAGTAAAACCGCTGAGACAGTCCTAGAGTGAAAGTGAAAATTAAAAGATTTATCATACTCCAGTGAAACGTCACTTACACTCTCAGAAACGCTAATTAATTCACTGGAGGTTTCAAACGCCTCAGATTCCCTAAGTTTCTGTATTTTAGTTTTGATTACACCTTGCAAAATTTGGTATGTTTTCACTGCGTTCTCACACCCACCTCCCATCCCAGAAGGTTCTACCTGAGCAACATAGCCAAGTTATCCTTTAAACTTAAAGCAACGAGCGTCATCCGGTGAGAGAGATCTCCATATTCATGTCTAAATCTACGCTGGTCTCCCTCAGCTCCCCTACAGGCAGTACTTCAAAACAGGCACTTCCAGGACACCAGTAATCTTACCCCAAGACAAACTCTAAACCGAGCTACGTGAAATCGCACCCGAGATGCCCCTTTCCTTCCCTTGACTACGGGAGAGGGCTGGGGCCTTAGCTGAGACAGAGACAACTACAATTCATCATGATGAGTTTCAGCCTATGCTCTGTAACCAATAGAAACGCAAAGCGGGGACCACCTCCCACCTTAATTAAGCAAGTATTCTGGATGAGGCTTGGAGCTACCTGGTCTAATAGAAGGTGTCCCTGCCCACGGCAGGGGGGTGGGAACTTGCTGATCTTTAAGGTCCCTTCCAACCCAAACCATTCTATGATTCTCAGGACACCTGCTCCTGGGAGAAGACTTAATAGTTAGCAGCTGGTGAGGCAGGCTCCACACTCTGGCCACCACAGTAATCTTTGCATAAGGAGCGTGGCAGAAGTTGCCTGTCTCTTAAACATTTAAGTGTGTCTACAAGAAATGCCCAGCTCCTCAGAACCCTTCCTTGACAAAAATGACGTTACGGAAACTGTTGATTATTGTCTGAAATGTTCTCAGCAGAGGTCTCAGAAGACATGCACAAAAGATGTAATGATTTCACTGTGTAGGATTTCTAAACAGGGATAGATAGCTGTCTTTGTGAAGGTGCGGCTGCCAAAGGAGGAGCAGGCAGAAGGAAAGAATAACAACTGAGCTTTAGTTTGTTCAAGGAAAGAGTCACTGTTCTGAATTTCAGAAGTTTTAGGGAAATTAAACAAAAACACCACAAAACCACAACAAATACACCACCACTCCCCAGAAAATAACCTATCATGTGATTTTTCCAATTCAAGGTAAGGGCAAGGAAAAGAACAGTAATTTGCTTCAACTCCTCTTCTGAAGAATAAAAACACTTAAGTGAGACTGATTTACTTTGTAATTGAGTGATTAAGTGAGACTGACAATTGTGGCAGAAATAATTTAGAAAAAAGAAAGGAGCCAAGACTTTTGTACTTTCTAGTCTTCAGTGCATAAAAAATACAACATAAAGAAGCTAAGCAAGAAAAAAAAATTAGATACAAAAATAGTATGAGCAGAATGAAATATTCTACACCAGGAGTCCTCAAACTACGGCCCACAGGCCGGATATTGCCCCCCGGGGTCCTCAATCCGCTCCCCCGTATTTACAGAACCCCCACACCACCACCACCCCCACCGGGGGTTGGAGGGGGAAACCAAGCAGACGCAGATGACTTCCTGCCATCTAATCCGCGTGCCAGCCCCCTGTTTAAAAAGTTTGAGGACCCCTGTTCTGCACAATACTTTTGACTGATCTTTGAGTTTAAAACCCTAACCTGGAAAAACATGAGACCAAGGCCTAGGATACTACTTCTTAACAAAGTCTCAGTGCTTTAATATCATTGTGCAAGTTTTGCTTAATTAAAAAACCAAAAATGAAAGTTAGCCTCACACCGACTAGTATTGGACAAATGTTCTTCTCCTCGCCCTTTCACCTCAACAGAAAGGCTATCCAGAAAGTCACCAGGGGACACACAAAATCTGGAGGAAGGACACGAATACCAAACAGAAACTCCTTTTGCTTTAAAGGTCCATCTTCCTTTTAGACTTGACACTTCCTAATTCTCACTTGAGATATACACATGGCAGAGTATTGTAGAAAAATATTTGAAAGTCTCACTTTAAAATCCATTTTTGAAAAGCAAATGCAGAATTTTTTTTTCATACCTGTTGGATAGCAGGCTTGTGAGTAGGGCACTGAAGATGCAGAGCTGCTGCAATTTGCAATGGATGCAGCAACGCTTTGAGTCCCTTGCTGAAGTGGTGGAAGAGAAGCCACAGGCTGGAGCATGTACGTGGCTCCTGTTGGAAGTGTCTGGAGTACCGGAAAGGCAGCCCCTTTATCTGGAAAAGCTGGGGAAGCCCCTTGCCCTGGCAGCAACCCAAGTGGTCCCTGCTGGATCCAAGTGGAAGGGACTGGAGTCGGATCTAATCTTTGTGCTGGTAAAGTGCTGGGGGCTTGGCACGAGGTTGTAAGGAGAGAAAACACCTTGACCGTAAAGTTGATGAAACTGTCCTACAGTGGGTACAAAATAAAGTGAAACAAGTGTTAAGGAGTTTTCACAGGCAAAGAAAGGCAATATGAGGAGCCAAGGCTCTACAACATTATTTGGGACGACTACCTTTGCTCCAGCGTACTTAATCCAGAAAGACTGTACTCTTAGACCCAAGCATGCACTAACTGCTGTGTGGCACACGAGTGAAGCGCCAACACAGAGGTGTCTGCGTAGCATTCAATCTCCTTAAACTGGCAGTAACGAGTTACCCATATTTAGAAATGTGCTATAAATCAAAATGTGTAGTAACTTACTAAACCAAACAAAAGCAATTTTGAAAGTACGGTGTGTTAAATCAGACAATACATTTTAAAAAAGGGACATCATAAAGCAAGATTTGACCAAACTCCACTACTGACAGCTCACAAACAGCTAAGGGAAGGGCAATGTCAAAATCCTCCAAAGAACTTTGCAAGTACTTTATGACAAGTCATTTATTTGGTCAAGAAAAAAATTTCAAAGCCAATTTTTTCTCAGTCAGCTCAACTAGTTCAGTGCAGACTAAAATATCCCAGTCTTTGCCATTTTGTTATTTCCTAGACAGTCCTTTTATTCTTCTCTATTATTTTATAGTTTCCTCTCAGACAGTTACTGTTTCATGAAATGGTATTTGCTTTTATACCATGACAGCTCAATTTCTGTTTCGGTGACTTTGTTGAAACACTGACAGTAACACCGCAAACGCCTGTGCTCATTGATTTCTGTAAGAACTACTGCATTTGTGACTCCCCTGCAGGATTGCATTTAGCCACGAGAATTACAAGTTTCAGGATGGTTCATGTCAATAGGGTTTATCTAGAAGCCAGGCTTTCTCAGACCTGTAGTTTCCAATTCTCACTCAAAAGGACTTTTTTTAAAAATAGCCTCACATTTACCTCTTGCACTCCTCTGATGGAAACTAATTCAAGAAATCAGTAACATACAGTCATTATTCTGCAAGTTCACGTTTAACCATTAAGAATCACTAAATAAATACCAGCTGACCCTGAAGATTTGCTAAGACTTAATGTATAGGACTTTTTATTTCCTGTTCAGTACTTTCACCATTTATAAACAGAGATGGAACAGGGGTATGAAATTCTTTTGTTTATATTTTACGTTTGGATAGGGACATGAAGATTATCTAGTTCTAACACGTAAACAAGACACCACGGGATGCCAAGTTACCAACCTCCAGTTGCTGTACAGGAATTGTTCTTGAATGTTTAACAGAGCGTTACACTCTGCAAGACACTGGGAACAGACTGACACTTTGCAAACACAAGTATCTCTTATCATTCAAATCACCTCACATTTACAGCAAAGACGTGCCCCTAAATAGTCAGTACAGAGCGCACAGTGCATTGTCAGCCTGTCAGAACTTGACTGCATAGAAACCCCAATGTTTTCCTTGTTCTGTCTTTCTAGAAAATGAGACTCCTAGAGCAAAAACTATGAAACTGCAGCCATAAAAACAGAGGACAAAAAATGAAAAAGTCATCTCTTTCTAATAATTTCCTTTACCAATGGTCTGCATTACATCAGACAAACCACATGTCATTGAAGTCTGCAATGACTCAGCCTTAACAACATTAACATCAAATCATTAGTTTAAATGCTTCCTAGCCTCCCTACTGAAATAAGTTCCATCCCTTCTCAAATGCTTCATTTTGTTGTCTTGGTATTGCACATGCAGTTCCACACACATCACAGAAAACACCACTTGAACTAGATGACAGTTCCTACCCTGACACAGTAACCAAGAGCATGGTGATACCCTACTCTGCTCTAAAGGCCAGCCGGTGCTGCAGAGAGCAGTACCGTCAACTGCTTCTCCCCTTCTCCTGGTGACACAGTCCTGCCGCTTCTCCTACACTTCACCTTACAGCTCTGCACCCATGGAGTGCATCACCTGGGTCCAAGAGCCAGCCACAAAAAGGCTATTAAAGTCTTCTCCGATCATTGCGCTGAACCAACATGTAGCTGTATCAGCTGCAAGGAAGATGACAGTTAACATGCCACCAAGGGAATGGGAAGCCGGAGTGCTCTTCTGGCAGCAGCCCAAGAGCACTGCAAAGCAAGATATTCACATCTTCCTTACAAAGCACCAACTACAAAGCTTTAGGGCCGATACAAAATGTGTGGAATAATCCTGAGGGCGTCTTGGGAAAACTCAGATCCTCTCAAAGAGGGTTAGAAAGAAAGAAAACATGCTCTAGGGCTTTTCAGCAGCATTATTTTCTAATTAGCTCTCAACTACTCATTCAATCCGTTTTAAAAACTATGTAGCTTGTGAATTCTCTTTCAGGAGACAACTGACAAAAATCTTACTACCAGGTCTTGTCTTCTTTGCACAAAACTAACAGGATGCTCTAGTTATCACTTCACATGACTCACTTTCACACACATTTAATGACAGCTTATTAAGCATCCCTACTGATGGGCATCCTTACTGAGGGCAAGAAGCAGTAACGCTCATCTGGTAGAGCTGTGCCAGCTCCAGAGATCGGGCAAGGGTGTTCTTAGTGCAGTACGCAATGGAGACTGTACTGTAGTCTACAGGCAGCCTGAAATACATCTACCTGCATAAACAACAACAGCTTCCCTACACCAGGTGAACTGAGATGCCACCGGCAAGGACAGGTAACCCTTCTCCCTCAGGAGAGTGTTGATTTTCAAATCCCATGCCACCCAGCGCTTCTCAAAAACCCACCAAGGCCCCACATGGCCCACTCTGACTCACCAGGCCTGCTGAGCGTCGAGGGCGGAGGCAGCGGCTGCCCGTTCAGTGGCGTGCCAGGCAAGCGCTGGAAGCGGTTGGGTGGGCGGCTGGTCACATCCAGGCCCGCTGCCATCTTCGCCTTGTTGCCCTTCGTCAGGCACTTCAGGTGGACGAGGAGGTCAGGGCGGTCGCGGCGAAAGTGGGGGCTGCGGAAGTGATGCAGGGGCCCAGTGCAGTTGCCACCGTTGCCTTGTCCACCCTCTGGGCCCGGCCCCAGCACACTGCTCCCCGGCAACACCCCCACCTTGCGGAAGCCATAGAGACTGAGCTGTCGCATGAAGCTGCTGAAGTTCGTGGTCTTGAAGAAACCGGCGGCTGCCGCTGCCCCACGGCCACCCGGCTGCGCGGCGACGGCCGGCCCGGCGCCCAGCAGCTCGCACTCACAGCGCGGCTGGTTGATGACCAGCCCCCGGCCGGAGGCGCCCCAGCGAACGGAGCGGCAGCGCGGGCTGTTGACCAGCCGCCACAGCCTGGCGGGGAAGGTGTCGGCACTGACGGGGACGGGCTGCTGCGACGCGTCCGTGTTGGTAGGTGGCACCAACCGCCGCGCGCTCAACCGCCGCCCGCGCGGCCTCCGCTTCCCCCGCCACGCGCTGAACGGCACGTGCCCCGCCTGCGAGGCGCCACCCGCCGCGCGCGGCCCCCGGCCCTCAGCCCCGCCGCGGCGCTGGTCCGCGCAGCGCCCCGGTCCCTCGGCACGGCACGGCCGCAGCCCGGCCCCCCCCCCCTCGGCCCCAACTCGGCCCCGCCGTCCCCCTCGGCCCCAACTCAGCCCCACCGTCCCCCGCGGCTCCCCGGTCCCCTCAGCCCCCCCTAGGCCCTGCCGTCCCCCTCAGCTCCCCCTGTCCATTCAGCTCCCCAAGTCCCCTCAGCCGGGCCATGTCCCCCCGCCGTTCCCCTCGGCCACCCCCTCTGCCCTGCCGGTCCCCTCACCTCGCCGGCCCCTCAGCTCCGCTGCCACCAGCATCTCCCGTAGTTTCCATGAGCGACCGGGTGGCTGAAGCTCAGGGCGGCCCCGCTGCCAGCCCACAGCCGTCCCGGGGGCAGCCTGGACGTCCTTGAACCACGGCGCGGGTGGGCGCCGGGCCGTGGAAAGCGGCTGCAGGCGGGGCAGAGCAGGGAACACGCGCTCCGCGGCCCCGCACCCCGCCATGGCTGCCCGGCGCCGCGGGACCGCGCGCGGGTAAGGGGGCGGGGCCGCAGGGCCACGTGACACAACATCGAATCCCAGGGAGGGGCGGGGCGGGGGCGGGTTCTGCTGAGCAGCCGGACCTGCCCGGGCGCCGCGGCTGCCGCGGGGTGCGGGCGGCGGGGACGGAGAGGGGCGCGGGCGGCGGGGGCTGGGGATCTGCTCCATGTGCCGAGGGCACCCCGGGCTGGTGCGTACCCCGCCGGGAGGAATGCAGCCGGCAGAGCAGGTGTTGCAAATTGTTGGCTTAAAAACCACTGGCAGTTCACAAAAGGAAAAGCGAATTTATAAGGAGTGCAGAGGAACACGGAACAAATCGGGAATTGTGTCACATTTGCCCTAAAAACCCGCAGACCTGTGCAGATCTGATCCCCACGCCAGAACAGATCAGGTGGAGTTAAAATGGGGCAGAGAAAATCAGCAGCGAGGGTAAGAACTAGCTTCAGCAGAAGGAAATACTGAAGAAGGAATCTTCAGAGGGGCGGTTATTATATAAAAAGATAGGTAGTAAAGTTGTAGTTAGTGTAAAGGAGGCAAGCACGACTAATGGAGGATTTCAAATAGGAGAAATCAAATCAGGCACTTAATCACAGGGAAACCGGGGAACTAATTGCCACAGGATGTTTTGGGTACCATAATGTTACTTGGCTAAGGGAAGGTGTTGGGGGGGGGTGCGTGTGTGTGAAGAAAAGAGAGAGGAAAAAAGAACAAGATTAGCTATATTCACAAAGACTAGAACTCTTAAAGCGGCACCTTTGTCACTGTGAGTGCTTGCACTGTGCGCTGGCACAGCTCTGAGGCGGTGCCTGAGCTGCACTGGTGCAGATCTGCCCTCTCCTCAGCCTTGTGCTGCCAGCTGTGACTGCAGGCAGACTGCAGGAACCAGCAGAACCATTCTTACCGCCGTAGAACAGGAATCTGCTATGAACCAAAAGGCAAAGAAGAGCAGGGAGCCAGGGAAGGAAGAGTGTGATGATCTCTCTCTCTGCTCGCATCTTGCCCACAGGTCATCAGCAGTGGCAGAAGAAAATGACATTCCTCTGTCTTGGCTGCCCTCAAAGCAAGGCAGTAGTGAGGAGACTGAGCACCTGTGTGTTTCGTGACCTCAAAATACATTATCTTGGAGTTGTCGTAAGATTTCTTAGCAAGATGGTACAAAACCAAACCTCTTCTTTAACTAAAGTCATCCTTATTGCTTTGGTTTACAGCACAGCCCCTAACCACCAAGGCAAGTAAAAGCGCAGTAAGTTCCAGAAAGGGGACAAAATTGAATAAACTGATGGGAAACTGTTCCTATTTTTAAACTGAAAGCAAAATCCCTCTGCTCTAATGCATAGCTGAAGTGAGGAAAATGATGTTTGGATTGGGTTGCTTAACAGAGTTTCACACTTCAAATTAAACCAGAAGCAGAAATTTTGTCAATGTTGTCATCAAAGCTAAAATCCAGCACCACAAAAGGATGTTGCTTTACCCAAGGAATTAATGGCCTACGATTCTAGTAAGCTCATGCTGTCATCTTCCCAAGAGGCTTTGCAATTTTTTTCCCCTCGGTAATAATTTATTAAGAATTATGTTGCTCAGTGTAAACAGCTAAAACTTAAGTAAAGCATACTGAATTCAAATCTGAAAAATCCAGAAAAATGTCCATTTCACAAAAAATTCTTCTTGGCATTCTTGAGGTTGTCTTTTGCATTACTTCAGTGAAATGAATTTGGGTTTCTCTCTCCCTGTGCAGCAAGAGTGCCAGAAGACTATGACTACCTGGTAGTGGGACAGGTGAGGTTTTTAGTGTATCATCCGTAAATCAGGGCAGAGCCAGCAATACGTAGTCCATAACTGAAATGCAGAGCATGATTCCCTAAAACTAACACACAGAAACATTTGTCCCTTTCATACCACTGGCCATTCTTGACTTCAGCCACAAGAGTGGATTCATTTGCCACTTCTTGGTCAGTGGGTTAAATTTGGTCCTGAGGACTTTAATCGTTACTTTAATCGTCAAAGATTGTTATTAGCCAAAGGTGATGGGAGCTGCAAGAATAAATAGCTTATTACTAATTTGTGTCATTGACATATGAACTCAGTGCTTTCCTTCTTTTTCACCCATGTGAACTCAAATTGCTGTTAGCCCGCACGCCCCTATTTGCCATGTACCATGGCAGTTACTCTCTGGTGTCTGCCTCTCTCACAGCTGTGCCTTTCTCTGCAGCTAGCTTGCTTTCTCCTTCCCTGCTGCAGGACACCAGAGATCTGTCCATTGTACAGACGAGAAGGTGGGCCTTTGCCAGAAATTCATAATCCTCTTCTGCCAGTGCTTAACCTCCATTCCAACCCTTTGTAATAACCTCCTAGTTTTCTACATTTCCCTTGCTTATACATATATATATAGTAAAAACCCCTACCAACTTAACGATGTAAATTACACATTTTGCAAACTGATTCTGCAGAGCTGAACAAAAAAGTTATTGTTAGCTTGTCTACTGTATGTCAGGGCAAGGACAGCTGCATTTCCATGCAGTGTGCTGACCCTGACTACCATCCAAGGACATACCACTGTTAGTAAAGGCAGCACTTAATCCCTGGAAGGTCTTACCAGGTTAAGTGGAGGATTTTTCATCACCTGGAAAATGTAAATCAATGTGTGCTTTTGTTCAGCTGCCAGTTGGTTGAGGGTGACCAGTTTACATTATCAAGCCTGTAATTTGCAGAAGGCCAGACACGCTACGTACAGTCACCCTTCCTGGGCTGAAAAAGTCCACCTCTAAATGCATAAGAGGAATGTACATATATACTATAAAGGTGGAAAATAACTGTTCTTACCATGATTATATGTGTGTTAGATTTGTGAGTGGTAAGAAGTGTTGCTGTAATTACTTTCAGTTTTGTTAGGAAGATAACAAAGAACCGTTGAAAAACATTCCCTAGAGAATTAACATTTTGGAAGAAAAGTGATTTTTCTTACGTTTTTTTTCTAGCTAAAGAAATAATCAGCTAGTACATAAGGATGGATATTATTTTCTTATTGAATGTATAGCAGTACAAATCTTTGAGCTCCAGACCTCCCGTAACACAGCTAAGACAGAGTCTCATACTACTACATTTTAATTTGTTCTGAATCAACACAAGTAAACACTGAATATTTCTATCCATGTCATCTTAATTAGGAAGGAAAGAAGGACCTAGATGCTTTGCTAATAAGTCAGATAAGACTAAACTCGAAACTGTTTTCAGATTTGACAAATTTTGGCAAATAATCTCTATTTTTAATTATGGATGGGATTAGGTCCGGAAGCACGAGCATAGTACAAGACAACCAACTTTCCTACTCAGCTGACTCATCTGAAACTATGGAACATGACAATTTTAGTACAGAAGCCTAAGAACATATCATCAGCCCATTTTTCTCAGTTCTGTTTTAAGTGATCTTTGAAAAGCATAGCTAACTTCTGTCTCATGTGTTAATACCGTATTAAATTGCCTTATTGCTTTGTGATGTAGAGAAACTTTGGTGTTGACTTCTCTGATTTATTTCAATTTTTTTTTTCTTGTAAGCTTGAAAAAAGGATATTCCACTGAAATAAGTTGATTGCAAGCAGTTTCAGTAGTTGAATCCCTAGATAATTGTCTTTATGCTGGGAGGTTTTGTTCCACTTTTAATGGATTTTCAATGCTGAAACAGTTTAATTTAAAACTGTTGCCATAAAACATGTTAGAATTCTCTATTTTTGTGGCAGGATTTTTTTTTTTTTAATTTTTTTCTTTTTAAAAAAGAACTTTTTAAAAGCTGAGGTTTAAGATGATATTATTACACTAAGAAATACTGTAAAATATATTCTGAGAAATTAGAAAGATTTCTACAGGATAGACCTGTCAAGACTATCATGCTGTCAGTCTGTTGCAGTGTTCGCCAGTACTAAAATGACTGCATTTAAATAATATTACAAGTAACTGAGGTGTTTTTTCAGTGGGAAGAAAAATCCTTTGTGACCAAAATGTAACCCAAAGACCTATCTTCCACAAAGTTCAGAAGTCTGTGGCTATCCAACTACACAGCAGTTCTGTCATCAGAGCAGCTTACCTAAACTCAGCACCTGTTAAAGGGGGATGATGAACTTCTTGCTTCCTTTAATTGCACTCCCTATAAAACTGGTTTCATTTCACTCCCTGCTGTTCCCTGGTGTGGGGTCAGCAGGATGCAGACAGCACCCTTCTGTGCTGTGAATTGGGGTCTGATGGGTGAGCAGTCTGCGAGGGGGGGGGGGCAGGAAGGGTACCGAGGTGACACCCCCCAAGCCCAGGGCACACTCGCTCCAAGGACAGGCAGCCCCCCTAAGTCAGCATTTGAGAACCGGAAGATGCTGGTGAGGGCTCCCAGCATAGGGCTCTACTCCATTGTCTGTGGAAGAAAGAGGGTTGATGACTTTGATGTTTATCAAGACGAGTGCTCTATAAATTCATGCTCCCAAAAATTCATGCACTACTATCATGATTTTTGGGTGCAGAGCGCAGGAATTTAGTTGGTTGTCCTAATCCACCAAGCTAATGCAGCTTCATAAGATACTATCTGTCAGCTGAGCTACGGTAGCAACGGGTGTGCTCTGGTCAGCCTGAGTTGCAAAGCAGTTTGGCTAGATAAGCATCTTCTGATACAAAAAGTTTTAAGGGTAGGACAAGCCTTACATGACTGTCTCTTGTAATTATTCATTCAAACAGATCATCTTTTTTGACATACTTTGGCAAAATTTTGAAGTGTTCCCAAGAGTAGGACAAGTGGCTGGATCATAAGAACATAGGTATTTCAGATCCAGGTGGGTAAATATCTGAACTACCTCAGGCAAGATAAACCCAAAGTTTTGTTCCTCACAAACCAATCACAGAAATGAAAAATTACTGTTATTTTAATATGACAATATGTAAAATGGCAAACAAAATATGACAATAGGGAAGTCAGTGGCTTTGTTACATGCTCATATAATCTGGTCCTTAAAAGCTATCTCCTGGCTACATCATTGTTGCAGTGAAATTCATTGTTCTCTTTACACATCTTTGAAACTCTCATGTATCAATGGCTATGAGATCAGAGTATGATCATCTTCAAGGAAGAGTTGGTAGCTCACTCTTCACCAAGGTTGTAGAATGACCAAATCAGGACTTCTACACACATATTGTCAGGAATGTTGTCTGATTTTGTATTTGGGGGGGTGGGGGGTCGTGGTTGGTTTGGTGGTTGGTTTTTTTAAAGAGGTCATCCCTAGAGGATTCTTAGCTCTTCCTAAAGTTAATTTCCTCTGAAATCAATCCAAGTTAAGGCGTTCACCATCACGCAGAATGTGTTCTTAATTTCCTGTATTCAGTTAATCCTGTGATCATGCTCAAGAAGGTCCTCCAACTGAAGTCAGGGCAGGTACAACAAAATGAGAATTCTGGATTTGGCTTCATTGTCCAAATTCACAGTGTCTGGGAGATGAATAAGCCAGGCTGATACTTACAATGATGTGTAGCCATTCTCAGACAGTTTAGCATAATACGTTATTCCAAAATCTTTTAAACATGCCAGCATTTGGACATTCATAAGGTTTTTAACAAAGAACCCTCTAAATGCTTTTAAAACCGTTTAAAGCCTTGTATCACTAACAAGAAGACCGGAAAAATTTAAGTTGCTGTGACTTTGCATTAGTGGCCATGACAGCATACATTCAGTTCTGACATTTACTGTTATTCCCATGACACCCATAAATACTGCAGACAGCTAGCTGGCTGATCACACATTGCTTGGCTTAGCTGCTTCTATAATTTAGGGGGGATTAAGTTAGCATTTGAAAAATAGAAACTTTTTTTACATTTCATATTTATTACTTTGCAATACCCCCCCACCATGTTCTGATCCATCCAGTGAAAAGTTCTTCAAAGACCAATAATTCCTATTGTTGTTAGTCAGTTCTCTAATATTACAGATTAATGTAGAATAACTTTTTCTGACTCCTGTTTGTGGCCTTGCCCATATGATTTCCTTCACAATATTTTGGGATGTGTCATTTAATCATTCAAGGTCATCACAGACATTTTGCCTCCTGCAGCAGTGAATCCCACAGTTTACTTACACGTTAAATATATTTCCCAATAACTGTAAAACACGCTGCATCTTTCCTTTTCTTTCCCTCCATTCACACTGCTAAATATTACAGTAAAAGGACCTCTAAAGCTTATTTTTCTTGCTACCATTTCAGCTAGTCCCTTTGTCTTAAAATCTTTGCTTTAGCAAATAATTTCAAATACAACAGTAGCACTGAAGAATATAAAGATGTCATATGTTTGATTTTGCTCTGCTCATTTAAAAAATACGTTACCTGTATTGTTAACTTCTGGTGGAGGCTGGGCAGAAATTGATATTGCTGTTTATGTTGCTCCTATGGAGAGGTTCTGCCTACTCAGAGCACAGTAGTTGTGCTCAGTAATTGAAGTATGGGATTATTTTAGGCTAATGTGTGTTTACTTACTCCAAGTTAAATTTCATCACTGCTACTTCTATTTCCCTCTGAAATATTTCTTAATCCTCCATAATTTTTCACCATCTCTGCTGAAGCACTCTTCTCCAATAGGATTACTGACTCCCCTGTTTCTGTCTTCTTCCTTCCGCACATCAAATGTCTGGGACTTTTTGGTTTTATATTAGAAGTTTAATTTGTATCTAATGCAGATTTGGACCATTATATCAGATACTGAGCCAGAGTCGTGTGGCTTTTGTGATGAGCAGTCCTGTCTCACCAACCTGCAGGTTCTAGGAGTTGACAAGCATATTGATAGGGGCTTGACTGCTGGTTTTCCAGAAGGCTTTTGGGCGAGGTCCTTCACCAAAGGCTCTTAAGGAAATTCAGACATTATAAGGAGGAAGGCAGTTGCATGGTTAAATAATTGGGTAAAAGACAGGGAACAGAAGATAAGGGTAAACGTTCAGTAAATGGTCAGAAGGCTGTTTTTCGCCTTCACGAGCAACTTAGGAGTAGGTATCGATGACAGATGAGGTATCGATCTTTACAAATAATATGAAGTTATTCAGGATGGAGCAACTGTCAAGGACTGCAGAAGCTGCTAACAAAACTGAGAAACTGTTTAGATGTATTTTGCACCCAGTTATTAAATGTGTTGCTTTATTTGCCTCATCTCATAAAGACAGAGTGGGAAAAAGCTCATAGGAGAACAGCAAAGATCACGGGTATGGAGTATCTTCCATGTGAAGGAAGACTGTGCAGACCAGGACTCTTCAGCCCAGAAAAGCTCCAATATGTGACAGAGGCATATAAAACCATAAATAGCCAGAGAAGTTTATTGTTTATTTTCTTTGCCTGTGGGACAATTAGGGTTCAGCCAATGAAGCTCGCAGGAGGCAAGTTCACACTGAACAAAACCGGGTGAATCTTTATACAATATGTAGTTAAACTGGTGGAAAGCCTTGCTGTAGGATGCTATGAATGATGGCCATTTACACGATCTCAAGAGGACACTGTGTAAAAGCCTGGACAGGAAATCCTGTTGAGCTATTAAATGCAAAGATTTTCCTGAATCCCTCTGGAGAGGTCCATAAGCTGCACATTCTTGGCAAGAGTGCATACCAGGAGGTGTCACTGGAGGCTTTGCATCCCCAGGCACCTGCTGGTGGCCACGACTGGCAACAGGACACAGGGTTAGACACCGTGCAGCCATTTCTTATGGTCTGCTCCCCTCAGGACACTTGGAACAGCTTCTCTTCTTCAGCGACAGCAGATGTTGTGCCTAACTGATGATATCCTAGTCAGCAAAGTTACAAAAAGACCCGTCAGCTGTATATTGAGGCCAAGAAAGTTCAGGCTGAGACACAGGTTTTAAACACGTAAGGTCATTTCTGTTTGGAAGCCTTAGTCCAGCCGCAGCACGCTCCTGCTCATTGAAAGCTTTGGAAGCAGCTAAGATTTCCCTGTGGCTGCTGAGCTCAGCAGAACGGGAACAGTTTGCTCCTGCGGACTGTCCTTTCTTTTGCTAGCTGCATGCTTCCCAAATCCCTCCCTGCTAATGAGGGCCACAGAGAGGCCACCAGGACCCTTCTAGTTGTGAAGGAGAAGTTGAATTGCTAGCTGCATGTGCCCCTCTCTCCGTACCCTTCCCAGCAGGTGCACTGGCTCTTCCCTTGCTATGCAGCCCCTCCTCGCTTCCCCAGTTGCTGCATTGCTGCCCCTACCAGATCTTGGGAGCTCTCCTGATGTTGTAAACTGAAGGAGGGTGGCTATCCTCATTTCCCACTCTTGCTATTAATCCTACTCTTCTGTCCTTGTCGAGATACTATTTCCACCTTTGCCCCACTGATCTCCCACCTTCCAGGGCCGATGTCTCTCATGCAGCCGCCCCTGCCAGGCACCACTGCCTGCATCTGCCTGTGGCTCCTGCTGCTCTCCGCAGACCTCACCTTGCCCCCTGCGGAACAGTGGGGCTTGCTGGGCTTCTTTGCCTCTTTGCTCTGTTTTCTTCTGCCCGAGCTCTAACTGAGGAATTGTTCCTTGTTTTGTGCTTAAGGTTAAGAAGCTGAACTAGTTCCCCAGGTGTTCCTTATTGAAAATGTCCCAAACCCAAAAGTAGTTAAGTGTTTATATGCCCCTTGTTACTCCTGAAAGCAAAAGGAAAACACACTTTCCCTACCATTGTCCCTGTTCGACATTTGCCATAGCAAAATTTACAGAGGAGTTTGGTGTATGGCCCATTTGTGCATCATATTTTTAATTTGGAAACACAAGAAACCCAAAGCCTCATTGCCATGAAAAAGTAATGCTCAAATCTGTAAGAATATAAACTATACTTTATAAAACAAGCTCTGCTTTTCTCTCACAGCTCCCATCTCAGGTTGCTTCCACTTGGTCCTTAGTGATAAAATGGCACCATAAACTTGTTTTATGTCCTGCTCTGTAGTAAAGCACAGTGTAGTAGGTGGCAGACACAAGAAATTTATATTCGTAGTCACTTCACTGTGAAAGGTATTAATCACAAATGAGAGCAGTAGCCTCCACATGTCAAATTTATAAAAAGCAGAGAAAACGGAGACGGACCAAAGTAAAGGTATGAAGAAAAGTTCAGTCTTTACCAGCCCCTGATGACTGATGGTGTGATTTGCCTCTGAGTGGTGGAAGAGAGTCAGAGAGGGTCTTAGACTTTCTCTTGTGCTAGCCTCCTGCAGATGGCTGGGCTCAGGGCTGGTGGGTGCGCACCTGTTCTTTGCAGAACTTTGCAAGGGAATGCTGAGATGTGGTGCTAGAAAACATGAAGCTCGGTGCACGGCAAATGCTGTGTCTGCAGCTCACTGCTTGCAAGTCCCGATGCAGATGGAAGTGGAAGGGTGAATGATGCATCTGATACTGCAGCTGTGACTAGCTGTGGCTTTGGAAAGAGCAGAAAACTAGTCATGCAGTAAGTGTGCCTGAAGCTTTGATCTCCCTATAAAATTATCACTTTTCTCCACTATTGAAATAGACGTACCACATATGCATTAAGCCAAATGGAAGAGAGCATTAGTTTTTGGACTGTCACTGTCTTTAAGCACCAGCAGGAAAAGAGGAGTTTGTTTTCCTGCTTCAGATACTACAGATTCTGTGGGACGTTGACATTTTCTTACAAGCCGTCTGTGAACTTACTCAAGAGAAGGGCAAGTTAATGAGGCAAACATTGTTTGCCTTAAGTGTCTGTTTCTCCTGTGTGTCCGGGGGCTGTGACACAGTCCTGCAGACTAAAATGCAACCCCCAACGAACACTAACGATAAAAAAGGAAAGCAAACAGAAAAATACCTTACCGTCTCAGAGATTTGCTTTTCCTTGCTCTTTCTTCTTACTTCCTCGGTGTTTTCCACATGAAATCCCGTGGCTTGACTGTCACACCATGGGCAAACAAGCAGGGCCAGTCTTTCGCGTTCCTGCACTCAGCATGGTCCCCAAAGCTATTTTGATGGGTGGGCGGGAGGGGTGGGCTGAGCCTGGGTGGCCGCTCTGGCTTCCAGATGAAGCTGGATCTCCCTGGTACAAGAGGCAGTCGGTGGCTGCAGAGCCTGGACAACTGACAGACCACCCTAAGCCCCTAACCAGAGAGCTCCAGCCATAGGAGGGATAATAACAGACACCCAGTTGCCTCCCTCTGGAAAACTAAAGGGAGAGGAAAGGCTAGCGCAAAGTTTCTGGAGGTCATAATCCAAGAGCTCTGGGGCATCCTGCTGTCAGTGGGAAGAATTAGTGGCTGCAGAAAAAAAGGATCAATGCAGAGGTCAAGAGTAATGTGGAGAGCTACACACACAGAGGGGAGAGGAGGGAGGGCAGACAGCCTGGAACGTGCCTGGGTCATAGATGAGCATGAACCAGGTTTTGGTTCGGCCTTGTGGACATCAAGAAAATGATGTGGCCCTGTTGTATCCTGCACAGTGTGTTGTCGGTTTTGTGCGTTGCCTGTGCTGCACCTCTCTGGCCCTGGCTGAGTTAGTGCACAGGCAGAGACCCCCTCTCCTGTCTGGCACGCCACATCCAGCACAGCCCAGACAAAGCCGGCCTGCTTCTGGTTCTGCAGAAGCTCGTCTCTTGCCTGTGTGAGACCCTCTTGGGAAAGCTGGCCACCAGAAAAGGCCGTTTCCTAACCTGGGGAAGAAGCTGATAGAGCAGGGCCCTGCAGGTAACTTCAGTCAGCTTTGCATAGTCCTACTCAGCTTCTCCTCCAGCCCAGCATGAGGATGCACAGCAAGGTAAAGAGAGAGAACACAGAGCTCAGAACAGATAGGGGGCTACCTATGTAGCTGTTTGTGCCTTAATGGCATTTGCCACCGTGCAGGTGGCTGGAGAACCCAGATAGCGTGGAAGGCACCTTCTGACCTTCTTTAGTGCTGTGCATGTCAGCTCAGCCACATGCACACAGTCATGCTTGCAGAAGGGGCAGGTTGACATCCAACACAGAAGTACTGTGTAGTATCATTCTGTGCAAAGCCCATGGGTGAAATACTGGTATTTTGCCATTCTGGTACGTATCTTAGTGACATAGTTCTGCACAGTTGCAAACAGAATTATAAAACTAGTTTCTTTCTACCTTTTTCTTCTTTTTTTTTTTCCCCCTAAAGGCGTGAAGAAAGAAGTACAAAAAGATCAGGATGCTAACAGGCCTGTTGTCTCATCCCCTAAGAGCTCAGCAGTAACAACCACCAGGCTCCATTCACCAGGTACTTGTGAACCAAAAACCACTGCTCAGGGAAGATTGAAACTTGTTGACTTTGCATCTCTTGTCAACACACTAAACGGAGACCTGCTATTAAGTGAGGATTGATTGTGCCCAAGGTTCATTAAGCTGGCTCTGAGTACAGCAGGCTTTATCATACCAATGCATGAGTGCGGCGAATGAAGAGACGGGACGCAGCTTGATGCAAGCAAGTTGTTCATTTATTAGTGATTATCTTACAATTATATATGTTTCTACCTTCTACATATTACACACTGATTGGTTAAATCTTAAGCATAAAAAACACTGATTGGTTGATATTTAAGGCACACCGTTAGAACAATAGGAACTTACTAGTTTATCTTGACATAGCAGTAATTTCTATTCCAAGGTTAGGGAGTTTCTTTCTACGCGGCTTTCTTGATTACATATTGGCGCCATCGGTTCCCTTATCTGGCTACTTGTTTCTCTGTCCGTCTGGTTGCCTCCTCAACTGTGACGGCTCAGGGGTCTGCAGTTAGCTTGTTCCTTTGCTCCCAGGGCTTGTGCCCTACAAGTTCTAACAAGTCTCTGTTCATCAGGCTATCAGTACTTGGACTCTTGTCTTTGAGGCCTTGTCCTACATCTCCCCCTTCCTGTTGCACAAAAGAACCCCTGAAATCGAGCAAAACCAAGGCACAAGTAATAGAACAAATAAAAAAACAACTAAGACATATTATCAATGTCAAAATAACCCACTGTCTTTGTTCCGTACAATTTTACAATTTCCCCTTTTTGTTTTTGAACAGCTAGTACCAGGTTTGCCATGTTCTGCAGGGCCCTTGCAAACATGACAGCAACCAAGGCAATAGCAAACAAACAATACTGCCAATTGAGTGAATGGATGTCAAAAAAAGCTGAAATTTTCTCAGATTTTGATAACATGTTGCTGCAATGGGGCGCCTAAAATCCACGCAGCACATACCATCAAAATCCTCACAGCCGTGTCCTTGAACCAACAACAAAAAGCAGTGGCAATTTTGACTCACATTCTTAACTGCCTACCAAACAAGGTGATTTAACTCTTTAATGCTTTCCCTGCTGTTACTCTGGATAAGAGAAGAACCGCTGCGACACGTTCCCATCGTAGCCTCCTACTACATTAGCATCTACAGAAAGACAATTATCGACATTCAAAGTGTAAAGAATATCAGCTTCTTTTGGATTAACATTATACATAGGTGGAAGGGCACACCAAACAAGAACTGGTTCAGTCAAAAAATTCGAAACATCGCATGCCTTCTCTGAACATACCTCGGGGTCATTCCCTTCATTCCCTCTCTTTTTTTATGCAAAGAGAAACACTTTTACCATAACAGAGAAGCCCCTATTTACATCTCTGAGCCCGGACACAAACCGCAGCTGTATGCTCCACCAGGCTCAGGGCAGAAATCGTTCATGTAGTTACATAGCTATATATCACTACAAGCATGCAGACACCTATTAAACACTAGATAACCATGTTTATCTTTCCTAGTCTCCTTCACAATACCCAGCTGTTCTCTCATCTCTTGTTAGGTCAAATAATTCTCCAGTTTCCTCTCCTATCTCTCTCTTCAGACATTCTCTATCCTCCTCTTTTTTGCTTGTTAATTGCGACAAGGCAAAGGTTGTGTGTAGCTGGGTGACCATGACCCGATTTATGTTACAATCAACTAAACACTGAATACAGGAAAAAAAAGCATGGGAGACATAAGGCAAACATCAATAAGGTGGTTAAAGATAATTATAATAAATCCTGTAATACTTTTGAGTCATGGCCCAAAGTTTCCCAGCCGTGAGAAGAGACCAAAGGCATCCCGCCCCTGGCTCTGTTGCAGATCTTTGTTTTAAGGCTTTTGAGTTTTGTATACTTTTGTAAATTAATTCACAGTGGTCACTCAGATTCACGTAACACATCCTATCAAAGTCTTCACACTTGTGTCCCTGTGCTAATAATAAAAATCAATAGCAACTCAGTTCTGTAGCAACATATGATGGACAGAATCAACATCTGTTAATAAGCCAGCAAAAAAAATAGTATTTGTAGTATTACTTTGTTTAGCAAGCTAGCAGCCTAATTTACTAAGCAAGTTAAGAGCGTGTACTATTCTTACAGAAGAGATTAGAGGAGCAAAAATGTGTTATGCTGCATTCCAGAACTCAGCCTGAGAATTACAGTCTGCTGTGAGTTCTGCGTTACAATCATTTGACACATGTTGGGGTTGCGATTGTGAAAGTTGCCCGTTTACAATTTTCATTGGCATTATCACAGCTAGTTGTTTTAAAAGCAACCCTTGAGCTTCCTGATGTTCGACTTGTTGCAAAATATTCTGAAGCCAATCAATCAAGTTAGTATTAAAGTTAGTGACTCTCTAGGACCCTGCAAGACTGTGGCAAGACTCCGGCATCCTGACTGCCTTAATAGCCATCTCATTCATTTGCAAACAGTTGTCCCTGGGATACCTTGCCTGAGTCACAGAATCGGCACAGTTAATTGCTCCAGCTAACTGCTCATAGTTAACAGCAATTCCCCGATTAAGGTTTTCAGTCAAGGCCACTACACATAGCTCACAAAAATCAGATAACCACATCATATACTGTATCAGTTAGTACCATACAAAGCAATGACTTCCAATCATGCAGTGTGAGTGTATAAGGCTCTGCCATCACTTCAGGAAGGGACATAGCAAATGTATTATGAATCCTCCCTTCCCCCACTGCTTTGCTTAACCCTTTAACAGCCTCGTATTGCACAGGCTGCCACTCTGCAGGTTGATTTGTCTGACAAAATACTGAACATGCCCTAGCGACTCCCAAATCCCATCACTGAAGTGTTTCCCACTTGCATTCCTGCCACCAATCCCTCAGACCCCCTTTCACCCTCCCCCAAAATACAATCAATTCATCAGGAGAGACAAGGGGGTGGGGGAAAGGTCTAGCTCCTTTTCCAGATCTATAGGACCTGGATCAAAAGGTTTATCAGTGTCAATGGAATCATTGTCCTAGTTGTCCTGTTCCCGTGCTTGGTCCTGTGTTGTGAGGGTCGCTGCAGTCAGTGACAGAAGCTTTGGGGGCAGAGGAGGTGTGGACAGGATCGCCATCGCTGACGGTGTCTTGAGAAGAGTCGCGCTGTCGGTGGAATTTACAGCTTCCTCTGGTTTAGCACCGTTAGTAGAATTAGTCCACACTTGGCAAAGAGTAGTCAGAATTTGCCACCAAGGTGCTAAATGCATTCCCGACACGGAGTTCCCCTCTGCAGCAGCATCATACAATTGTCTGCTGACCGCTTTAATTTCTTTCAAAGTCTCTAAAGTTTCTTGACTGCTCGCCTGTCTCAATGAGTACAGGTTTCTAAAGCTTCTTAAAATTTCTGCAAATATTTAAAATCTCTAACGTTTCTTGGCTGCTCACCTGTCTCGATGAATACAGGTGTTATCCTCGGGGTTTAGGTTGTCCGCCTGGTCCAGACAGCAAGATGATCGTTCAGCCAAGCCGTCTCCTCCAGAACGCAGCCCTCTTCCACGAGCTGTCTCTTTTCCGTCCTTATTCTTCCAAGGCTTCGGAACACCACCATAGGGGTCACCATTTCAGGAGACTGAGGCACGGACTCCCTGATCTGACTAGAAGACCCTTTATGAGTCCATATACGTCTCTTTCTGGGGACGAAGCCTGATTCCCCATTACGGATTTCCCACAGCTCACCTCTCAACTCCGGAGGGATTTATGGCCAGCCGGCTCCTGCTTCCTTTCAGCAGATCATTCAAAGTTCTGTGGGATTCGCTGCATGTCGCTCAGATAGGCGATTCGAGAGTCCCTCCACGTCAGATCCTTCACCGGATCACGTCGGGGTCACCAATTTGCGGCGAATGAAGAGACGGGACGCAGCTTGATGCAAGCAAGTGTCCATTTATTAGTGATTTTCTTACAATTATATATGTTTCTACCTTCTACATATTACACACTGATTGGTTAAATCTTAAGCGTAAAAAACACTGATTGGTTGATATTTAAGGCACACCGTTAGAACAATAGGAACTTACTAGTTTATCTTGACATAGCAGTAATTTCTATTCCAAGGTTAGGGAGTTTCTTTCTACGCGGCTTTCTTGATTACATATTGGTGCCATCGGTTCCCTTATCTGGCTACTCGTTTCTCTGTCCGTCTGGTTGCCTCCTCAACTGTGACGGCTCAGGGGTCTGCAGTTAGCTTGTTCCTTTGTTCCCAGGGCTTGTGCCCTACAAGTTCTAACAAGTCTCTGTTCATCAGGCTATCAGTACTTGGACTCTTGTCCTTGAGGCCTTGTCCTACATATAGGATTAATAATTATAGGGTTACTAATAATAATTATTATACTCATTTTATGCTGGAAATGTGAGAACATTTCTGTATTAGGTATATTATGAATGTTGACATGTGGTTATTGTCTTGAACATCCGAGGGGTGAGTGTAAACCTCTATATGTTTTAAAGCGCGTATAGTGTAAAGAATTAATGAGTATATGGTGGGAGTTGCTGCTTAAAGACAAAATTCATCTCTGAGCAGTTACTCTGTCCTGTTTTGGCATTGATTTGGCGAGCCAGCCAGGAGAACTCTCCACCAGTGCTGGAATCCAGGGGCCTGGGGACCCTCAGGGCGCCCGACTGCATCTTCTGTTGGCAAGACTCCCCTACCCCTCGGCTTCTCACACAGGTGGACAAGGACTTCTGCACAACATAAAAGGTATTTATATTTATTCTTTGTTTTGAATATTTGATTGTCTTAAGATTTGTTTTTACCCCATAAGACAAAAGATGGGACGCCGTCTTGCAGGGTTGAGAAGAAGGGACGCCTTCTGAAAAGGGTAATAGCCCTATTTGATTATCTTAAGATTTGGGAAGCTAAAAACTTCCTTCAGGTTGTCTTAAGATTTGAGGAATTCCTAGAATATAATGACTGAATAGTGCTCTGTGTCTTGTTTGTTCTATGTGTTGTCTTGTTACATGTTCAAAATTGGAGTTATGAAATGTATGCCGAAAAAAAAATATTCTGGTAATTCTAGGCAAATAGCTGAAAACTTAACACTCTGCTTAAGGCCAGAAAAAAATAAGAATCTGTTTTTTGGCAATTGTTCATTGAAATGCATATTTTGTGTGATAACGTGAACTGTCAGCGTTCCTAGAGTTGTATGTAAGTGCACGGTACCGTGTAACATACTGCCTGTGTGACTGAGGGCTGCCCAGAGAGTGTGGTGTGTGTGAGAGACGCGGTGTCACTGCAAAGCGACTGGGGAGTCCCGATCTGTGTGTCCGTGTTCCCCGCGAGGGGCTGGCCAGAGACGGACGGAGTGATTGCAAAATCAATTTATGAAGAGTTGGAATGCATAATTAGAAATTAGAGCGGGAGACTGTGGACAAAACATTAGAACTAACATCATTGGAAAAAGCACGAACTAGCCTCTGCCCTTAGTGTCATAGGCGCTGTCTGCATACTCGAGCAAAAGGTTGCAAGTGTCTAAGATATATTATCTCCTCGCAAAAAACCCCCAATAATAATAATAAGAAGAAAAATAATGAGACCAAGAAATAAGGCTAAATAGAGGTCTGGAACTGTGGTGTGTGTTCCGAGATAAGTATGGTACCTCCAGTAATAACTAACACATTGTAGACAAATGCCAGACTTATTAGGACGATGGGGGGCAGAGCGAGCCAAGAAATAAATACCAAAACACCCCTGGGATGTATTTTGAAGCATTGGAAAGAATTTGGCAGAATTCCCATTGGAAATTTGAACAAAAAGACATATTTAAAATATTGTCAGAATTGGTGGCCTTTGTATACATTAGGTGATGGTGAAAGATGGCCACTCGAAGGAAGTCTTATATTACAACACAATTTTACACCTTATGCTGTTTCTTCATAGAGAACAAAAGTGGAATTAACACCACCTGATCTTTGATTATGGCTCTAGAAAAGGATAAGGGAAAAACTGAGACCTAAACTAGAAAGATATTCTTGTTGAAATTTTTGTGGGGGAAAAAAAAAAAGACAGAGAAGAGCTCAGGTTGTGGTTCCTTCTGTGGAGCAACCAGAATGAAGCACGTTGTAAGATAAAAACTTGCACTAATGTATGTAAGACCTAAAGCGGGGTGTGGAAAGTCAAAGACCCTGTGAAAGTGTTAAAGTATTGGGGTGAGTTTGTACAAACCCCCATACCCCCTCGAAGGTGCATGCTGGACGCATGGCAGGGTGTTTGCTGTTTGCCTGCGAAGGCTGATGTGTAAGAACACAGACTTAAAACAACAAGGAGCAGATTTGCATTCATGGTAAGAAAGAGTTAAAACAGAAGTGCTGTTGCAGAGGCAGGCTTGTGTAACCTGCAGAGCAGGAAGAGCATCTCCTGCCCCAGTAACAGCCCCTTTAGGGCAGGCAGTGGGTCTGAGGAGAATAAAGGTGAATCTTTGATGGGGAAATTTAGATGTTTGAAAGTTGGTTGTGAAAGACTTATCAGGATGATCTAATAGGACTAGATAAAGGTTCGAGTTGATTGTTATTAGGTAATTGTGATGTAGAAAAGTTGATAGAAGGAACAGGGAACGTGTATGGAAGGTAAGAGAAGAGCTGGGTCTGGGTCCTGCTGAACTGGTAGAGGAGACAAGGCAGAGACAGAGGAGGAATGTCAGGCAGAAGTGAAAAGTGAGTCCCTCTCCTATGGGATCAGATCACTGTGCATATTGTAGGGAAAGTGGACACTGGAAGCGAGATTGCCCTAAGCTAAAGAACCAGCAAGGGGTTCTGGTGAACTAGGGACTAGGAAAAATGAGGTGGAATTTTTAGTGAATACAAAACCAACTTACTTGGTGTTAAACTTCAGTGAACAGAATTTGTTACAGTTGTGGGAGCTGCTGGCCACCAGGAATACATCCTGAAACCTTTAAAGTACAAACTAAAAAAACAAATAATAATGCCAAATTCACCAAAATCTTTGTTGGGATGAGATTTATTAGAACATCTAGACGTTTAAAGTAGGAGAAATGAACCCAAAATTTAAAAATAATCAATTAATTGAAATCTTGAGCTTATCTTTAATTCAACAGAAAAGTGGAAAAGAGGATCTCCCTGAAGTAAAAGAAATCTTTAACCAGGTATATCCGGGAGTAAATTCCAGGTAAGGCAAAAAATTCTTTACCTGTTACAGTAAAAATGATAAGCGGGAGGCCTGCCTAGTTCAGGTAAAACAGTATCCCTTGGTCAGCAGGGCTGTGGGGGATATTGGCACAAAAACTGAAATAAAACGCACTGTGTAGTAGTTCTACAACCAATGCAAATCTGTGTGTTTTACCACGACACAGACTTGTTATAGGATGCGCAGATGAAACTGCATCGACAACGAAGTACTGAATGATGAATGATGCACCACTTATCTATAGGATGATGTACTTATGTTTATCTAAAAGCTGGGAAACATGCAAGGACCCTTATTGCTAACATGACGGATGTACTAATTGCGAAGTCCTTGGATTTGTCATCTTTTAAAAGGCTATCTGGTCCTAAGTTCCTGTTGTTTATGAAAGGTGGCAAAGACAAGGACTTAAATCATGGTCACTAGTTTAGTGAGATATATGTAAATGAGTTCCTGGCATTGTAATGAATATGTAAACGATTTCCTGGAAAGTTAATGAATAGGTCTGAGTTGCTTGTATAAAGAGGGGACTGACAAATCCCCTCGGTGTGCATGACTTTAGTGGAGCGATCCCCCATGCACCCAGCGCTGGCGAATAAAGATAACCTCCTCCGCTCACTCGAATATTGGTGAGTGACTCTTTAAATCACTCTGGGTAACTGAATGTTACCAGCGGAGGCTACACAGGGCCTATAGGAAGATCATTTCATCCAGTCTCTCCACCGCCGTGCCAGGGTGCGTCCCTCATTTTCTACTGGCACAGCACCTCTTGGTGCTCAGCGCTCCGCTGCTGTGGCTGCAGAGCCAGATACTCACTGGACTGTGCACTTCGGGTCTGCCAGCAAAACCCACGGCTCACCTGGCCCAGGATCTAAGGGATGTTTGTAATTGCCCTGTGCCTCAGTGCCTAGCTGTTAGACAGGGATGCCAGGGAACTGCCCTCACATTAAGAGGCCACAGAGGAAAAAAATTGTTACTTCTGATGCACTCTGATGTCAGGGGTGAGATGAGAAAACAACAGCCTGCGAGGAAATTCAGCACTGCTGTCAGTGCAGAGGATAGCATGGGTGATAAATAAGGCCTTGGGCTACAGAATGCATTAAAAAGATCAGCAAATTCAGAAATGAGTACTGACATGCCTGTTCACCGGGCACAGTGGGAGTGCTGTGCTCTACCTCGTGCTGTAGCTGTGTGACGGATCTGCCCCACGGAGGGGGCATCCACCCACCTGGGTACTGCACCGCTTCACTGTGCTGCTGCTGGGCTGCAGATGCAATTGCACACCCATCGAAGGGGCATGGGGGTGTGAACTGGCTGGAGTGGAGGTGATGATGGGGATACTGGGTATTGCGAGAAAACAGGGGAATTCCCCACTGAGGGCTCCTGAGGCGGGCACTGTGTGAGGTGGGAGTAGGACCAAGCAGTGCAGTATCCCACTCTCCGTACATTTTAGCTGTGTGCTCCTGGGTAGCCCAGGTCCTGTGGCAGGATTTTGCTCTGTGATGTGGACTCACTTGCACAAGCTACTTCCTCACTGCAAACGGGGCAATTAGAGCCCCTCTGCCTCTGAGATGCACCCCTTCCCCCAGGCCTGGCTGGGTACCCCTGCTCCAGGCTGGTGCCTCGTGGCCCTACAGCTGAGGTGGGAAGCAGGATCAGGAAAGCAATACACAGAGGAGGGAGAGACTTGCCGGGCCGACCCTGTCTGTAATGCAGTGGATGTCTCTGTCCTGCAGGGCAATGGGTGGGAGTGAGCCGCCCCCCTCCCCCCCCCCCCCCCCCCCCCCCCCCCCCCCCGGGCAGCAGGCAGTGAGCAGCAGGAGCAAAGGCATCTGGAGGGGCAGGAGAGGAGCAGCAGCAAACTGCTCTCCCTGCCTGAAATCCTGAGGCTGCAGAGCAGGCACAGAGGTTCTGCAGGAGAGTTTTACTGCAGGTCGATGTTTGAGCACATTCAAGTGAGAGAGTAGCTGGGGAAATGGTAGGTGAAGAACTAATTGCTTAGTAAAAAGGCTGCTTATTCCGTCTGACGTGCGGAATTAAACTCCGTAACCCAGGGTAAGTTATAAAGTGGGTGTGTTTATTGCGGTGCCGGGTGCAAGGGGGGTCGCTCCTCCTGACTTGCACACGTAGTTTTATTCACAATACATATTTACACAGTAAAGTTGGTTAGTTCTGTCCAAAGTCTACACCTACGAGCTAATTATTGGTTAGTTGCATGCGGCGAATGAAGAGACGGGACGCAGCTTGATGCAAGCAAATGTCCATTTATTGTACACAATCACGAGTTTATATATGTTTTCAGAAGCTGCGTGCTTTAAACAGATTGGTTCTTTAAGCTAAGAATTACATACTAGGCAATCCCTGGTTGGTGGTTAACTACCATCAATTAACAGCAAGGTGTTATCCTTCCTTGGCGCCATCTGTCTCCCACTCCCCTGTGCTCTGTAAACATGTCTCATCATGTTAATTGTTGTCTAGACAAGCTCGAGCACATTCCCCTCAGCTAACTGATTGCCACGCATGGTCCTAGTTTCCAGCCCGCTCCTGCAGTTGCATTCTCGCTTCAATTTAAAGGTAGAGTTCATTTTAAATTTACTCCCCGTGCTCCCCGAGCGGGGGGGATTCACTCTCTTCGGGGGGCCCATTTGAGTAGGAGGTCGGGATCTCCCCCTACCACAGTGATTGTACCCTGGTGTCCTTGAGCCTTACCCCTTCAGCAGCCTGTTTTCTTTCAGCAGCTCGCAGGCCCTTGCCAGCAGGCTCCGTATCTACACGCCGGTGGGGCTCAGCTCCCCCTGCCCTGGCTGCCCCCCCGAGGCGCTGAGCGGGCCGAGCCCCAGCCCTTCTCTGCAGGCAGGGAGGCTCCTGCCCGCCTGCCACGGCTGCTGGCCCCGGGGCGGCTCCTGCCTGCGGCCCGGCTTTCGGGGGGCACTGCACTGTCTCGCATCAAGTCCCCCCCTTTCTTTTCCCTTAGCAAATTCTTTTGCTTAAACAATACCATTCTTAGTATGGATTCTGGTAAAATATTTCCCATCTTCTAGCCTTTGTCTTAGCCCTTGTTTCTTCCATTCTTCATAACTGCTATTGTTATTTTTTTTTCACATGCACAGAAAGCATCGTAACGTAATACAAATCAATAATTCTAATACAATAATTATGATAACTCAACAAAGGGCTGCTTCAGCCACATAAAATGAGGTAGGCAAGAAGTAAACTTTTCCCAGAGGTCAGAAAATCCAAAGGAAGTGTCATCTAGGGATACTTGATGTAGTATTTTGGGGGTTGTTATAAATTGAGACCACAACGGATCATAATCCAATTAAAATTTTATTAATTATAGCAAGTAGAATATGAGCAAAACCAGCGCTGGATGACAGGGGAGTCTGCGCTCCGCCAACTGCTGTCCTGAGCAGTTTAAACAGTCCCTTTTTATACATCTTTACTCCCGTGTTCATGAGGTAGTGGAGGTACTCTGCGCATGCTTCAGTTGTTAGGGGGTCGTTTTCTGCCTCCTGGTGGTCATTGAGGCCGAAGTAAGAAGTCTTCCTCCTTTGTCCCATAGTTGACCCCTCACTCATATGTCCTTATATGGGGTAGTTTGTCCTGTTTCTGTCGGTTCCTGGACATCTGGTGGTTATCTTATCTTGCACAAGCGGTATCTTGTGGCTGTTTATATCTTTTGCTATCTGACCTTTACCTTGGGCTTAACATAAATCTTAATAAACAATACCCTAGTCCATAGTTTCTCACACTGTCTGACCTTTACATTGGGCTTAACATAAATCTTAATAAACAATACCCTAGTCCATAGTTTCTCACAATCCCCCCTTTTTCTTTTTATCCTATTATTGTTTATTAGACGCTACTTTCATTCTCGGCACTGCGAACAAACCTTTTTCCACAATCCCAACATTTATCATAACACTCACAAGGTAATACCTCACAATTACAATAGGCATAGTTCTCACGTGGCATAACGCATTTGCAACAATCTTCATCCTCATTAATAGATACACTCTTATACTTTGCCCCAGACCTCGTAGTTAAAATAAGCAATTTAGCTATGTCAAACCGTTCTTTAATAAAATGTAAAATATAGCGTAATATACAAGGCCCAAATATAAGTCCTAGAATCAACATAATAAGTGGTCCTGCTAAAGCAGACAACAAAGTGGTTAGCCAAGGTGAAATATTAAACCAGTTTTCATACCATGACCTGCCCGCCTCAAGATTCTTTTTACGTTGTTCCAACCTTTTCCGGAGTTCAGACATGGCATCCAGGACTACTCCCGTATGGTCAGCAAAAGAGCAACATTCCTCTTTGAGAGCTACACATAACCCTCCTTCTTTTAAGAACAATAGATCTAATCCTCTTCTATTTTGCAGCACTACTTCTGATAAAGACTTTACTGAAGTGGCTAAATTTTTAATAGATTGTTCTATTCTTGTTAAATCCTCATTTACAGCCATCTGCAAACTTTGTAATTCCTGACCTTTTACTAGGGAGGCTATGCCTGTACCTGCTCCAACTCCGCCCACTATTAGCAGTGTAGCTAGGGTTACCACTGTAATTGGCTCTCGTTTTTGTCTATTCAGGTCTCCTTCAAAGTGGCGTAACACTTCCTCAGAGGTGTGATAGATCAGATGAGGAACAATAATCACCTGTACACAAAACTGAGATTGATTAAACACGTTTAGGGATAGGCAAGGCGTTACTCCGAAGTCTGAACAAACCCATTTAGCTCCTGGTGTCGGGATAGCCCATTTGTCAGCTTGATTCTTATGTTTCTTTATGTTAGCTTTAGTGATTGTTTGATTACACAAGGGCTGATATTGTTCGGGCACTGTACCTATACATTTTCCTTGACCTGTTACCAATTGAATAGTAATTCCTTGCGTATGGTTCCTCTGGTGATCCCATGGGCATTCTTGTGGGTTTGAACCACTAGACCATTGAATCCTATCTGGTATTCCGATTGCCTCAAAATATGGTGGTCTAACATTGTAACATAACCAGCATTCCTTAGTTAAATTTGGTTTGCTTTCATTAAGGGTATGATAAGAGGCTTGCATTAAATCCCATAAGGGGTCTTTAGACTCTGACACTCCTGAATCCCTAACTAAAGAGGACTCAGTCACCGTGTCATTAGTTGTTTTATCTGTTACTGATAGGGAGTTTGGACGAGTGGTTGTAACACTTGTGGGGACAATCTTTTTCTTAGGGAAAGTGGGTGAATTCAATACTTTATTCGGCCCAACAGGGAGTGAATCATATGGTATTTTAATTTTTCTTATGAGAAAGTGCCCTCCCCAATCTTTAGGAATTCCTGCATAGACACGTATTCCCCATGTTCGTCCTACTAACCACTCGTCTTCTAGGGGATGCAATACTTGAAATTTGATGTGGGTACAGACTTTTTTGTTACGTGGAGCTACATAATCCACGCCGCGCAGACCTGTAAGATCTACACCCGTTTGTTCAGGTACACATCCATTAGGAGTCCAGGTTGCTTTTATATATTTATCAGGAGCCTTTACTGTCCAGCCCGAGGCTATTGTCTCACATCCCCAATAACCACAATAATAGTGTCCGGGATAATTACAGTAAGGCTGTCCAGAGGCCGGGCATAAATAAAATGGAGGTCCTTTTTCACAAGGTATTGGTACTAAATTACAAAGTTTCACTACAAATTCAGGTGGCCCTGGGTTGCTAAAAGTGGCTATTGTTTTCGTTCCTTCCCAAGATATTAGTTCCCACTTAAATGGTTCATGTGGGTTTCCCCCTTTTGCTTGGGTTATTATCAATAGCACAATTAATGGTATACCAGGAAAAAGGGTGTTTGTTAATTTTGCCAATTTAAGTATATTCTTACCAGTCCTGGGGAAGTTCGGCCATGGCTGCTTTTGCATCCCATTTTTCTGGCTCTTTTCTCCACGGTTTGTTTCTCCTCTGCCTCGCCCGTCGACTCGGTTGCTTCGAGCCACGGGGTGTACCATCTTCTCGGCAGCAAGGGAATTCTTCAGGAGAATAGCTGTTCCGGGCTTTTTGCCTGTTTACATAGGCTTCCTACTTCGCAGCTTTAATTAATGGGGCCAAGCAAGACACGGTTAGTACTTCCCTCCTGCACTTTATAGCCAAGATTTCAGCTACAAAGGGGACTGGTTCGGTGGAGTGGTAACAATAATATTGAGGGTTTATTCCTTTGGCAAAAATTTCCCACCACTCATGGGATTCTCGAATAATTTCTTGTTTAGACTCTAATTGTTTTAATTTCCACTCAGTAAGAGTTCTTTGGATTTTCCAACACTGTGTGCAAACTCCTATTGGAGGGTATCCACATTCACAGTGTGTCCACCATTTATTCTGGCATACCTTACACCTGAAACAAGCAAATGGATAACAATTGCAGTTCAAATTATTACATCTAATTCATATATCTAGAGTGCATATATTATTTACATCAGCATATCTTCTATACTTGATATTGTGTGGTTGCATAAGTTTAGCAATTTCCTTCAACACACTTTGTACGCTTCCATATATAATAGATAAAAAAAGAAATAATTATAGCAAATATAAACAACAATACACACTTTATACCAAAAGGTAATGTGGCAAAATAATCAAATAAAGTCTCTATCATTACGTTATCTTTTCAGGGTTATCTTGGTGTCACCTGGAGTACTGATTACTTTCCAGTGGGGTCTCGTCACTGGGCCTTTAATGCGACTAGCATGAGTCCATCCACGCTCAGCAGTCCGGACAGCCGTTTCTGTTGTAAGCAGAACAAGATAAGGTCCCTCCCAATTGGGTTTTAGGGTTTCTTCTTTCCACGTTTTAACCAATACCCAGTCTCCAGGTTTAAGATTATGAATTTTTAAGTCCAACGGTGGTCGTTGTACAATCAGTCCATGTTCCCAAAGCTTGTTACGATGTTCTGCTAATTGTGAAACATATTCATTAACCACACGGTCTCGAATTAAAACATTTGTTTGTGGACTTTCAATTCTATAGGACATTCCATACACCATTTCAAACGCTGATATTCCTACATCTGCTCGGGGTCTGGTTCTGAGAATTAATAGTGCCATGGGTAGGCACTTAATCCATGATAATTTGGTTTCTATCATTAATTTAGTCAAAATAGTTTTGATTTCTCCATTCATCCTTTCAACTTTTCCCGAACTTTGTGGATGCCATGGCGTATGGTATTCCCACTTAATACCCAAGCTTTCTGTTAGATCTCTAACAATTTTTGACACAAAGTGTGTTCCTCTGTCCGAGTCGATTACTTCAGGTACTCCATATCGAGGTATAATGTGTTCAAGTAACACTTTAGTAACTTGGTTAGCAGTTGCCTTGGAGGTAGGAAAAGCCTCAACATAATGTGTTAAATGATCCACCATTACTAATAAATATTTGTAATGCCCTACCCTGGGTAGTTCAGTAAAATCCACTTGTATGTGTGAGAAAGGTCTGTATGCTGGGGAACGTCCTCCAAGAGGCTTTTGTCTCATGTTGTTTCGATTAACCTTTTTACAGGTCTCGCAGGCTGCCGTGACTGTCTTTGCTATGTTATATACGCCTATACAGGCAAACTGTTGATTGAAATGATCAACTAACGCCTGGGTTCCCCAGTGTGTTTTACTACGTATTTTTGAAAATATTTCAAGTGCTATGCCCTTCGGCAAAACTTCTCTCCCATCTGGCAATATGTACTTACCATCCTGTTCCTTAGCTCCCATTTGTTCTAGTTTTTCCTTTTCTGCAGACTCAAAACTCAAATTTTTACTAACAGGTATTTGTTGTATAGTTAAAATCATACTATAATTGCCTGCCACTCGTTTTGCTTCTGTATCAGCTGCATTATTTCCCCTAACTTGGTAACTTGTACCTTGCTGGTGTCCCTTTATATGTACAACTGCTATTTTATTCGGCATTTTTAATGCCTCCAGAACTCGCCGAATTAATTCCAGGTGTATCAGTTCTTTTCCCTGTGAGTTAACGAATCCTCTTTCTTCCCATATTTTCCCAAAAGTGTGCACTACTCCGAACGCATAGCGTGAGTCTGTATATATAGTTCCATCCTTTCCCTTCAGTGACACTAATGCTTTCCACAATGCATACAGCTCACAGGCTTGAGCCGACCAGCTGGCACTCAGGGGGCCTGATTCTATTGTCTTAAATTCTCCTTTTTCCAACTTAACGATGGCATATCCGGACAATCGTTTACCTTCCACTATTCGTGATGACCCATCTATAAATAATACTTCTCCACATTGTAGTTCTTCTTCTTCTAAGTCTGGCCTAATGCGTGTCTGCTGTTCAATTGTTTGAAAACAATTGTGCAATAGTTCATTACCTTCTCCTGGGTACAAAAATTCAGCGGGGTTAACTCCTGTGCTGTATTAGTTGATCATTTCTTAAACAGCGTTTCATTCTTTTTGGGGTAGAAGAAAGGAGGCACCCACAAAGCAATGATAATTCTTTCCACAAGGCAACAGGTGTCATTTGAAGGATTTGGATGTTATTTTTGTTGTCTTTATCTGTTGGCTACTACTGGAATACATAATTGAGTTATCTAAATGCTGTGCCTTGAGTTGGGATCAAATGCTCTGGTGCTACCAACACTTGCAAAACACTGGATTAAGCAACTGTTCTGTTTCAGTACGGTATTTAATAGAAAGCTATACTTGCATGTTTTTATTCAGATAACTATCCCTTCTAATGCACATGAAATGCACTTTGGGATAGCAGTAGCTATAAAACTGTAAATCAGCTTCAAGTATGTGAATGTGTAACAAGTTATTTGATGTAAAAATAAGATTTTCTTACCAAAGAGTATTCTGTTTTTGAAGAATAAGAAAACATAAGCAACTAGTTTTACAAGGCAGTCTTCACAGCAAGGGTATTTTGTAAAATATCAAAAAAATTCTGCAGTTATAGAAATTAATCTTGTGTTTCAAGCAATGTCAAATGGTATGTCATTCTTAAATAGTGGGCTTTAATTGTTGATTCTTTTTCAGAAGGAGAAATTAGGACAACTGAACCAGTTTTCTTCCAAAGTTAGAATTTTTTTTAATTTTAATTTTCTGCACAGAAGTAAATTGAGCTGAAACAATTTTAACGTGCCGCTCTAATACACTAACACAACAGATCAGCACGGTGTAAGTGGGACCAAGTTAAAACATTAGAACAGCATTGGATAACTGCTTTAGGGGGTGGGATAAATCAGTGTGTTCATGACCTGGATCGCAGCCTGAATGAGGGGAGCATTTATTGCAGATCAAAGAGTAAGTTGACTTTAAATTTTTAATTTTCATTGCATTGATGCTGTTTTTTAATAGAAGACATACACACTTGTATATTGAACTTCCCAGATTGCAGCAGCATATTGCAGAAATGAGTAAACTCTCTTAACAGTCCTTCTTTGGCCTTTCCCTGTGATACTTTGAGACAGGCAATTCTTTTCAATTTCTTTAATTTTCCCAAACTATTTGATTTTTAGCCTTATGTTGCAGAATATGGAAGTTACGGCTGGGTATCTCAGACTTGTGATGCACTGTGTGTGCATTGCACTTTGTGCACCAGAGGTTATGTTCTGGTTTTGGTTTTAGTGAGAATAAATAATTGGATCAGTTCTTATTATGCTGAACAAATGCATCTCATCTTACAAGTTTGGAAACTATCTCATCTCTTGGTTTTGATCAGCTGTCTTTTTTATTTTTTTTTTAAAGGCTGAAACAAAAGGAACTCTTATGGAACCCTTTTTTTCTTCCACCCTACATTACGTAAGCTGAGACACTGCAGTAAGGCACTGGTCACAGAATTTTATTTTAAAAAGAAGTGAAAATTATTCACAAAATACAGAGGAGTTCTGGGAACTTGTTAGGTTCTTGTTAGGTGTGGAACAAGGTGGCAAATCAAGCTTTTACTGTTTTCTTTGCAGGAAGAATCCACAGCATAAACTAGAATACAAGCACAGTGCACCTCCAGGTAAGCCAAGTTGTTCAGTATAGCTCAAAGTGGGGGGAAAAAACCCCCAAACCCAGTAATGGATGCCAACACCTTGGAATAAAATGCTTTAAGTGAGAAAGTAACATTGCATTTGCAGCTTGCTCTGTATTGCCCTGCACCCTTGCTCTTCTTGAGCATGCGGTGTTGCCGTTGTCTGTGATAAGGAAGGTAAGGCTGCTTGGCCGCTGCACACTTACATTCACTTTTTCAAATGTTTTTCAACTGAAACAAGATGGTCTGGGTCAGACACCGCTGACATAGTTTGTATGCTTTATATCTTAGGATTTGACAAAAATGCCAGGTGGCAAGTGGCTGTTTTCATGAGTTTAACAGGTTTTATTGAAAACTAAGCATGGTATAGCATGGTCTTACCAGATCTCTCTATTCTGCTTCCTCCATTTGGAGCTGGAGTATTACAGTGAAAACAGGGAATATACTGAAGTATTTCTCAACATTTCAAATGGATACTGCAGTAAATTTTTTCTGTAGCTTTTTTTCCCATCCCCACAGCAAAATGTGTATATCCCTATAGCATGTATGTTCTGTTGAGGCTTGGAGGGAATATAATTAAAACTGAATCTGAGATTCTATTCTAAAAGTCTTTTTGTATTCCAGTAACTAGACTTGTTGAAAAACACAGGGGAATATACTGTTTATATTTTGTCTGTTCTTAGAGAATTCAAAGATGTACTTTGCATTCTTTTTGTGCTTTTTCTTAATTATTGGACTTGGAGGGGTTTTTTTCCCCAATTTAATTCCCAATGCAAAAAGACAATACTTTAGAGCAGAACAGTTATGGAAATGTAATGATAATGCATTTTACTTCAAAAAATCAGGATTATGACATTACCCCTGCCCATGGCAGGAGGGGTGGAACTAGATGACCTTTAAGGTCCCTTCCAACCCAAACCATTCTATGATTCTATGGTTATTAAGGAGAAATTGCATTTATGGAAACAATGGCGTAAAATATTTAAATGCTTTGAAATACTGCAATTGTCTGCTGTAAAAACCCCAACCAGTACCGATGATGTTTGTCTACAGATGGCATGGTTCATAATTGTAAGAACAGTTCATCTGGGTAATCTTTCAAGAACCATTTAATACAAAAAAAAAGGTTTTTGGGGGCAGCAGAGTAGTTTTTATACTTGTAAATACAGCACAACCATTGCAGCATTTCTTTTAATAAGTCAGTCTTCTGTTGTAGCAACCTCTCCGAATAACCTTATTGCTAGGTTGTACTCTGTCCTGGCTAATAACATTTCTTTCTTTAGTACCTGAAAGAAGAACACGACAAAAACTTCAAAAAATGGTATGTTCTGATGTTATGAACGGGCCCATCAGCATGGGATGCAACTGATCTGCTTTGGGTTTTGGGGCGTTTAGTGGTGCTGGAGATGCTTGATAATACTTACCTGAGAAGAAGGTAGTCATTATTTTAGTAAAACTCTGCTTCCTTTTTTGCAAGTAATAGTGCTGGAATTGAATTCCTGTGTGCTGAGCACACCTGTCCTTCCCTGGAAGCAGGCAGCGAAACAAACAAATGTTTTGAGAGACATGTGTGACCAAGTCAATTCTTCCTTCCTTGAACAGGGTTCATAATAGGATGAAAGGAGCCAATAGTTCATCCATAGCTAGTTAAGGTTACCCCGTGAAGACTGATTGCTCTTGAAACATTGAGATACTCCTTCTGCATTGCATTGACCTCTAAATAAATGTCAAAAGATATCTGCGGATGTGGTGATGAGCTTTTCTTATATTTACTCTGAGGTATTGATGTTACAGGCTTGTTAGGACTGAAGTGTCGAAGAAGGGTAATGCCTTTCAGCTGGGGCAGTGTTCCCTGTGAACTATGTACGTATCCTTCGAACTTTAGTTTCTAGACATCAGTGAGGATTGTGTAGTATCACAGGCAAGCTGTAGTCTCTCTTGATAATGTAACCTGTAATACTGTGTATGAGTATCTCCTCCATTTACCAGTAGTACACCTAGCTTGCTTTGCTGCTGCCAATAATATTAACTTACATGTGGCAGGTGCATGGGCTCCAGTTTTAAATATCCTTTAGCTCTGTTTCAAGGCATCTCTTGTATCTCAGTTTGGCTTCCAAATGTGAAGCTTCCTGTTATTTCTAAAATAATTGAAAAGTGAGCGTTGAAGAGCAGTCTGAAAGCCTGATGATATGCCATCTTTACTTTCACTGGCCTGAACAAGGCATGAGGATGTGGAACTGCTGCATCTCGAGTGGAGGTGGGAACTGACTTGTCTTCTTTGAGATCACCAAGGTGTGGCTGGGCATTTCCTACAGAAATCTTCAAAACAGAGATCTGCCTTCTAGAGAAAGTAAAGTGCAAATAGCTGTAGTTTTCTAGACAAAGTGTTTTGGCCTCCATTCTGTTCTGCGACCTACTTTCCACTCGGGAATGTCTTTCCCATCCCATTTCCTTATCATGTGTGTGTGTACTTCTGCTGTCACTGAATGCTTGATATGGGTGTATCTGTGCACTAGCATATTTTGAGGCATATTTGTTAGCTGTACGCTTTGCCACATCCCATGATGCAAGTATGAGCCCCATCTTGATCACCGCTCCCTTGCAGAAATGTGCATTAAAGAGTGGCAAGAGTTGTAAGCAGCATTGTAAGTGCAGCGAGCGGTTAAGATTTTAATAATGAAGCAAGCTGGACTGTGTGCATATCTGAAGTTTAAAGCTAATCTTGAAGGTTTAAAATTGTAGCTGTGTCTTTCATAAGAGGACCTTCCTTACCAGAATGGTAGATCCTGTGTGTGCAGCTCATGGCAGGTGGTCAGCCAGGCATGGCTATGGATGGAAAAGTGCTTCTCTTGTAAATGTGTAAATCTTTGACATGGAAGTGAAATTCAATCTGTTAAATTCAACTCCTCATCCTAAGAACGAACCAGGGAAAAAATGATATTCCATGCACAGTGGGAAGAAGGGAATTCATTAATTAAAGTTCTGTTCATATTTAATGATTGTTTAAATTTCTTTTTTCCCCTCAATATCTTGTTGACTGGCTTGCTTCGTTCTCTTGAGGGCAAAGCTTGTAAAAGGTTGCACTCAGCAAGCTCACGTCTGAGGCGGTCGTACCGAGCCATGCAAGATCACACAGGCAAGGTTCCATTAGCCTTTATTTCGTGCTGTTTGGCACAACTGCACTGTTAAGCACAGCAGGATTAATTTCTGTTCAAGTGCACTGAAACTCCACCAGCCAAGAAAAGAAGGGTGCTATCTACATGACATTTGCCATGTTTAGTTTTTAACATTGATAGCCTAATTGCTGCAAGATGGATTACAAATTGCCAATAGAGAATGTGGTCTATGTTCTGAGAAACAGTCTAAGGCTAATTACTGGGGAAATAGCTGTAAGGGAGGAAGGGGAAAAAAAAAAGAAAGGCTGGAATGTGTGTTGTCATTAAATTGTCACTAGTGAATGACTTCACTGCCTTGTTGCTACTTGGATGAATGACTGGCTATGGAGTCTGAGAGTTCTCCTGCACACTTCTGTGTATGTTTTCTAGCAAGCTGATCGGCTCACTTCCAAACATAACCCTTTGTAAAGGGGTGGTCAGCAAGCTTTTTCTCCCCGTGTAAAGGAGATACTTCCAGGGAATGTTTCAAGGTCATATTTATAAATATGGTACTAGGGGAAAGGCAGAATTGTGCTTAATGAGCAGCTTCAGGGGCTGTGGAGCTGAATTAAACTATAGCAGAAAGAGAGGAGTGGGAAGACATGGAAGGAAGTGCATCATTCACTGCTGAAATCTAAAAACACTGGTGGACGAAAACCAACATCGTATGTTCCTCATACATTTGTAGGAGAAATATGGAAGTAATCAGTATTTTTCCAGAATTCCTATTTCTGTTGTAAAATACCACCTGCAGTGCTGTGAAAGTGAAGAGCAGTTTTTCTTTGTTAATCTGGTCTTGGGTTTATTATTCTCACAGGCTTAGGCTGAGAAGAGAGATTTTGTTCTTAAGGTATTTAGAATCTTTGTTTCGACTTCTCCCTCCAGACATAATTCCTTCTGCACGACTATAGTCTGTGATTCTTAGAAAAAATTCTGCTGTTATGGGTAAACATGGGCATAATTACTTTCCTCTAAAGTCTGGTAAACAGTAAACTAGCAAGCATCATATGGGATGGGATTACAGCCGAAATTGACAGCTGACATTTTCAGGATTTTCTGCTAGGTGCTATATAGGTTGCTAGCCATAGGATATTTCTCAGTTGTAGTATTGGCTGTGTCACACATGGCTGACTTTATTCTAGGAAGTCATTGGGTGCCTCTGTAGCACAGTTCACCCATAAAATTGTGTACCTTTGAGGGAATTGACTGCTGCTGTAAGTGCTTTTGAAAACCTTGCTATAGAGTATAAAATGTTAATCAGACCATAAGATGATTCTGGAATAGTAACATTCCCACTAGCAGAAAAATGTAACTGACAGAGGATGTGATCTGACTACACCAGGTGCTGGTGTTCTTGCTTGTTCACCACACGCACAGCTTGAGTGTCTGGAGCTCTGACCTGAGGTTTCAAGAAGCTGCTAAGAAATACCTGAGGTTAATATAAACATGGATGATTTGGACTGGGTTGTGTAGCTGAGAAGACACATTTCTAGTTTCATATAAAAGATGATAAGAACTGCTCAACAGATAAATCATTATGAGATCATTGACAGGTTATCTCCAAATGAGGTAAGAATGCAGAAACTGGAGGCTGGGAAGAAAAGGAACAAATACAGCTTTACTCGGGGGTGTGACTTAAGGGCAGCATACCATGACTGGAATATTAACAGACTGTGGCTAGTTAGGAATTGTGGGCCTGTAAGAAAAAGGGAGGTAGCGTAGGCTGGTAGAGCAATGGTCGTGCACATCTGCCAAAGTCCCAAAGCAGTGGAAATAAACTTGTTAAAGGTTCACAGCTACCGATAAGTAAAAGGAGAAGGCAATGCTGCTATGGCAGCAGCTTTGCATCGATGCTACCAAGTCAGGTAGATAAGGCTTCTTCAAAAATCAGGCTTGCCCTGTCTCTGGGAACTGGTTTATATATGTCAACATATTTGAGCAATTAAAAGACTACTGCAAGACAAGCTGCCTAAAAAAGTTTAGGAACATGCAGCGAGCAGCATCCATTTCTTGTGAATAGAGGTTTCCAAGTTTTGACTCCTGCCAATGTAGAGTATTGTGACATACTGGGAAGAGAGAAGGCAATTTAATCACAAAGTGTGAGCTGTGCAGAAGATGGATAGGCAGCAGATTGGACAGCAGCGCGATAGAATAGACTGAACTGGGAAAGGGGTAGGCTGCATCCAGCTCAGGAAAGAAGTGTTCAGCATTTGTTGTTTCCTTAACGTGTGTTCAGAAAGGAAGCACAGACTACACAGCACAGATCGAAGTTGAGAACGTAGGAGGTGAGTGATCTAGCAGATTGTCTTTGCTGACCTGAAGCTCAGGAAAGAAGTGAATGGGAATTCAAAGCCATGTCAGATTCCAAAGAGCAAGAGTATAAAGTAGCCCTAAGTAAATATGGATGGGTGAAGGCAGAAAATTTAGAGTCAGAATAGCTGTCTAGCAAGAGCTAGGGGCTAAAGGGCAAGAAAGATGCCTTGTTTAGGTATAGAAGTAGCAGGAAGATGACCAGGAAAATTGTGTATGCCACTCCTTCAGGAAAGGAGAGTTGTCAGAAGATGTTATCTGATACCGTTTTCTTCTGATATCAGAAGATGTTATCAGAAGAGGCCTGGCAACTGTTTTCCAAGTGCTGGAAGAAAAGCCACTAAGGAGAACTTTCTTAATTGATCAGACTGGTAAGCCCTGCAGTAGTGGTCAGAGAGGGATGGTACAGCTTTACATGAGAGTCTTGAAAGTCAAACACAAAATTGTCAGCATTGGATAGAGTGCTTTAGTTGAGCCTTTCTCCTGCTGAGGAGAGAGGCTAACTAGATGGCCCCTGCAAGGTCTCTTTCGTTCTGTATTTATTATTCATGAATATATGGCATTTTTGTCCCTACAGGAGAAAGGGCTGTGGAGAAAGATGCGGCGAATGAAGAGACGGGACGCAGCTTGATGCAAGCAAATGTCAATTTATTGTACAGAAGCACGAGTTTCTATACACTTTCAGAAGCTGCGCGTTTTAAACAGATTGGTTCTTGAAGCTAAGCATTGCATCCTAGGCAATCCCTGACTGATGGTTAACTGCCATCAATTAACAGCAAGCTGTTACCTTTCCTTGGCGCCATCCTTGGCGCCATCCGTCTCCCACTCCCCTGTGCTCTGTAAACACGTCTCATCATGTTAATTGTTGTCTAGACAAGCTTGAGCACATTCCCCTCAGCTAACTGATTGCCATGCATGGTCCTAGTTTCCAGCCCGCTTCTGCAGAAAGATGAACCACATGAGTATGACCTTAATGGCGGCTTTAGAGATGATGAGGAAGAGGTGTGCAAACCTACCGATGAAGACTCTGACTGGGAACCAAGTTCAGAAGACAAGGATAACAAAGATGTTGAAATGCTTTTGCAAGAAGCGTCTAAATTTGTTAGAACCAAAAAGTAGCCATAGGGGGACAGCATTACGAATGCCCAAGCTGGTTATGTTAAAACATGAATGTGTAAGGAGGGGAATTGCTTTGAAAGCTATTTTTTCCTCAGTGATGTAGGCACTGCAGGAGGATTTTAGTCAGCGAGGGGATTCAGCAGTGTCTGTCTTTTCCATATGGGTTTTTTGTCTTATTAAGTGGTGGAGCCAGAGAACTGAGCTCTGAAAGTTTTTTGTGTTTCCTGCCCCCCCCCCCCCCCCCCCCCATCTATTTCTTATGTTCTTATGCAACACCATTGGTATTTCATAGTTTGAAACACAGTTTTAAAGGTTGTTAATGCTTCATCTTCCTGTGCTTGAAATAAATACTGGCATTAGGAAAGCCTTTTCTTTTGCTGAAGCACAGTATATACTGTGTTGGATGAAGGGGAGTTACACTGCCCACCTGCCATATCACAGACTAATTCTTGGCCATCACTGGGGAGTTTGTCTAAATTTTGTTAACGTTCTTTTGAGTTAGTGCAGTGCTACTGGCTTTCCTCTTTGGTGTCATTTCTTTGGTTCTCTTGATTAATACAGATTAAATACAGATTAATACAGTTAAATACAGAATGTGTAAATCACTTGAGAACAGTATATCAGTGTATCGAACCGCATGGTTGTCTAAACAGTGACTATGGTGTATTTGCTGTAATTACAGTAGGACCTTTTTCCATGCCTGTACCTCACTGGAATTACATTCAGTTTACAACAAAGCTTAAGTCTTGATGACTGTATTTTTGCACAATTAAACTTGTAACATACTGCGGGAAAAACGTTTGCCTGTGTCTCTGTGATTTCTAAAGACTGTTGAAGGATCTTGCCTTCTGTGTGTTTGCAGCACGCCTGAGCTTTCAAGAAAGTAAAAGTTTTAGTGTGTTTCAGGGCAGGTGACTGGAGCCGTGTGAATTGTGTCCAAAAAGGTGCCAAATCTGGAAATTCTGCAGGGGAATTATTCTTGTGTGGCTCTGGCTCCCCTGGGAGCTGGAGACAGACATCCAAATACACTCAAGCTTTTCAGCTGTGTGGCTCAGTGTGCTCTGCTTAAAATGAAATGGCTGTTGCTGCAAGCTGGCATTGGGTGCTTTTGGATGTGGGGACCATCTTCTGCCAATTGTGTGTCAGAAGCTTCTCTCAAAAATTGTAGATGTCAAAAATACGAACATTTATGATGGGGAACTCCTGCGAATTTGGAGAACATCAGCTTCTGTTGGCCAACGGCTTACTGTTTGCTCAAGTTATTCCATACAGAAAGAATCCATTTGGTGTTTTGTACAGTGATTTCTGTGACCATAACCTTCCTCAAGCTAAAGCATTGTGTATCACAGCATTAGTCTGTGAATGGCTATTTAAGCTGCTCACAGGAGCTACTAGCCTTTACTTTGAAAGCAGAAATAGCTTTTTATTGCTGGAGGCTCCCAGTCAGATCTGTAATCACAAAAGCACATTTGGAAGTAAATTTTGATGTTGCATGATAGATCAAGTTTTATTACTGATACATCGGGACTGAAAAACTTGGGTATGACCAAAGCAGCACACTGGGACAGTCAAAGCCGTTGTGAGCTGCTCTGTGCTGGTAGGTTGAAGTTCTCTCTGTTGAAGTGCATTTCCCTGTTCTTGTATTCTTTCCTTAAGAGCAGGATGCATTTTTATTCTTCTGGCAGGATGAATTGGTAACTCCAGGATACTGGAATACTGATTGAAACTACTCTGTTGGAGATACAGATGAGAGTACCCGGGCACTCAGGAGACCCTGAAAATTTTCAAGTTACCCAGAAAGGCAGAGGGTAACGTTTCACCACGTAGACTCTGCATCACATTACCCTGTAATACATGCTTATTTGCTCTGAAAAAAAGCAACTGGTGAAATCTTTACCCCCCTGCCTCCTCCCCAGAAAATCCATTTTGAAATACTGTACTTCAAATGAAGTGAGTAGGAAGTGCTTCTCTCCAGCTGCCACCTGAGAGGGTACCCATCTGTTTTAATAATATGGCTAAGATGTGCAAGCCTCTGTTCCTTGTGTGATGGGGCGCAGACCGTAACTCCTCCCTCCTTTTATCTTGTGGTGCTACAGACTGCTCTCAAACTGCCCCCAAATTCTCCTTCCGTAACACCTCAAATGCATTTCCTTTGCTTCATTGAAAGCCTGGTCAACACGGAGTGCCCTCAACCCAGAGCATGGGGAGAAGTTAATTACTTTTTGATTTGTAGCATCCTTTTAAATATTTAAAGGCCCTTAGACAGCTCTTCTGTTAAGAAGATGCTGCTGTTAAACATGTCCATTCACCCTATGATTAATCCTGTGAGACCCTGTTTCCTGAAGCCCTGACCCTTCTTAACCATAGCCTCTGGCTGCTTTCTCCTTGGCTTATGTCTTTCTGGAAGAGTGATCCTCAGAAACAGACACTGTTTCGGGTGAGAATGACAGGAGACCCCAGCCCAGGCATGATCCTGGGAGGGGTTTTCCACCGACGGTCAGTGATTGCAGAGACAAACCTCTGCTGGCCTGTTCACGGGCATGGCAGGTGAGGGGGCGCGGAGGCCATCTGGGGTCCGTGCCCAGGTACCTGCCCTTGACAGGGGCTTAGAGGAGGGAGCTGCTCTGCTGCTCCTGTTGCACAGTCCTCTCTTTATTGCCACTTTTTGTTGTGGTGGCCCGAATACACGTAACTCTGGGATAATGACTTAATCTTGGAGTGGGACCTGAAAAGGAGTTCTTTAGTTAAACTAATGTGATTTCATTTTTAAACTAAAGGAATTTATTTTCAATTGAATTTGATTTTTCTCTGCTTTTCTTGCCTCTTAGTTCTTTACCATCCTGCCGTGACATCTGGGCAGACAGCAAAGGAGTAAGAGCTTTCCATAGGCTCAGCCGTGGATTCTGACAAAGTTTATTGCAGGTTTCTTCCAAGTTTGTCCCCCAATAGTTTTGCTCAAGGGAGTCACCGTGAGCGGTGTTGATGCTGATAGGGAAGCACGTTACAGGGCTTGGCTGAGTCCCCTCTCCCTGCAGTGGGGTGAAGGCCCGCTGCCCTCCCTGTGGCCGCCTGAGGAGGCCTCTGTGGACGCGGTGCCCTCTGCAACACCCCTGCTGTGTTCTTTGACCAGCTTGTGTGGCCGTCCCCTTGTGACCAGGCTCCTCTCGGGGAAGGAGTCGAGGGGCACTCAAACCGGGCCCTGAGGGGGCCCCTCCGCTCCTGCCCCGAGCTGTGCGCGGCCTCTGCAGCCCCGAGCCTACCGCCCCCCGCGCTGGGCCTGTGCTGGGCCCGGCCGGGCCCGGGGCTGCCGGCAGGCGGGCGGGCGGGCGGGGGGCCAGGGCGCTCACCATTGGCTGGGCCCAGAGGCGTCGGGGCCGCCGGCCAATGGGGTGGCGCCTTGTCACAGGAGCGGGAATCTGAGGGGTTCCCCGGAGCGCGTCTGCCTGTTGCCAGGGCACTGCGCCTCAGCGCCTCCCCGCGGGCGGCTGCGGCCGGCGGGCGGTGCTGCCGCCGCTGTGGCCGAGCCGCCCCTGCCCGCGGGGGGAGCTGCCCTCGGCGGGGAGCTGTCGCGGCCAGAGCTCTTGCCGCAGCGAGGCATCGGAGCCGGGCTGTGTCGGGATGGAGCCGCCTCAGCGAGTCCTCCCCGGGACAGGCAGGAGCTGGTCTGCGGCTTGGGACTGGGGCTCGCCCCAGGCTTGGCTTCAGGTGGGGTTCGGCCGGGGCCGGGGCTGAGGTGCGGGGTTACGGGGGCTGGGTAGGAGCGGGCGGGCGAGCCGAGCCCTGCCAGGCGGGCTCTGCCGCGGGCGCCGCTGTCTCTCCCCTCCCTCGGCCCGCCAGAGCTGCGGGCGGGCTGCTCTGGCCTCCGGCCGGGGCTGTCGGCACCCGCTCCGCTCCGGCCCGGGCCGCCCCTCCCCTCCCCTCCCCTCCCCTCCCCTCCCCTCCCATTGGTGGGTGCGAAGCACGCGCGGCTTCGGGAAACTTCGGGCGGCACCGGCCGGTGCGAGGGGCGGGTCCTGCCGCGCGCGGAGCTGTCGTTAGGACGCGGCTGTGGCGCCCTGAGGCGGCGGCGGCGGCAGTTTCGTGGAGGACGGCCGGGTGAGCCAACACCTTGTCCGGCGGGACTGGCGAGGGGAGAAAGGCGCTTTTCCCCCGGAGCGGGCGGCGGGCAGCCTGCCTGCTGGTCTGGAGCCTGTGCCCAGCCCTGCCGTGAGGAGCCGGCACGGTGACAGGCCCCGAGTGTGCGCCGGGCTGTGGCGCTGTGTCACGTCGGGTGGTTTAGCATCAGGCCCCGCGGTTCAGAGGCTGAGCACTGGAGATAGGGACCGGGGACCTCTGGTGCTGCCAGTTTCCACCTCAAAAGAGGCCGTTGAACGCACACCCCCCTTGGCATTTGAAAACTAAACGGAGCTGGTTATGGATGTGCTGTTGGTGTGAGGGGCAGCTAAGATGGTTCATGGGCACCAGTCCATTCAGAACCTGTTCTTCAGGCAGTTCTTCATGTGGAATAAATGAAGCCTGGCCCATGCCCTGCGCTACACCCTGGAGTGCATGTAGAAACGATGCCAGGGTTTTGTGCTCAGGGAGCTCCAGTCTTCCTGTGCTGGCTGTGGGGAGAAGGGTATGTGGATCACCCCCGAGGCAAGCAGGAGCTGCCTGAGCAGGCTGAATTTAGTGCTGCCCAGCTTTGTGGTGCTCCGTGTGTGTGAGTAGGTGGTGTGGAGTGGTCTTTTCCAAGCAGTGTCAGAAACATGTCTTTGCTTATGGTGTGAGTGCTTGTCGCTCTTCTGTCCCTGCTGCTGGCAGGGGGAGGAGGTAACTCGCTGCCAGGGAGACCCCCCTGCCCTCGTATGCATGAAGGTGTTGCAGGATTGTGTCTAAAGTGCAGTGGCTTGCTCACTGCTTTCCCTTTAAGTCTGCATTTACAGGATATGCTGGATTGTGGTGTTGGGGCCCAGAAATTAATCTCGCTACTTTATTTTTCTTCTGCAACAGACTGTTAAATGCCATGCAGGGACAAGCCCTTCCTCCCTTGGCCTTGAGAATGTCTATGTTCCCTGTAAAGGTAGTATATATTTAACATAAAGACTGAAGAGGATAGCTTCTTCTCAACTCTGTTGCCCACAAAGTTGACTGATCCCTGTGCAACAGCAGTGGTCTGGGAAGAGATGCGGCATTTGTGTCCCTGTGAGGTGTAGCCTGGCTAAACGCAGGCAGCATTTCCATTCTGGGAATGGTGTAGTGCAGTTCTTTAGCACAGTAAAAGCAGTGAGAAATGAGGAATTTCCCAGGAAGGCCTAGGAGGTGATGAATTTGGATGCATTCAGGAACTTTCCTGCAGCTTCCTAGGAATTATCTCTGTACGGTTGTTGGCTGGGTATTTCTGACTGAGGATAAGAACAGCTATTTCAGTGCTGTTTTCTAGAAGTGCTCACAAGGGTTTTGAAGCATGTGAGGAGTGCGTCAGCATGAGGTCCTGGAGGATGCTTGAATGCCCAGCTAGTCCTTCACAGAGTGGCTTTGTTGGGTTCCTCCACTGCCTGGCTTTCCTGGGGAGTTCACCACCTGGATTTTCTGGGGAGCTTCATTCACTGTGTATCTGTTTAGTAGTGCTTCATCATCCAGCTTTTATTAGAGTGCATCACCACACAATGCTGGTGAGGGGCTTCGCTGCATGGCCCTGGAGGAGCCATTCTCTTCCTAGTTTCTTTGGGGTGATTCCCCAGTTGGTGTTTTTTGACAGTTCCATTGTGTTTCTTGGTGGTCTTGGAGCCCTTCAGCATACTGTGCCAGAGGTATTGGTGTGGTACGGGATATGGTATGGAACTGGCTGTGGTACTGTGTTCTATGCATTACTTTGACCGTTGTGTTGCATATTGTATTGCCGTTAGTGTATGTATGGTGTTTTGGTTTGGATGGTAAGGTGTATTTTGTATGGTATAGTATGTGTGGTATGGTATTGTGCCTATGGTAGGTTATGCTAGTGTACAGTGTTTAGGGTATGGTGTTTAGTTATATGGTATGTACCGCATGGTATGCATTGTATTGTACAGCATGTATAGTATTGTTTGGCATGTATTGTATGGAATATAATATATGTCTTGCATGTATGGTATCCATTGTATGGTATGGTATAGTGCGGTATGGTATTTTCTATTGTATGTATTGTATTTTCTATTCTATGGTATGGTATTTATATTTTGTATTGCACTGTATGTATTCTGTGTATTGGTTTTATGTACTGTGTTGTGTGTATCTGTATGTATTGTATGTGTAGTATCATATTGGATCATATGTACTCTTTTTATATTTTTTCTGTTAGTGTGTTAGTGCATTGTGTTGTGTAGTACTTCTACTGTATGTGTTGTATATTTTTTGTATGTATTGTGTGGGAATTTTGTTGTTAGATGTACTGTATTCTCTTGTGTGTTTTATTGTATTTTGTGTTCTATTGTATACTACTTTTTCCATTCTGTGTTTTGTTTTGTATTCTGTGTTTTCTTGTATTGTGTTGCATGGTACGTACGGTGTAGTAGATACCCTGTGAGACAGACCATACAGTATGTACCATATTGTACTGCAGGTTGTTTTGGATTGTATATTGTATTGTGTATTGCCTGTGTTGTGCAGAATTCTATGCATTGTGTTGTGTGGCATAGTATTACACGCACAGTAATATGTATGTATTGTTTCTTGTGGTCTGTATTTTATTGCGTGGTATGGGTTGTATTTTGTATTGGACTGTATTTTGGGTTGCATGCGTTTCCCGTTGTACGGTTTGGTATTGCATAGATTGTATTTTGTGTTGTGTGTCATGCACTTCTGTGTGTGTTGTGTGTATGGTATGTATAGTATAGTCTTGTATTCTGGGGTATGCCCTGTATTTTCTGTTGGATGGTTTGTAATGCCCTGTCTGCATGGTATTTGACGCTTAGTATTTCCCGTCTCTTGTGTGTAGTGTTGTATTCTCTCTGTGTTGTGATGTGTGTTTTAGGATGACGTGTATTGTGTTGTGGTTTGTATGGTGTGGTTTGTCATAAATTGTGTGGTATGTGTGGTGCTGTATGATTTCCTGTGTTGTTTGGTATGTTTTGTATGTACTGTATTTTATGTAGGGCTCTTGCATTGTCTCATATGTATTGTATTGTGCTTCAGTTTGTGCCATCTTGTGTGCTGTTATTTGTGTTGTAGCGTGTATTTTCTGTATTGTATGGTATTTATGTATGTAATCTGTTGGCTTTCTTGTATTCTATAGGTTGTATGGTATTTATTATGTTTATTCTAGGAATTGTACTGTACGTTTTGTATGTCGGGTATGGTATGGAATGTCTGGTGTGTATCTTGTTTTGTTTTGTATTGTATCTGGGGTGTGTATTGCAAGTTGTCTGAGGAGCGGCAGAGGGAAGTGGGGTTGTATAGCTCGGTGGAATTATGTGACCTCATGTGACCCTGGAGGAGCCCCTAGTCGCTTGGTAGCGGAGGAGCTGGTTCTTGCACCCCCGCAGAGGAGCCCTTCATTGCAGCGCCCTTGAGGAGGCCTTTATTAGCTTTGCACAGGAGGAGCCCCTCCTTGCGCCGCCCCAGAGGAGATCTTCATCACACTGCCGTGGAGGAGCCCGTTGTTGCCCCATGCCTGAGGAGCCCTATATTTTGCCTCCTTCTTAGAGCTGTTCATCGTGCTGCCCAGGCCTCCTTGCAGCCCTTCGCTGTGCTGCCCCAGAAGCATTGGCTGTAGTGTGGGATGTGGTTTGGCATTGGGTATGGTATTGTGTGGTCTGCGTTGTTTTACGTTAAGCGTGATATTGCATTTTGTATTGCCTTTCCTGTATTTGCAGTATGGTATGTATAGTGGTGGGTTTTTTTAGTATGGGAAGGTATATTTTTTTATGCTGTAGGATGGCATGGTATGCTATTACAGGGTATTTCAGGTATGCTGTGGTATTTAGGCGATGGTGTGGGGAACGGTCTGGTATGTATTGCATGGTATGCATTGTAATGTATGGTATGCATGCCTTTTTTTTAGCAGGTGTGGTATAATTTAGCATGTATTGTGTGGTATGTAATCTAAGTCCGGTATCTATGGTATCATATGGTAAGGTATTGCATTTTGTATGTATTGTATTTTCTATTGTATTTATATTTTGTATTGTAGTGGATGTCTTATGTGTATTGAACTGTAGGTTTTGTACTGCATGTACTATGTAGTATCCATGAAATGGAATGGATTGTGCTTTCTGTAGAGAATTCTTTATGCAATGTATTTCCTGTGTTCTATGTGTCCTTTGTAGAGTGGGGTGGGTTTTATTGTATGCTGTGTAATATGGTATTTACTGTGCAATAATGTGTTCTACCCTAATGATTTATAACAGTCTCTTGTTTATCTTATGCAATGTGTAGTATTTCGTATTGCATTCTGTATTTAGTATTTTATTTTGAAATCTGTAATATATGTCCTGTATTATATCTTCCATCATATGTAATGTAGTGTAGTGTAGTTTTTGTATGGTGTCTTGCGTGTATTCTAAAGAATGTGTTGTGTTCATGGGTATGTATTCCACGACCTTTGTCAGAATTGTATATTGTGCTGTATTGTTTTGGTTTTGCGTGGTTTAGTGCTTATTGTACTGAGGGTCTCTTGAGCTGTATCTTGTATTTCCGGCCTAGTGGGTATGGTGTGCGTAGGGTTGTATTTTGTATCCTATGGTACGTCTTGTGTTTTCTGCTGGGCTGTTTGTAATACGTGGTATGACGTATTGTATTTCAAGCCTGTTCTTTCCAGCGTGGTATGAGTTGTGTTGCATTGCGCTCGCACCACCCCAGAGGAGATGCTGATAGCGTTGCTTCTGGAGAGCCCCCAGTGGCGCTGCCCCAGAGCAGCCCTGTAGCGCAGCGCCGCAGGGGAGCGATTGGTGGCAAAGCGCCTCGGGAGCCCCTCGTCGTGCCGCAGTGGAGCAGCCCTTTGTTACGCTGCCGAGGAGGAGCCGATGGTGGCAGCGCCCTGGAGGAGCCATTTGTTGCTTTGCGCTGGAGGAGCCCGTGCTAGTGCCGTTGCGCAGGCGTCCTTGTTGTCGCCCCGTCGGAGGAGCGTGTCTTGGCGCCTCCCCAGAGGTTGGCTTTGTGCCGCCGCAGCAGAGCAGTGGTTAGCAGGGAGCGCCGGAGGAGCAGTTTGTTTGATGCCCAGCTCTTCTTGGAGCCCCTTTGGTGCAGCGGAGCAGCTGTTGGTGGTGCCATGCTGGTGGGGCCCTTGGTGGTGCAGCATTGGAGGAGCCCCTGATGGCTTGGCGGCAGAGGAGCCCTTTTGTCTTTCCGCTCTGGAGGAGTCCTTGGTTGTGCAGCCCTGGAGGAGCCTTTCTTTGTGCCGCCCCGCAGGAGCCGCTTCTCGTGCTGCCTGCTAGGGCACCTGTGTCAACTTATGTTGGAGGAGCCCTGCATCGCAGTGCCCCACGGGAGATCTTCCTGACGCTGGTGATTTGGTACGTACCCTAGGGTAGGTACTGTGGGTCTGGTCCCTGCCTGTGGTATCTCCTGTCCGGTCTGGGATGGTGTCGCGTTGTAGTTGGCCTGTATTTTTCTACTGTGGTACTTGTATTTTGTATTGTAGCATATGTATTGTGTGTATGGAGTCGTAGTTCTTGTACAGTGTGTGCTGTGTGTGTATGGAGTCGTAGTTCTTGTACAGTGTGTGCTGTATGGTATACATTGCATGGAATGGATTTTGTTTTCTGTAGAGTATTTTTTACTGTCTGTTCAGTATTCTGTGTATTCTTTGTGCTGTCTTTTATTGTGCAGGATGATTTTGATGGTACGTATTCGTGTTTTGTTTTCTGTTGTATGTTATATGTATTGCATAGTACCTTCTGTTGTGTGTCTTTTACTGGGTTTTGTCTTGTTTTGCCTGTATTTTCTGGTACGTATTGTCTTTTGAGGTATTTCCCGCCCAGATTCTGTTTCCTGTCTTGTCTTTTGCGTCTGGTTTTGTGCGCTGTTTCTGGAAGTGTCTTGTGACATGCGCTATGGTTTGTAAAGTACTGGCTCCTGCGATTTCTTCGGTGGTTTGTGTCTCGAGGAGAGGCTGAGGGAGCTGGGGTTGTTTAGCCTGGGGAGCCCTGCATCATGCCAGCCCCAGAGGACATGTTCATCACACAGCCCAGGCCGTCTCTGTGGAGCCTTTCGTCGCCTCGCGCTGAAGGAGCCCTGAATGGCGGCACCCCGGAGGAGCCCTTTGCCAGATGTCACCGGAGGAGCCTGTCATCGCCGCATCATTGCGTTTGCTCTTTTGTATGGCGTTTGGTTTGGTGTATTTGATTGTACGGCATCTTCTGTGTCTCTTAAGTGGTCTGTACAATGTCCTTTGTCGGGGATGGGTTGTAGCAAGGGCGGGGGGTAGATGGTGGAGCGTACTGTAGTTGGTTTTGTGTTCCGTATTGCGTCGTCCTGTGTCTACTGAGTATTGCATGATCTGATCTGGACTGTATTTTGTGCTGTATGTATTGTTTTGGTTTTGCGTGGTTTAGTGCTTATTGTACTGCGGGTCTCTTGAGCTGTATCTTGTATTTCCGGCCTAGTGGGTAAGGTGTGCGTTGGGTTGTATTTTGTATCCTATGGTACGTCTTGTGTTTTCTGCTGGGCTGTTTGTAATACGTGGTATGACGTATTGTATTTCGAGCCTGTTCTTTCCAGCGTGGTATGAGTTGTGTTGCATTGCGCTCACACCACCCCAGAGGAGATGCTGATAGTGTTGCTCCTGGAGAGCCCCCAGTGGCGCCGCCCCGGAGCAGCCCTGTAGCGCAGCGCCGTAGGGGAGCGATTGGTGGCAAAGCGCCTCGGGAGCCCCTCGTGGTGCCACAGAGGAGCAGCCCTTTGTTACGCTGCCGAGGAGGAGCCGATGGTGGCAGCGCCCTGGAGGAGCCATTTGTTGCTTTGCGCTGGAGGAGCCCATGCTAGTGCCGTTGCGCAGGCGACCTTGTTGTCGCCCCGTTGGAGGAGCGTGTCTTGGCGCCTCCCCAGAGGTTTCTTTGTGCCGCCGCAGCAGAGCAGTGGTTAGCAGGGAGCGCCGGAGGAGCAGTTTGTTTGATGCCCAGCTCTTCTTGGAGCCCCTTTGGTGCAGCGGAGCAGCTGTTGGTGGTACCATGCTGGTGGGGCCCTTGGTGGTGCAGCATTGGAGGAGCCCCTGATGGCTTGGCGGCAGAGGAGCCCTTTTGTCTTTCCGCTCTGGAGGAGTCCTTGGTTGTGCAGCCCTGGAGGAGCCTTTCTTTGTGCCGCCCCGCAGGAGCCGCTTCTCGTGCTGCCTGCTAGGGCACCTGTGTCAACTTATGTTGGAGGAGCCCTGCATCGCAGTGCCCCACGGGAGATCTTCCTGACGCTGGTGATTTGGTACGTACCCTAGGGTAGGTACTGTGGGTCTGGTCCCTGCCTGTGGTATCTCCTGTCCGGTCTGGGATGGTGTCGCGTTGTAGTTGGCCTGTATTTTTCTACTGTGGTACTTGTATTTTGTATTGTAGCATATGTATTGTGTGTATGGAGTCGTAGTTCTTGTACAGTGTGTGCTGTGTGTGTATGGAGTCGTAGTTCTTGTACAGTGTGTGCTGTGTGTGTATGGAGTCGTAGTTCTTGTACAGTGTGTGCTGTGTGTGTATGGAGTCGTAGTTCTTGTAGAGTGTGTGCTGTATGGTATACATTGCATGGAATGGATTTTGTTTTCTGTAGAGTATTTTTTATTGTCTGTTCAGTATTCTGTGTATTCTTTGTGCTGTCTTTTATTGTGCAGGATGATTTTGATGGTATGTATTCGTGTTTTGTTTTCTGTTGTATGTTACATGTATTGCATAATACCTTCTGTTGTGTGTCTTTTACTGGGTTTTGTCTTGTTTTGCCTGTATTTTCTGGTACGTATTGTCTTTTGAGGTATTTCCCGCCCAGATTCTGTTTCCTGTCTTGTCTTTTGCGTCTGGTTTTGTGCGCTGTTTCTGGAAGTGTCTTGTGACATGCGCTATGGTTTGTAATGTACTGGCTCTTGCGATTTCTTCGGTGGTGTTTGTCTCGAGGAGAGGCTGAGGGAGCTGGGGTTGTTTAGCCTGGGGAGCCCTGCATCGTGCCAGCCCCAGAGGACATGTTCATCACACAGCCCAGGCCGTCTCTGTGGAGCCTTTCGTCGCCTCGTGCTGAAGGAGCCCTGAATGGCGGCACCCCGGAGGAGCCCTTTGCTAGATGTCACCGGAGGAGCCTGTCATCGCCGCATCATTGCGTTTGCTCTTTTGTATGGCTTTTGGTTTGGTGTATTTGATTGTACGGCATCTTCTGTGTCTCTTAAGTGGTCTGTACAATGTCCTTTGTCGGGGATGGGTTGTAGCAAGGGCGGGGGGTACATGGTGGAGCGTACTGTAGTTGGTTTTGTGTTCCGTATTGCGTCGTCCTGTGTCTACTGAGTATTGCATGATCTGATCTGGACTGTATTTTGTGCTGTATGTATTGTTTTGGTTTTGCGTGGTTTAGTGCTTATTGTACTGAGGGTCTCTTGAGCTGTATCTTGTATTTCCGGCCTAGTGGGTATGGTGTGCGTAGGGTTGTATTTTGTATCCTATGGTACGTCTTGTGTTTTCTGCTGGGCTGTTTGTAATACATGGTATGACGTATTGTATTTCAAGCCTGTTCTTTCCAGCGTGGTATGAGTTGTGTTGCATTGCGCTCGCACCACCCCAGAGGAGATGCTGATAGCGTTGCTTCTGGAGAGCCCCCAGTGGCGCTGCCCCAGAGCAGCCCTGTAGCGCAGCGCCGCAGGGGAGCGATTGGTGGCAAAGCGCCTCGGGAGCCCCTCGTCGTGCCGCAGTGGAGCAGCCCTTTGTTACGCTGCCAAGGAGGAGCCGATGGTGGCAGCGCCCTGGAGGAGCCATTTGTTGCTTTGCGCTGGAGGAGCCCGTGCTAGTGCCGTTGCGCAGGCGTCCTTGTTGTCGCCCCGTCGGAGGAGCGTGTCTTGGCGCCTCCCCAGAGGTTGGCTTTGTGCCGCCGCAGCAGAGCAGTGGTTAGCAGGGAGCGCCGGAGGAGCAGTTTGTTTGATGCCCAGCTCTTCTTGGAGCCCCTTTGGTGCAGCGGAGCAGCTGTTGGTGGTACCATGCTGGTGGGGCCCTTGGTGGTGCAGCATTGGAGGAGCCCCTGATGGCTTGGCGGCAGAGGAGCCCTTTTGTCTTTCCGCTCTGGAGGAGTCCTTGGTTGCGCAGCCCTGGAGGAGCCTTTCTTTGTGCCGCCCCGCAGGAGCCGCTTCTCGTGCTGCCTGCTAGGGCACCTGTGTCAACTTATGTTGGAGGAGCCCTGCATCGCAGTGCCCCACGGGAGATCTTCCTGACGCTGGTGATTTGGTACGTACCCTAGGGTAGGTACTGTGGGTCTGGTCCCTGCCTGTGGTATCTCCTGTCCGGTCTGGGATGGTGTCGCGTTGTAGTTGGCCTGTATTTTTCTACTGTGGTACTTGTATTTTGTATTGTAGCATATGTATTGTGTGTATGGAGTCGTAGTTCTTGTACAGTGTGTGCTGTGTGTGTATGGAGTCGTAGTTCTTGTACAGTGTGTGCTGTGTGTGTATGGAGTCGTAGTTCTTGTACAGTGTGTGCTGTGTGTGTATGGAGTCGTAGTTCTTGTACAGTGTGTGCTGTGTGTGTATGGAGTCGTAGTTCTTGTACAGTGTGTGCTGTGTGTGTATGGAGTCGTAGTTCTTGTACAGTGTGTGCTGTGTGTGTATGGAGTCGTAGTTCTTGTACAGTGTGTGCTGTATGGTATACATTGCATGGAATGGATTTTGTTTTCTGTAGAGTATTTTTTACTGTCTGTTCAGTATTCTGTGTATTCTTTGTGCTGTCTTTTATTGTGCAGGATGATTTTGATGGTATGTATTCGTGTTTTGTTTTCTGTTGTATGTTACATGTATTGCATAGTACCTTCTGTTGTGTGTCTTTTACTGGGTTTTGTCTTGTTTTGCCTGTATTTTCTGGTACGTATTGTCTTTTGAGGTATTTCCCGCCCAGATTCTGTTTCCTGTCTTGTCTTTTGCGTCTGGTTTTGTGCACTGTTTCTGGAAGTGTCTTGTGACATGCGCTATGGTTTGTAATGTACTGGCTCCTGCGATTTCTTCGGTGGTGTGTGTCTCGAGGAGAGGCTGAGGGAGCTGGGGTTGTTTAGCCTGGGGAGCCCTGCATCGTGCCAGCCCCAGAGGACATGTTCATCACACAGCCCAGGCCGTCTCTGTGGAGCCTTTCGTCGCCCCGCGCTGAAGGAGCCCTGAATGGCGGCACCCCGGAGGAGCCCTTTGCTAGATGTCACCGGAGGAGCCTGTCATCGCCGCATCATTGCGTTTGCTCTTTTGTATGGCGTTTGGTTTGGTGTATTTGATTGTACGGCATCTTCTGTGTCTCTTAAGTGGTCTGTACAATGTCCTTTGTCGGGGATGGGTTGTAGCAAGGGCGGGGGGTAGATGGTGGAGCGTAGTGTAGTTGGTTTTGTGTTCCGTATTGCGTCGTCCTGTGTCTACTGAGTATTGCATGATCTGATCTGGACTGTATTTTGTGCTGTATGTATTGTTTTGGTTTTGCGTGGTTTAGTGCTTATTGTACTGAGGGTCTCTTGAGCTGTATCTTGTATTTCCGGCCTAGTGGGTAAGGTGTGCGTTGGGTTGTATTTTGTATCCTATGGTACGTCTTGTGTTTTCTGCTGGGCTGTTTGTAATACGTGGTATGACGTATTGTATTTCGAGCCTGTTCTTTCCAGCGTGGTATGAGTTGTGTTGCATTGCGCTCACACCACCCCAGAGGAGATGCTGATAGCGTTGCTCCTGGAGAGCCCCCAGTGGCGCCGCCCCGGAGCAGCCCTGTAGCGCAGCGCCGCAGGGGAGTGATTGGTGGCAAAGCGCCTCGGGAGCCCCTCGTCGTGCCGCAGAGGAGCAGCCCTTTGTTACGCTGCCGAGGAGGAGCCGATGGTGGCAGCGCCCTGGAGGAGCCATTTGTTGCTTTGCGCTGGAGGAGCCCATGCTAGTGCCGTTGCGCAGGCGACCTTGTTGTCGCCCCGTTGGAGGAGCGTGTCTTGGCGCCTCCCCAGAGGTTTCTTTGTGCCGCCGCAGCAGAGCAGTGGTTAGCAGGGAGCGCCGGAGGAGCAGTTTGTTTGATGCCCAGCTCTTCTTGGAGCCCCTTTGGTGCAGCGGAGCAGCTGTTGGTGGTACCATGCTGGTGGGGCCCTTGGTGGTGCAGCATTGGAGGAGCCCCTGATGGCTTGGCGGCAGAGGAGCCCTTTTGTCTTTCCGCTCTGGAGGAGTCCTTGGTTGTGCAGCCCTGGAGGAGCCTTTCTTTGTGCCGCCCCGCAGGAGCCGCTTCTCGTGCTGCCTGCTAGGGCACCTGTGTCAACTTATGTTGGAGGAGCCCTGCATCGCAGTGCCCCACGGGAGATCTTCCTGACGCTGGTGATTTGGTACGTACCCTACGGTAGGTACTGTGGGTCTGGTCCCTGCCTGTGGTATCTCCTGTCCGGTCTGGGATGGTGTCGCATTGTAGTTGGCCTGTATTTTTCTACTGTGGTACTTGTATTTTGTATTGTAGCATATGTATTGTGTGTATGGAGTCGTAGTTCTTGTACAGTGTGTGCTGTGTGTGTATGGAGTCGTAGTTCTTGTACAGTGTGTGCTGTGTGTGTATGGAGTCGTAGTTCTTGTACAGTGTGTGCTGTGTGTGTATGGAGTCGTAGTTCTTGTACAGTGTGTGCTGTGTGGTATACATTGCATGGAATGGATTTTGTTTTCTGTAGAGTATTTTTTACTGTCTGTTCAGTATTCTGTGTATTCTTTGTGCTGTCTTTTATTGTGCAGGATGATTTTGATGGTATGTATTCGTGTTTTGTTTTCTGTTGTATGTTATATGTATTGCATAGTACCTTCTGTTGTGTGTCTTTTACTGGGTTTTGTCTTGTTTTGCCTGTATTTTCTGGTACGTATTGTCTTTTGAGGTATTTCCCGCCCAGATTCTGTTTCCTGTCTTGTCTTTTGCGTCTGGTTTTGTGCACTGTTTCTGGAAGTGTCTTGTGACATGCGCTATGGTTTGTAATGTACTGGCTCCTGCGATTTCTTCGGTGGTGTGTGTCTCGAGGAGAGGCTGAGGGAGCTGGGGTTGTTTAGCCTGGGGAGCCCTGCATCGTGCCAGCCCCAGAGGACATGTTCATCACACAGCCCAGGCCGTCTCTGTGGAGCCTTTCGTCGCCCCGCGCTGAAGGAGCCCTGAATGGCGGCACCCCGGAGGAGCCCTTTGCTAGATGTCACCGGAGGAGCCTGTCATCGCCGCATCATTGCGTTTGCTCTTTTGTATGGCGTTTGGTTTGGTGTATTTGATTGTACGGCATCTTCTGTGTCTCTTAAGTGGTCTGTACAATGTCCTTTGTCGGGGATGGGTTGTAGCAAGGGCGGGGGGTAGATGGTGGAGCGTAGTGTAGTTGGTTTTGTGTTCCGTATTGCGTCGTCCTGTGTCTACTGAGTATTGCATGATCTGATCTGGACTGTATTTTGTGCTGTATGTATTGTTTTGGTTTTGCGTGGTTTAGTGCTTATTGTACTGCGGGTCTCTTGAGCTGTATCTTGTATTTCCGGCCTAGTGGGTATGGTGTGCGTAGGGTTGTATTTTGTATCCTATGGTACGTCTTGTGTTTTCTGCTGGGCTGTTTGTAATACATGGTATGACGTATTGTATTTCAAGCCTGTTCTTTCCAGCGTGGTATGAGTTGTGTTGCATTGCGCTCGCACCACCCCAGAGGAGATGCTGATAGCGTTGCTTCTGGAGAGCCCCCAGTGGCGCTGCCCCAGAGCAGCCCTGTAGCGCAGCGCCGCAGGGGAGCGATTGGTGGCAAAGCGCCTCGGGAGCCCCTCGTCGTGCCGCAGTGGAGCAGCCCTTTGTTACGCTGCCGAGGAGGAGCCGATGGTGGCAGCGCCCTGGAGGAGCCATTTGTTGCTTTGCGCTGGAGGAGCCCGTGCTAGTGCCGTTGTGCAGGCGTCCTTGTTGTCGCCCCGTCGGAGGAGCGTGTCTTGGCGCCTCCCCAGAGGTTGGCTTTGTGCCGCCGCAGCAGAGCAGTGGTTAGCAGGGAGCGCCGGAGGAGCAGTTTGTTTGATGCCCAGCTCTTCTTGGAGCCCCTTTGGTGCAGCGGAGCAGCTGTTGGTGGTGCCATGCTGGTGGGGCCCTTGGTGGTGCAGCATTGGAGGAGCCCCTGATGGCTTGGCGGCAGAGGAGCCCTTTTGTCTTTCCGCTCTGGAGGGGTCCTTGGTTGCGCAGCCCTGGAGGAGCCTTTCTTTGTGCCGCCCCGCAGGAGCCGCTTCTCGTGCTGCCTGCTAGGGCACCTGTGTCAACTTATGTTGGAGGAGCCCTGCATCGCAGTGCCCCACGGGAGATCTTCCTGATGCTGGTGATTTGGTACGTACCCTACGGTAGGTACTGTGGGTCTGGTCCCTGCCTGTGGTATCTCCTGTCCGGTCTGGGATGGTGTCGCGTTGTAGTTGGCCTGTATTTTTCTACTGTGGTACTTGTATTTTGTATTGTAGCATATGTATTGTGTGTATGGAGTCGTAGTTCTTGTACAGTGTGTGCTGTATTTGTATGGAGTCGTAGTTCTTGTACAGTGTGTGCTGTGTGTGTATGGAGTCGTAGTTCTTGTACAGTGTGTGCTGTGTGTGTATGGAGTCGTAGTTCTTGTACAGTGTGTGCTGTGTGGTATACATTGCATGGAATGGATTTTGTTTTCTGTAGAGTATTTTTTACTGTCTGTTCAGTATTCTGTGTATTCTTTGTGCTGTCTTTTATTGTGCAGGATGATTTTGATGGTATGTATTCGTGTTTTGTTTTCTGTTGTATGTTATATGTATTGCATAGTACCTTCTGTTGTGTGTCTTTTACTGGGTTTTGTCTTGTTTTGCCTGTATTTTCTGGTACGTATTGTCTTTTGAGGTATTTCCCGCCCAGATTCTGTTTCCTGTCTTGTCTTTTGCGTCTGGTTTTGTGCGCTGTTTCTGGAAGTGTCTTGTGACATGCGCTATGGTTTGTAATGTACTGGCTCCTGCGATTTCTTCAGTGGTGTGTGTCTCGAGGAGAGGCTGAGGGAGCTGGGGTTGTTTAGCCTGGGGAGCCCTGCATCGTGCCAGCCCCAGAGGACATGTTCATCACACAGCCCAGGCCGTCTCTGTGGAGCCTTTCGTCGCCCCGCGCTGAAGGAGCCCTGAATGGCGGCACCCCGGAGGAGCCCTTTGCCAGATGTCACCGGAGGAGCCTGTCATCGCCGCATCATTGCGTTTGCTCTTTTGTATGGCTTTTGGTTTGGTGTATTTGATTGTACGGCATCTTCTGTGTCTCTTAAGTGGTCTGTACAATGTCCTTTGTCGGGGATGGGTTGTAGCAAGGGCGGGGGGTACATGGTGGAGCGTACTGTAGTTGGTTTTGTGTTCCGTATTGCGTCGTCCTGTGTCTACTGAGTATTGCATGATCTGATCTGGACTGTATTTTGTGCTGTATGTATTGTTTTGGTTTTGCGTGGTTTAGTGCTTATTGTACTGAGGGTCTCTTGAGCTGTATCTTGTATTTCCGGCCTAGTGGGTATGGTGTGCGTAGGGTTGTATCTTGTATCCTATGGTACGTCTTGTGTTTTCTGCTGGGCTGTTTGTAATACGTGGTATGACGTATTGTATTTCAAGCCTGTTCTTTCCAGCGTGGTATGAGTTGTGTTGCAATGCGCTCGCACCACCCCAGAGGAGATGCTGATAGCGTTGCTTCTGGAGAGCCCCCAGTGGCGCTGCCCCAGAGCAGCCCTGTAGCGCAGCGCCGCAGGGGAGCGATTGGTGGCAAAGCACCTCGGGAGCCCCTCGTCGTGCCGCAGTGGAGCAGCCCTTTGTTACGCTGCCGAGGAGGAGCCGATGGTGGCAGCGCCCTGGAGGAGCCATTTGTTGCTTTGCGCTGGAGGAGCCCGTGCTAGTGCCGTTGCGCAGGCGTCCTTGTTGTCGCCCCGTCGGAGGAGCGTGTCTTGGCGCCTCCCCAGAGGTTGGCTTTGTGCCGCCGCAGCAGAGCAGTGGTTAGCAGGGAGCGCCGGAGGAGCAGTTTGTTTGATGCCCAGCTCTTCTTGGAGCCCCTTTGGTGCAGCGGAGCAGCTGTTGGTGGTACCATGCTGGTGGGGCCCTTGGTGGTGCAGCATTGGAGGAGCCCCTGATGGCTTGGCGGCAGAGGAGCCCTTTTGTCTTTCCGCTCTGGAGGAGTCCTTGGTTGCGCAGCCCTGGAGGAGCCTTTCTTTGTGCCGCCCCGCAGGAGCCGCTTCTCGTGCTGCCTGCTAGGGCACCTGTGTCAACTTATGTTGGAGGAGCCCTGCATCGCAGTGCCCCACGGGAGATCTTCCTGACGCTGGTGATTTGGTACGTACCCTAGGGTAGGTACTGTGGGTCTGGTCCCTGCCTGTGGTATCTCCTGTCCGGTCTGGGATGGTGTCGCGTTGTAGTTGGCCTGTATTTTTCTACTGTGGTACTTGTATTTTGTATTGTAGCATATGTATTGTGTGTATGGAGTCGTAGTTCTTGTACAGTGTGTGCTGTGTGTGTATGGAGTCGTAGTTCTTGTACAGTGTGTGCTGTGTGTGTATGGAGTCGTAGTTCTTGTACAGTGTGTGCTGTGTGTGTATGGAGTCGTAGTTCTTGTACAGTGTGTGCTGTGTGGTATACATTGCATGGAATGGATTTTGTTTTCTGTAGAGTATTTTTTACTGTCTGTTCAGTATTCTGTGTATTCTTTGTGCTGTCTTTTATTGTGCAGGATGATTTTGATGGTATGTATTCGTGTTTTGTTTTCTGTTGTATGTTATATGTATTGCATAGTACCTTCTGTTGTGTGTCTTTTACTGGGTTTTGTCTTGTTTTGCCTGTATTTTCTGGTACGTATTGTCTTTTGAGGTATTTCCCGCCCAGATTCTATTTCCTGTCTTGTCTTTTGCGTCTGGTTTTGTGCGCTGTTTCTGGAAGTGTCTTGTGACATGCGCTATGGTTTGTAATGTACTGGCTCCTGCGATTTCTTCGGTGGTGTGTGTCTCGAGGAGAGGCTGAGGGAGCTGGGGTTGTTTAGCCTGGGGAGCCCTGCATCGTGCCAGCCCCAGAGGACATGTTCATCACACAGCCCAGGCCGTCTCTGTGGAGCCTTTCGTCGCCCCGCGCTGAAGGAGCCCTGAATGGCGGCACCCCGGAGGAGCCCTTTGCCAGATGTCACCGGAGGAGCCTGTCATCGCCGCATCATTGCGTTTGCTCTTTTGTATGGCTTTTGGTTTGGTGTATTTGATTGTACGGCATCTTCTGTGTCTCTTAAGTGGTCTGTACAATGTCCTTTGTCGGGGATGGGTTGTAGCAAGGGCGGGGGGTAGATGGTGGAGCGTACTGTAGTTGGTTTTGTGTTCCGTATTGCGTCGTCCTGTGTCTACTGAGTATTGCATGATCTGATCTGGACTGTATTTTGTGCTGTATGTATTGTTTTGGTTTTGCGTGGTTTAGTGCTTATTGTACTGCGGGTCTCTTGAGCTGTATCTTGTATTTCCGGCCTAGTGGGTATGGTGTGCGTAGGGTTGTATCTTGTATCCTATGGTACGTCTTGTGTTTTCTGCTGGGCTGTTTGTAATACATGGTATGACGTATTGTATTTCAAGCCTGTTCTTTCCAGCGTGGTATGAGTTGTGTTGCATTGCGCTCGCACCACCCCAGAGGAGATGCTGATAGCGTTGCTTCTGGAGAGCCCCCAGTGGCGCTGCCCCAGAGCAGCCCTGTAGCGCAGCGCCGCAGGGGAGCGATTGGTGGCAAAGCGCCTCGGGAGCCCCTCGTCGTGCCGCAGTGGAGCAGCCCTTTGTTACGCTGCCGAGGAGGAGCCGATGGTGGCAGCGCCCTGGAGGAGCCATTTGTTGCTTTGCGCTGGAGGAGCCCGTGCTAGTGCCGTTGCGCAGGCGTCCTTGTTGTCGCCCCGTCGGAGGAGCGTGTCTTGGCGCCTCCCCAGAGGTTGGCTTTGTGCCGCCGCAGCAGAGCAGTGGTTAGCAGGGAGCGCCGGAGGAGCAGTTTGTTTGATGCCCAGCTCTTCTTGGAGCCCCTTTGGTGCAGCGGAGCAGCTGTTGGTGGTACCATGCTGGTGGGGCCCTTGGTGGTGCAGCATTGGAGGAGCCCCTGATGGCTTGGCGGCAGAGGAGCCCTTTTGTCTTTCCGCTCTGGAGGAGTCCTTGGTTGCGCAGCCCTGGAGGAGCCTTTCTTTGTGCCGCCCCGCAGGAGCCGCTTCTCGTGCTGCCTGCTAGGGCACCTGTGTCAACTTATGTTGGAGGAGCCCTGCATCGCAGTGCCCCACGGGAGATCTTCCTGACGCTGGTGATTTGGTACGTACCCTAGGGTAGGTACTGTGGGTCTGGTCCCTGCCTGTGGTATCTCCTGTCCGGTCTGGGATGGTGTCGCGTTGTAGTTGGCCTGTATTTTTCTACTGTGGTACTTGTATTTTGTATTGTAGCATATGTATTGTGTGTATGGAGTCGTAGTTCTTGTACAGTGTGTGCTGTGTGTGTATGGAGTCGTAGTTCTTGTACAGTGTGTGCTGTGTGTGTATGGAGTCGTAGTTCTTGTACAGTGTGTGCTGTGTGTGTATGGAGTCGTAGTTCTTGTACAGTGTGTGCTGTGTGTGTATGGAGTCGTAGTTCTTGTACAGTGTGTGCTGTGTGTGTATGGAGTCGTAGTTCTTGTACAGTGTGTGCTGTGTGTGTATGGAGTCGTAGTTCTTGTACAGTGTGTGCTGTATGGTATACATTGCATGGAATGGATTTTGTTTTCTGTAGAGTATTTTTTATTGTCTGTTCAGTATTCTGTGTATTCTTTGTGCTGTCTTTTATTGTGCAGGATGATTTTGATGGTATGTATTCGTGTTTTGTTTTCTGTTGTATGTTATATGTATTGCATAGTACCTTCTGTTGTGTGTCTTTTACTGGGTTTTGTCTTGTTTTGCCTGTATTTTCTGGTACGTATTGTCTTTTGAGGTATTTCCCGCCCAGATTCTGTTTCCTGTCTTGTCTTTTGCGTCTGGTTTTGTGCGCTGTTTCTGGAAGTGTCTTGTGACATGCGCTATGGTTTGTAATGTACTGGCTCCTGCGATTTCTTCGGTGGTGTGTGTCTCGAGGAGAGGCTGAGGGAGCTGGGGTTGTTTAGCCTGGGGAGCCCTGCATCGTGCCAGCCCCAGAGGACATGTTCATCACACAGCCCAGGCCGTCTCTGTGGAGCCTTTCGTCGCCCCGCGCTGAAGGAGCCCTGAATGGCGGCACCCCGGAGGAGCCCTTTGCTAGATGTCACCGGAGGAGCCTGTCATCGCCGCATCATTGCGTTTGCTCTTTTGTATGGCTTTTGGTTTGGTGTATTTGATTGTACGGCATCTTCTGTGTCTCTTAAGTGGTCTGTACAATGTCCTTTGTCGGGGATGGGTTGTAGCAAGGGCGGGGGGTAGATGGTGGAGCGTAGTGTAGTTAGTTTTGTGTTCCGTATTGCGTCGTCCTGTGTCTACTGAGTATTGCATGATCTGATCTGGACTGTATTTTGTGCTGTATGTATTGTTTTGGTTTTGCGTGGTTTAGTGCTTATTGTACTGAGGGTCTCTTGAGCTGTATCTTGTATTTCCGGCCTAGTGGGTATGGTATGCGTAGGGTTGTATCTTGTATCCTATGGTACGTCTTGTGTTTTCTGCTGGGCTGTTTGCAATACGTGGTATGACGTATTGTATTTCAAGCCTGTTCTTTCCAGCGTGGTATGAGTCGTGTTGCATTGTGCTCACACCACCCCAGAGGAGATGCTGATAGCGTTGCTCCTGGAGAGCCCCCAGTGGCGCCGCCCCAGAGCAGCCCTGTAGCGCAGCGCCGCAGGGGAGCGATTGGTGGCAAAGCGCCTCGGGAGCCCCTCGTCGTGCCGCAGTGGAGCAGCCCTTTGTTACGCTGCCGAGGAGGAGCCGATGGTGGCAGCGCCCTGGAGGAGCCATTTGTTGCTTTGCGCTGGAGGAGCCCGTGCTAGTGCCGTTGCGCAGGCGTCCTTGTTGTCGCCCCGTCGGAGGAGCGTGTCTTGGCGCCTCCCCAGAGGTTGGCTTTGTGCCGCCGCAGCAGAGCAGTGGTTAGCAGGGAGCGCCGGAAGAGCAGTTTGTTTGATGCCCAGCTCTTCTTGGAGCCCCTTTGGTGCAGCGGAGCAGCTGTTGGTGGTGCCATGCTGGTGGGGCCCTTGGTGGTGCAGCATTGGAGGAGCCCCTGATGGCTTGGCGGCAGAGGAGCCCTTTTGTCTTTCCGCTCTGGAGGAGTCCTTGGTTGCGCAGCCCTGGAGGAGCCTTTCTTTGTGCCGCCCCGCAGGAGCTGCTTCTCGTGCTGCCTGCTAGGGCACCTGTGTCAACTTATGTTGGAGGAGCCCTGCATCGCAGTGCCCCACGGGAGATCTTCCTGACGCTGGTGATTTGGTACGTACCCTACGGTAGGTACTGTGGGTCTGGTCCCTGCCTGTGGTATCTCCTGTCCGGTCTGGGATGGTGTCGCATTGTAGTTGGCCTGTATTTTTCTGCTGTGGTACTTGTATTTTGTATTGTAGCATATGTATTGTGTGTATGGAGTCGTAGTTCTTGTACAGTGTGTGCTGTATGGTATACATTGCATGGAATGGATTTTGTTTTCTGTAGAGTATTTTTTATTGTCTGTTCAGTATTCTGTGTATTCTTTGTGCTGTCTTTTATTGTGCAGGATGATTTTGATGGTATGTATTCGTGTTTTGTTTTCTGTTGTATGTTACATGTATTGCATAGTACCTTCTGTTGTGTGTCTTTTACTGGGTTTTGTCTTGTTTTGCCTGTATTTTCTGGTACGTATTGTCTTTTGAGGTATTTCCCGCCCAGATTCTGTTTCCTGTCCTGTCTTTTGCATCTGGTTTTGTGCGCTGTTTCTGGAAGTGTCTTGTGACATGCGCTATGGTTTGTAATGTACTGGCTCCTGCGATTTCTTCGGTGGTGTGTGTCTCGAGGAGAGGCTGAGGGAGCTGGGGTTGTTTAGCCTGGGGAGCCCTGCATCGTGCCAGCCCCAGAGGACATGTTCATCACACAGCCCAGGCCGTCTCTGTGGAGCCTTTCGTCGCCCCGCGCTGAAGGAGCCCTGAATGGCGGCACCCCGGAGGAGCCCTTTGCCAGATGTCACCGGAGGAGCCTGTCATCGCCGCATCATTGCGTTTGCTCTTTTGTATGGCGTTTGGTTTGGTGTATTTGATTGTACGGCATCTTCTGTGTCTCTTAAGTGGTCTGTACAATGTCCTTTGTCAGGGATGGGTTGTAGCAAGGGCGGGGGGTACATGGTGGAGCGTAGTGTAGTTGGTTTTGTGTTCCGTATTGCGTCGTCCTGTGTCTACTGAGTATTGCATGATCTGATCTGGACTGTATTTTGTGCTGTATGTATTGTTTTGGTTTTGCGTGTTTAGTGCTTATTGTACTGAGGGTCTCTTGAGCTGTATCTTGTATTTCCGGCCTAGTGGGTATGGTGTGCGTAGGGTTGTATTTTGTATCCTATGGTACGTCTTGTGTTTTCTGCTGGGCTGTTTGTAATACGTGGTATGACGTATTGTATTTCAAGCCTGTTCTTTCCAGCGTGGTATGAGTCGTGTTGCATTGTGCTCACACCACCCCAGAGGAGATGCTGATAGTGTTGCTCCTGGAGAGCCCCCAGTGGCGCCGCCCCAGAGCAGCCCTGTAGCGCAGCGCCGCAGGGGAGCGATTGGTGGCAAAGCGCCTCGGGAGCCCCTCGTCGTGCCGCAGAGGAGCAGCCCTTTGTTACGCTGCCGAGGAGGAGCCGATGGTGGCAGCGCCCTGGAGGAGCCATTTGTTGCTTTGCGCTGGAGGAGTCCGTTGGTAGTGCCGGCGCGCATGAGTCGTTGTTGTCTCCATGTCGGAGGATCATGAAAATTCCTTCAGTATCACAGTCATTTCTTGGCATGCAGCCAATGGAAGACCTGTTTCATGTAGTTTTCTAAGCAATAGGGAAATATACCTTTCATTATAAGTACCTTAAAAATAAATGCAATAGTGTGTGCAAAATCCATTTTCTTGTGTTCGCATTTTGGCCAGAAAAAATCAACCCGAAATCACAATAAAGCAATTTTTTTCTCACTTGTCATTGAACTGCCCCACTGAAATGCTGCTTATTTTCACAATCTGTACATGCCTCTGACTTTTTCACCCACTGGCAACAGCTGGGTCACTTGTCTAGTTGATGAGTCTTTTCAGACTTCCTTTGGATTTGGCCCTTAGTTACTGACCCTCAATGGCTTCACTCCAGCTGGTGGCCTAGAACAGGACACCTGCTAAGCTCCTTTGATATGTTGAGCCTTTTCGACACAAAACTGGGGGGGGGGGGCAGCAAAGGTTCCTGCTTACCCTGTCTACTCTTTCAAATACTTTGTTGAGGTAAATCTTAACTAAGCTTGATTAATTCAATAGTATGTCCTGTTAATTTGGTTTTTTTACAGATTTGTTTGGGGGGATTTTTCCCCAGGTGCTTCTGAATTTTCTAACTGATGTTTTGACATTGGATCTGTGTGAATCTCGGCATTGGCCCCGATAGCTTTACATTCTCACATCAGAGCCAGTTTTGTTCTGCTGTAACATTTGGTTTCCCTCAGTGCTGGCATTCCCACTTCCCCGGCTGCACTGACACTGAAGTGCTGGTTGTCTGCAGAGGCACACTGGTGATAACAAGGAGGGGCTTTTTCATTTTGTACTAATGTCATGTTTACATTGGTAGCAGGAACATTGCCAGTCCAAACCTGTTACGCTGACATAGCAGGTTGCAGTAACACAAAATGTCTGGAATTTGTAAGTTCACCATGCATCTAGGAGACCATAAGGCTGCTATGATGATACGCCAAAACTACACCTTGCCTTTTTTGCAGAAGAGGAAGATCAGGACTCAAGTGCTGCTGCTCTCCTAGAAGAACCCTCTGAGAAAGAGGGACTACTTGAGAACCTTGGCACTGAGGCCAAGCCTTGCACATCTGGCCTCCCGGGAAACATAAATATGAGGTCCCGTAGAGCAGTCGGAAAGCTTTAACCAAAATACAACACAATGCAAGAAGTCTTGGCAGGGCAGGCAAGTGACAGGGAAGCCACCTGAGCCGTGCCAGCAGCAGCTGCTCAAGGTAGCCCCAGAGGCTGCTCTGGAAACCACGGCCCCAGCATGGTGGGAGACAGCCAGGAGGCCCGCTGTCCTGGTGGGGTGGTGTCCGTGCTGAAGTTGGAGTTACGGGATAGCATTTTTAAGCTGGCACTGTGGTGATTCCCCACTCTTGGAGAGAGTCTCGCCACCAAGTGTCCTCAAGGGTAGCACAGACCTTATCTCAGATAAAACATAATCTAAGAAAAGGATTCTGTAATACTTCTTATGGAGGATCAACATTTTAACAAATTCTTTCTCCTAGTTGTCGTTTTTTTTTACTGGCTTTTCATTTTCTTCATGTAAGTAGAACAGTAACAACCCCACCGAGTTCTGCTGGTCCATAGGTGCTGGTGATGATTTTGTACAGAGCTCTCTTGCTTTAGATGGCTTTTGTTTCAAGTAGTAGGAGCTGGTGATCTGGGTGGGTGCTTTCCTTCTGCAAGCCCCATCTCCACTATCTTCCCGTGCAGACGCCTTCAAGGGCCACAGTCCTGGCAGTCTGTCAAGAACACTTCTTAAAATTGCTCCAGTGAGTTAAAACAGATGGCATGGGCAGATGCGGTGATATTCCCCAAAAAGGGGAAACCTTGTGCCTGTAAGACAGCCGGTTTGGGAATCTGTGTGAAGGGCTAGGGTCTTTTTTAACATACCAGGCTATATTCATCCACATCTTTTTTTTAAAAAAAAAGCACCACTTTTTATTACTTAATAATAGTAATAAAAACTCTAGCAAGCAGCAACAAAACAATCCACTGCGTTTTATTCTGAGCCTAATGCAGCTGGTCAGGGCTGGGGACTCTGCAATCCTGGCACACAGCACCCTGTGCATCACTCAGCAGAGTACAGAGCTGGCTGTTTGGAGGAGCCCAGCCTTGCGTGCCTGGCTTCTTCCCCTAACACAGTAAGAATGATTCCAGTATCGCCTGGGCCTCCTTAGGCACCCAAGGATCTCAACTCAGCTCAGTTAATCACACCATTCACAGCAAAACTATCTAGAAAGTGTCTCCCTTGGATCTGGGAGAAATAATCCCCAAATGGCAGTGTGTAAAGGATTAATTTAACTTCCAGATTCCATTTTCCTCGCATTAGCAAAAATAAAGCTTTTGTGTTGTTTCTCTTAACAGTTAAAAATTAGATGCAGGAAAAATAAAGAGAAACGTTAAGCTCTGAATTTTTTTTTTTTTCCCTCCGTTTACATTTTGGAAAGACAGAACTAATTTGCTCTCCTGTCTGCTGTGTATCCTGTGGCTGAACTAATCTTTTCTATGCCCTAGATTGTTTTTAGCCTTGCTTGCTTATTACTGAAAGATTTACTTTCTAGGACTCCTTTTAATTCCATTTGCTACTACACTGCCTTTTCTCTTAAATGTAGTTTTTTTGTAGTGTCCTTTAAAGATTCTTGGCCTTTTCTAACCTAAGGCAAATTTATAGTAGCCTAATCATTAATATAATAGCCTAATATAGTAGCCTAATCATATAGTTTTCCTAATCATTAATGATCTTCCCAGCAGGATATGTTCTTTGTCTTCTTCCTAACATGATTCAGGACACATTCCGATTTAAAGTGCCCTTACGCTCTCACCTATTGCAGGAAAGCTGAGCACAGCCCTTTGCTGACGCCCAGCAGCTTGTGCTCCCTGCTGTGCCCCTCTGAAATTTTTTGGTTGATCGTCGTTTCATGGAGAGCTCTATTGTCCCCCCAGCCAGGGATACTGCAGCAATAGCAAACCAGGGCTTCTAGTTACTCCCGGACGCCTGCCTTCCTGCCCCCTCTGCATCTCCACAGCTCTCACAGAGGAGGGGTTGCCAGTGGTGCCTTCTTCAGGCAGGGCAATCTGCAGCTTCCCATTGAATACCCTCCTTTCCTTTGAAAGCCCTGCCTCTTTCTGGCGCGTGGGGTTTGCTCATTTCCGTGAGCGCTTTTACAGGTGGCGGTGACATGGGAAGGAAAGGGACATACAGTGCTGGAGGTAAAGAGCCGCTCTGCTTCTGTTTACACCGTGTTTGTACAGCTGAGGTGGATACAAATCATGGGCAGTTTTGCTGGAGAACTTTGCCAGGGATCTAACTGACCGCCTGTTTGGGAGTCCCAGAGCAGCACGTTCAGTAACAGGAGATCGCTGTGCTGCCTGCCCTTGCCGTTGCTCTTGTGCATGCGGCAGTAAATACCTCCTCTGCACAAACACTCCTGGGATGGGAGTGCAAATACGAACTGAGATGGTGGCAGTTTGATGTCATTCGTGTACAGCTGCCCAGTGTCAGATGTACTGTGTAACACCAATGGTACCCTGGGGCTGGGTGCAGCGTGGTCCTCGCTGGCATGTGGGTCAGGCAGCTGTGTTGGACAGACACACGGCATCCCAGCCTGTGCCCCAGAGTGCCTGCTGCCCTGCGTGCCACCGTGCAGTTTGGTTTGGCTCTTCAGTGGCAGGGCATTGAAGAGCTCTTGCTGGACTCTACCTATTTTAATTGCTGTGCCTTGTAGTTGTTACTGATTTGCAGTTTGTAATGTGCAGCAGAAAGGCTTCATGTAACTGGGCTGTTTGTCCCAGACAACCTACTGTTTTCTGTTAGTGCATTGATTTTCAAAGATGTGTTAGAGGGTGCTGTCAAATAGGGTTCTGTGTTCTAAACCAGAATTTTCCAATCTCTCTAATGCTTTTGAAAGCATTCAGAAAGCACACTGTTTTACTGTAGTCACCATTTAGTTTAATATCAGATAGCTGCTCGGCTGTCTCCGAGGGGGTGAGGCAGCTCTTCCAGCAGAGCAGAGCATGAGAGCCAAACTCCTTACAAAGCGGTCACGTGTGCCAGTGCATCCCAATCTCCCTCGTATCTCCTTGCAGTGAAGGGCAAAATTGCCAAGTGAAGGCTGTGATCCTGGCTTGCCAGCGTTTCTCACTTGAGCTGCTCACCTCAAGCTGTTTGGCGTGCCAGCGTACTGAACTTCTGTCACTAGAGCCTCCTCTTCGATTTTACTTTGTCAAGCCTTCAAAATCCCACCTGAGGTTCTTCTTACAGCCAGAAATGACCATGACACAGAATAAGTGAGTTGAACAAGCCTATAGGGTAAGTCAGGGGTGGAGCTGGAATGAATACCCAAGCGATCTGCTTCCCAGTGCCAAGTATACTATCTCCTGTGAAAAACTGCAGACCGAGAGGTCACACTGGAATGTTAGAAAGAGTCATTTAGGATGTGGGTATGAAACACACAGAAGACAGAAAAATCCCTGCAGACCATATGGAATTGGAACATATGGAATTGGCTTTATAGTTAAATAACCTGCCAAAGATGGTGGCAGTAAAAGGAAACCCCTTCACCTTCTGAAGGTGTTGGAGTTGAGCATAATCATTCCTTTGGGGTGCTGCTCAGCTGAGAAGCAATTAGTGTCTGAATAAAGACTTAAGCAAGGGTGAGGTAAAGAACACGGCAATGCTCATGAGGTTTCAGCACACAGACATCATGGACAAAGAGATCATGCTCTGGGAAAAGTCAGGTGATGGTCCCTATCCCATTGGTAGCCCGTTGAGTCAGCCCCTCCTTTCCCTGCTCTTTCATGCAGTACAGCAGCAGGCTGAGTCCCCATTGTTTTGCAAAGGGTTCTTCACCACTGGGTTGTCTCCCGCATCATTATGAAAAACAGTTTGGATAATTTTACATTTCATGTTAAATGCCTGCCTTTCATTCTAAGAGCACGCTTTCTCCAGTACAGCTGGAAATTTTGGTTCTGGTGGGTCATCTAACACATATGTTTGACAGTTAAATACAGTGAAATAACCTTTATTCCAGTCGAGACATGCTCAGCTGCAGTAACTTTCTACCATTATTTAACATAAGAGTGAGAAATAAAAGCTGTTTAAAGTCAAGTCAATTTGCAATAAACAACTGTTTCCTTGTAAAAGTAAAATAGTTTGATCCTCTGCATTGCCAGATATCACAGATAATGTGTTGAATGTAGGGAAGAAGATCGCTGTGATTATAAAACCCAGAAAAGCATACTTATGAATTGCACTTGGAAACTGCTCTGGACCACTGACTTAACCAGATTAACCGTTTCTGACTGGATTTTCTTTAACGAAACATGTCAAAGCACAATCATGAGGGATCTTGCTTTGCCTTTAGCCAAGTCTAGTAGCAAACAATGTACTGAAGGAGTCCCAAACCTAGCAGGGGCACAGGAACACAGGCTGCCCACAGCCCTCTTCCAACAGCATCCCCTGCTCCCATGATGGGTGTGTGCCGTGTGCCGTGTGCTGTGTGGTTCAGTTTGTTGGGCAGTTTGTGGCGGCAGGACCTCTCTCAGCCTCCAATGTGAGATTGGAAAAAGGTTTTGTGGCTTCACTATTATCTTTCGTACTTTCACACCAACCTGAAAACTCTGGTGTCTACACTCAAAAAAGTGCTGTCCTATCTTTCATCGGCTTACTGGGTGTGGACTAAAAATGCATGATTCCAGAGGACTCAGGAATTTGGGTATTGATGACTGTGTAGGATACTCTTTTTCAAGTAAAAGTGTGATACATTGCAACTTGGTTTACCTACCCACTGATAACAATTCCAATTTTTCTCTAGAAATAAATATTTTACAACTATGAATAATTCATAGGCACTTTTCGTGGAAGTTAATCCAAGACCTTACAATAAAGATCATTGCAGCAAAGTGCCGTGCAAACAAAACCAAGGATGGCTCAGAACTCTGCTTGTTTATCTGACCATCAGAGGGAGTCAGGTCATTAATATAATTTAGATTAATGAATTGTTGATATTTATGAACATATCATAAATGGTTTCTTTGCTTAAGGGCTTTTTGGCTTTTTGCTTTCTTATGTGCCTCTTTTATTGCCATTAAGTTAAAAGAACAAAACCGCTACCAGTGGTGACTACAGACTACCACTCAAGGCTTCAGCCTGCCTGTTCCATAATAAATAGAAACGGCTCAGGTGCTGGAAGTGTCGGTGTCACACTCAGTAGATCCCTTTACTGTTTCCAGCTCACTGGAGCTCTTAAGTAAGCGGCCTGTCAGTGTGCCACAAGATGTCTAATTGTGCATCCATGTCTCCATTCATTGTCATTGGAACAGATGCAGAAGATCATAGCTGCACGTAGAGCTGCAATGTTACAGTTGGAAACTAACCACAGAACCATTATGGAGGAACTGCTGGAGGAGAGAGCCTGCAAGATTCAAAGTAAGCCAAAGACAACCCAATGGCTACAGAGCTGTTCCAGAGCAGGAATTCGTGCTCTAGATTGTGTGAGCTTGGATTGTCTTCTTCCAGAATAGATGATACAGAAAATCTGTGTTGGTCTAGTGCTTTCATGGGGGGTGGACCACCAGGTTCACACCAGGTTCATGCTAGGGATGGAGGAGAGGTACATGCAGCATGTACAGCATCTGACTTGGAACTGAGACTACCTGAGAGATCTTTGGGCCAAAGATAAGGCTTTCTCCATGGAACACTAAACCTGGAGTTCAAACTCCACCTCATTTCACACACAGACTTTTCTCAAGAGTCTTATCCTTGGGTGCTCAGGAGGCTGGAGCTCACTGAACGTCTCTGAATTTAGGTGCTTAAATGCCTACTACACTGCTTCTAAAACCAAGACTCATTGTTTTCAGTAGCTAAAGTCTGGCCATGCTGATAGACCAAAGCTAGCGCAAATCTGCCCCTCAGCACTGCTGTCTTTATTTTGTGTAACGTTTTTCCGTGGGATTTGACGCTGCAGACAGAGCTGTTTCCTCCCTACCAGTTCAGTATCTAAATACATGTCTTTGTACATGCTTTAGCTGTCGTTTAACAGTTACCTGTACGGTCTCTCTCTTTTGCTTTACACATAAGTTTAAGGGTCTAATTTTTAAATAGCTTTATTAGGTTTTCCCACAACATTCCCTAAATCGAGCCATACTGCTTAGCTTTGCACTGCGTTAATTAGAGACACAGTCCGGAGCATAATGTGAACTAAGAACAGTTTATTCCCCTCTCCTGTAGGCAGAGATGGTATCTAGCATACCATTTCTAAATCAACATACACAGTTTTGCAAATAATAAAAGGCTCCTCTTCCCTGCCTGAGGATATCCTTGCCTTTCCATTTGTGTTGGTGTTCTCTGATGATAAAACTTGGCTGTGGGTTAGCAAGGGTCTGGTGGCCGGTTTGTGCTCCCTGGTCCAGGCGTGGCTATGAAATGCCCTCCTGTGCATGGAGAAGGCGCTGCAGCAGCTGCGGGCTAGTGCGCTGTAAAGGGAGCGCTAGAGCATGAGTGTTATTGCTGCTGTTATTGTGGCTAGTGAGCAATGGTCAGAAGGCAGAACCCCATGGGACTGAGGGTAAAGACACCAAAAATAGAGTGTCTGTATCCTAAAAAGCTAGGTGCTACTGCTGTGCTGAGTGACAGTTTGATGTCACTGGTTTGGAGATCAAACTTTATTCCACTTTGGTTATTAAACTTTTGGTTGTTACTGAGTCCAGGGTGAGTTGTCCTAGCAGTGAAACCTTTGATCGTGTAATATAAATGGAGGACTTTTCTGCCTTCAGACTCTGTCTGTCTCACTAACAGAATGAATCTCCCAGGTCATCTGCCACAGCTCCTGGAGAAGCACTGTCATCTGCATTTTTGCATCCTGAGTTGCTGGCCCCCATCTCACTCTCCCCAAAGAACTTGCAACCCAAGCTTTTAAATATATCTAATTCAAAAATTTAAAAATCTTTGATTTGGGGATGCTCACCCTGAGCTGGGTCAAAGTGACCCTTTTCAGATCAGAGCCCTGGGAGCCAGGAATTCTGTGCAGTTCTGAAAAATCAGAATCTGGTCACATAGATATAGAGATACCTGCAACCAGTGAAAGATGAGGAAATCCTGATCCTCTAAGGAATTCACCTAAGTTCGCAGAGCCTTATCAGTTACTATCAGTTTCCAACTCGGCCTCCATGCCCTAGAACTGCATCGTGAATTGCGCTTGGCTCACAGTGTCTGCACTCCCGGACCGTGGTTTGCTGGGCTTCACCTAGCAGTGTCATGTCTGTGCATCTTCCCCAGAACTGAATGCTGCTCACCATCTGGAAAAGGCACAATTAGAAGAGAATTTTGAAAAACTGCCGCTGTCACTCCAGGTCAGCAGTTTCATTGTTTCCCACTCCTGTAACGATGCGGTGGAGCAGCTGCCGGGGCAGCCCCAGCCCCCTCACCAGCTGCCAGCACACCAGGCTGTTGCTTCTTACCAGCTATAGTACCCCTTGTCCTCTGCCTGTCCAAACTGGGATCCAGCAGCAAAGGTGCCCCCTCGGTCTTTTGCCTTTCCCCTTGGCTGGTTCAGCAAGATACTGTCTGAAAGAGAAGAGAGGGCAAACCTAAAGGGATGAAAAGGCAGCTGGATAAAGCAAGGAAATGTCCTTTTGACCCTGCTCGTTGCTGGCCCAGCCCAAGGAGCACAGTTGAGCTCTTCCCTGCATGGTGGGGAGGGCTCTGGCACCTGTGGTGGCTGTGAGCGTCACCTTGTCTGCACGGTACCTTCCGGCAGGGACCCCAAGGCTCAGGAATGGTGACCTCTCCCTGCCTGGCCCTGTGCCTGTGCTTTAAACTCTTCCCTGCTGCCTGAGTGTGGGGGAGCTGGTCCCACGTTGTAGAGACATCTCCACTCCCGCTGGAGAGCAATGCAGTCACTGATGAGGGATGTCCCAGGGCTGGCCCTGCTGTGCAGTCAGGCTGTGGCAGCCAGGGTCAGCCCGCCACATCGTGTCCCCCATTCCGCTATTTAACACCAAGCTCATCTTGGCTTTTTCAGTCCTGCTGATAACTCCATGCTGTTTGCACTCTCTAGATGAAGAATTCCCAAGAAGTGGAGAGCAGAAGCATGCCCCTGGGGTTCACACCAAGTTTGAAAATCTCGTGTGAACAAGTAAAGGTGCTGCAGCAAATAATGCAAGCTTTGTTTGATTTCATAGGCAGACATTAATTACAGTTTTTAAAAGCCCTGACTAGCACATACTGTTGCACGCAGCAACTGTCACTGCCTTCCTCATGCTGCTGTGACAGCTCAGGGCATGTCAGCAGTTTTGCAGTAAGCACTGATGTAATGTTACAGCCAAGAAATGACATACATGAAAGATAAGAATATCAGTTCCACAGCAACTGTGTGTTTACAGGTGTTGTATAGAGAGAGTTAACAGGAATGCCTTTGATCGTAACAGAAATAGGACTGCTTAAAATAATGCGTTGTTTCTGTGTGTAACTCCGAGATGAACCGACAGTCATTTGAAGTCCACACCGCTAACTCATTGTTGCTTGTTACCATGTTAGAAGCCTAGAAAGGTGAAGGAGGCAGGGATGGGATATCTGCCACCTCATTCAGACTCTAGGGACCACGCAAATAATCTCTTTCATGCCTCTGTTACAAATGCCAGCTTCTTAAGGAAGGGCATGGTTGTTTCTCATCCAGCCGAAGGTGCTGGGGTGATTTAGCATCAAAGACATTTCATGAACTAGTGCCAGCCAGCGTGTCATGGTTTAACCCCAGCCAGCAGCTAAGGCCCACACAACTGTTTGTTCAGTACCCCCCAGTGGGATGGGAGAGAGAGCCGGAAGAGTAAAAGTGAGAAAACTGGTGGGTTGAGATAAAGACAGTTAAATACGTAAAGTAGAAGCCGCACACGCAAGCAAAGCAAAACAGGGAATCCGTTCGCTACTTTCCATCGGCAGGCAGGCGTTCAGCCATCTCCACGAAAGCAGGGCTCTGTCATGCGTAATGGTTACTAATGGTTACTCGGGAGGACAAATGCCATAATGCCAAATGTCTCCCCCTTCTTCCCCCAGCTTATATACTCAGCATGACGTTCGATGGTATGGAATATTCCTTTGGCCAGTTCAGGTCACCTGTCCTGGCTGTGTGCCCTCCCAATTTCTTGTGCCCCTCCAGCCTTCTTGCTGACAGGGCCTGAAAAACTGACAGGTCCTTGACTTGGTATAAACATTACCTAGGAACACCTGAAACCATCAGCGTGTTGTCAACATGGTTCTCACACCACATCCAGAACACAAGCCTGCACCAGCCACTAAGAAAATTAACTCTGTCCCAGCTGAAACCAGGACACAGTGTCGGCCAGCTGCAGGCATTACAGGGATTTGAGATTCCCTGAGGCACTGGATTATCAAAACACTGGGTGTTCCAGTGGCCTTCTGTAACAACACACCACCTTGCAGGGATTTCTAAGCCTTGTTCAGCTCCCCTGGTGGTTTCTCAGCACAGATTGACTTGTATGAGTGTAAGAGGGGCGATAGCATGGCTGGTGTGTTCATTGGTGTGTCTCCCCTCCAGGACCAGACAGACACCCTCACCCTTCAGAACCAACCTCCTAAGGCCAAAGCAGAGCGATCTGAAGAGGCTCTGAAGGAAAAAAAAAGGAACAACTGCAGGTAAATGGCAACTGTAACTCTACAGTCACCAAGATCCATCACTAAGTATGACTCACATCACACGATTCAGTGGATAGCAATAGGATCCCGCCCCAGATCTTGAGCTTTGAGAAGGAGTCAGAAATCTTAGTCTAGGGCCATCATTTTCTGATTTTATTTCTTTTTCTTTATTCTTTCATCCAGCATTTGTAGCTCTGTTTCCAAAACATTTTGTTAACTCCATCTAGTATGACCTTATTGCTGTCTATTCTTCCTTCCTTTGTTCCTCTCTTTTTTCTTAATTTTTTTTCACATTTAGATTTCTTTTTTTTTTTTTTTTGTACCTTCTGAACCAAGTTCTTTGGTATCCCTGTGTTCTTTCATTTTTTCCTGAACTTGCAGGGAACAGCCCTGTCGTATGAAGTATATATTCAATTGCTGTCTGCTGGGGATGTGCTGTTTGTTACAGTGTGTAAGTAAACACACGCTGCAGTTGTCTATCTGAAATGAAACAGCCCTGAAATGACCCCCAAAAAGTTTTCTTTTAACTCAGGGCATTTCATCTGGTTCACAGCACAATCCCATGGGCAGTTGTCTCAACATGATCAAGGGGACAGAATGAGAACAGTGGGGTAAGCAAGGGGCTCAGTGAGTTTTTAGTGAGAGAACTCCTTAGGAAAGGAGTGCAAATCTCTGAAACAGGCCTGGCCATGGGAAACAAGTAGCAACAGTCCCTTTCACCCTCTGCCACAGCATTTAATTTACGTGAAAGGACAAATTCTGCTGTGCCACGGTGATGTTAATGGCAAGTACCACCAGGCAGTTCACTGGAGTGAGTTACACTGGCAGAGTCCAAAGAGTTTAACTCAGCAACACTATTTCATCAGTCTAATTCAGAGAGCATCCTTGGCCCGTGAGTTGAACCCAAATATCCCCTACATCTGAAGTTCTTGAGCAGAGGAGGAACTTCTTCCCAGCAGATCTGATCTCTGTTAACAGGTGCTGTGGTGCAGGGGTGCAGGCAAGGCACAACACTCATTTTCACCTCCGGCCCCCTCGTCTGCTTTCCTTAGCTTTATGTTGGTACTAGTCCCAAGCCAAAATACCTGCACAAGCATAAAGAACCTCATGCTCTTCCCACGCTACGAGCAGGAATGAAGTTGCTGGACAACCTGGCATCCCATCTTTCTAGCCATGAGGCTGTCCAGCCAGAGGGGTGGTCTAGGAGAGAATATCAGGGTTCAGATGGGCTGTGGAGGCCCACGTCCAGGTGGTGTTCACATCACTGGGACTCCTAAACCACTGGGTGCATTGAGGAAAATGTACCTTACGGCTGAAGATGCGTTTATGGCTTACAGATACCCTAATTGCTGGTATATTTGCTCGATTGTACGAGCTCCATATCTGCACATAGAAAATGATTTGAAGAACTTAAAATGTGTTCTGGAAATGAAGAACCAGCAGATTGACTGGCAGGAAAAGATGATCATGGAGCTAGAAACCAATGTGAGTTGTCATTTTCCCTCCAGAGGAGGCATCACAGAAGTAATAAAGTAAAAGTTTGGTTACAGCAGATGAACTTAAAAGAGGTGAGAAAACACAAGAGGCTGGGGCGAGACACAAAGAAGTTCATAAATGCCCACATAGCGTGGTGTTCCACTGTCAGCCTACAGAGTTGCTTCTACTATACCACGTCTCAGATTTTCACTCAGAAATTGGGATCTTTTCCCATCCCTTCACCCACCCATGACACCCTTGCTTTCTCCCACACATCCATTGATCGGTGTTGCTTCTCCATGCAATACCTGCTCAGCCTATGATGTTAGACAGTGACGCAAGTGGTGTAGGAAGAATGGAGGAAGGGGAACTTTGTGGTAGCCCAGGCCTTCATCTTGTACACCAGCCTGCACCGTACGTCCCTGCGGGAGTCAGGTAGCCATTCAGGGCTGGAGAGGGCAACTGGAGGAAGGCTGAGCCATGTGTGTCTTGCTGCTGCTTGTGCAGGCATTTAGGGCGCTCCCGGCTGCAAGTATGAGTTAGCAATGTTCAGCAAGCAGTCCCTAGCAAGGCTTGTGCTAGGAAAGATCTCTCTAACCCTAAAGTAATGCTTTGCTGCAGCCTATGCTGTTTTCTCATTCTTTGCGTGTGGGGGTCCATATCAAAGAACTCCCCAGTTCACCACCAATTACACTTTTTGTTGGAAAGGGGATTCATTTTGTAAGGCATAACCTACAGTGACAGCACATGCATAGTGTGGGGGCAGGATGAGGCAACACCACAGCTGGTTCAGCACAGCATTCAGCAAGATTTGTTTCCATTTACGGGGAAATCTGAGAACTCTGGTGATTATTTTGCTGAACAGATGCTTGAGTAGAGAAAAGTGCCTGTTTACAACTGAGGCTTGTTAACTGTGCTCCTTCCAGCATGCCGCTTCTGGAGCTAAGCCAGCTTCTGGAAACGCGCATCGTAGTGTTAGACTGGAAAAAAACCCACCCAAACAACAGCCTAAATAGTTCCTGGTCATTTAGCTGCTTTTGCTAATCAGCCACATACGAGCACACAGTCCTGCTCCTGCCCTTTATGGCAGTCAAACACTGAATTTACTGTGGTCCAAAGGCACAACAGCTTTCTGTTGAAAGATCTACCGTCATAAGTGCCAGAACATCTACAGGGCATCTCCACATGCTCTGAAAGATGGAGTGCCTCATGAGGGAGGAGGAGGGCATTTCAAACACAGGGTCAGGCTTGGCTCCTTGTCTGCTGAAAGGGCGGCTGGAAATGCAGGTGGCAGGAGAGGAGTGGTATAGGGTGAGGGTTGCAGCAGAGAGGGAAGGAGATGCACAGGTCTTCTCCCATGCTTCTTGCTGTCATAGCTACTACTTGCTAAAACTATTAGGGAAGCAGGTGCCCATGACAGTGATTCCTCTCTCAGAGCATTTCAAAACAGGGCCAGAGTCCTTGTCCTGCTCCAGCATAGTATACGGGGTTAGGCCAGAATGTCTGAGAATCAGGAGTATCCCTTATGGTTACATGCATGGACTGGAAGCCACTGCATAAAACTGATGCCTCTGCTGTAAGATGTGAGTTATTGCTAACTCCAATGCACAATATTTTGGTTCTTTATAGAAGATTGGGAAATTCAAAACCAAAGCTCACACAGAGATAAGGGTACCCTGTGGTATCTTGTTTTCTTCCAAGTGTTGAATTCAGCAAAATTCAAACTGCTGGAAAACTAAGAACTAAGGTGATTAAGTATGCCAAATTCAAAACTGGGAAAAACAGGGCATCTGAGGCTGTGGTACCTGCCTATAAACATCTTACTGATGTTTTAATACGCTGCTATCGACATCCTCAAACTCTGTCCTTGACCTGCCCTGAGTAAAAGCTACCTACAGTTGGGATAGGATTCACTTCACTTAATTGTAGCTTATAGTTAAATGTCTAGTTTAAGCCTGTCATTTAAGCCAACACTGTCAGCAGTGGAGAGGAGTGTCTCCAAAGCGCAGACCACCTCATGTGAGTGCAGCACCAGGCTAAGGCTGCTGCTGGGTGTAATCCGCCCTGTTGGGTAACGCTTTGCTCCCCGTAACTGGGGAATCACAGTCCTAGAGGATTTGTGTCTGGTGAGGTTAGTTGAGCTGGATGATGCACATCATACCGCCTTGCACTCCTCCTTCGTTGCTAGACTGACCACTCACACCACAGTGCCCTTTCCATACTGGGCATCCCCATGGTCCCCAAGTACCACTAGCTCCCTGTCCAAGAACAACGGCTGGTCCTGCTGGCTCCTGGGGGATAAAAGTTGTGGGGGCACCACCGAGGAAGATGTTTTATTTGCGCTGGACAAGACCAAGACCCTCCTGCTCCTCCATTAGAAGTAAGGGATAGTTTAGCTCTGCCCCTACTCAAGGCTCTGCTGATGACCCCACTTACTTCACCAGCATGACGTGGTGTGAGTCAGACCTCTAAGCGTCAGCTGCAGTCAAGATGACCGTCTCCATATATTCTCAAATTTTAGAAGTTGGTCTAGGGACAAATGAGATAAAGAACAAATTGTCTTGGATCAAGTGTTGGGCTTCCTTCAGACTTAACCAACCTTCCTTTGCTGCAGGCCAAAAAAATTAGAAAACTGGTAGAAGAAATCACCATGCTGCAACAGCAGAATGAAGAACTCAGAGCCAGGATTGAGCTAAATACTGTCATCATAAGGTTTGTGCTGATATTTGCAACCTATGTGAGCTTGAAAGGAGACTGCAGATCTTAATTGCCCGAGGCTGACACTTATTTCAGAAGGGGAAAAGCTTATTTCCTCCTGAAAGTGTATTGGTGTCCTGATCTGCTTGTTTTGTTAAAAAATCCTTTTAATATCGGGATTTGCCTATTTCCATAAGGAAGGCCGCATGTCTGTCTGCGTATGTCCGTGATTTTGGCATGCTGCTGAGGGCCAAGTTGCCAGTGGCTTCTGATCTCAGTGTCAGTGCCCTGAGACCCGTTAGTCAGTGGGTAACAAGGATGGGAAATGGGGCAAGTTCAGGAGAGACATCCTAACGATGCCCCTGTCACCCAGGCGGGGTTATTCATTGGTGGGGTTTTTTTCATCTGCACTGTCTGTTAGCGCCCTTGTCACAACTTGAGAAAGGTGACAAGGTTCCTTGTGTTAGGCGGTAATAAATAGAGAAGGGTAGGATGGTCCCTGCCCCGGAGAGTTTATAATCTGCTGTCAGGCAAAGGACCACAGCTGGAGCCAGGCAGCAGGGGTACCAGGGGAGATGCTAGAGCTGAACTTGTCCCAGCACACCCGCTGCCTAGCTGATGTTGCCAGGGATTATGCCATTGGCCTAAAATGCAATTTAATGTTTAGCTGTCTTTTTAAAGCTTCAGCATCTCATCTCTGATTTAATTTTAGTTTTTGTCTTTCTGGTGTCTCCGGGATTAATGGCTTATTGTCTCCTGCGTGTAGATATTTTCAAAAGGCAGCATTGTTTGTACTAAGATGTAGATTGGGGTGAGGATTACGTTTCCTGTCACCTGAGTGTAAATGCCTGTAACACACTTGTCACTGTCTGAGGTAGGTGTCTACAGCCTTTCTGTGCTTGGGGAGGGAAAACCAGGAATTTGTAAGGCCTCGTTCACCAGACCAGTTTGAGACACCTGCTTTTGGGCTGGATGAATTGTGCCCTGGAAGGGGCAGTCTCTCTCCACACCTGTGACAGCAGCCAGGGTGCCTGGTTCAGTGCCTGGCATCTCTGCGTCACAGCTACCTGTTCCTGGCTGCGTCCTGCCAGCGTCCAGCTGCGGCACTTTGCTTCTTGCTTGTAACTATGCAAGCACTGGTTTTAAAGAACATCTTTTGGGAGAAATTCTGAATTTGGTGTCAGCCTAGAAAGTCAGCTTGGAGGACAGTTATTTTCAACTGTTACAGTTTGGGGACAGCTCTAGGGACAGTGTCAGGCAGGGTTTTAAAGTCAGAGTCGTTACAACATGCAGTTTCCTGGCAGCAGTAGCCACCTCGACTGCTTATTTCTGTTGTACTGGCACTGCCTGGGAAGAGGCATGAACAAGCTTAGGGAGCTGTCCTTGCTGGGGAACGGTGCAGGTTAGGGCTTTTCCTGCTGATTCGGATTTGCAATTTGGGTGCCCAGGCGGCTGTGGCAGACCAGCAGCAGCAGGAGGAGGGAGGGCAGCAGCAGGGCTGGGAGCCAGAGCAAAGGGAGCCTTTGCAGCACGGTCAGGAGGGGGGTCCCAGAGGCAGCGGGGGGCTGAGGGATGCACCACAGAGATATCTGCAATCACAGCCAAGGGCAGGTGCAGGGGAAGGGAGATGAGCCTTGCAGGTGGGTCATGCACCAGCTTTGGACGCAGGAGCTCCACAGAGCCTCTGCTTGGACTTCCCCAAGCGCTGGAATAAATCATCTGATTTCCCAGCATCTGAGATTCTCCCTCCAAATCTGTCATCGTGTTTTTAGTCCTTTGGCCTAAGGATGTTTGAGGAATGGCAGTTTCCAGCACCCTAGAAATTAGGAGGACCAGGAGGGTGTCTGGTCTCTGTCAGCATAGCCCAGGCACCTGCTGACCTGATTCGTTTAGGCTTTAACGTGAGTTGAGGGCATGACTCAAGCACCTTCCCCTGCTTCTTATCACGTCGGTGTGCCCTTGCAGACCTGCGTGCCCCTGCGACAAGCCTGTTCCTAATACCCAGATGAGCTTTACCAGCCAGTCACACACTAACAGCTACACAAAGGCAGGGAAGGCATGTGTGCTTTTTTGTCTTTTGTTCTCCCCTCAGTGAATGCCGGCTGGAAAAGGATCTAGTAGGGCTTTGTGTATAACTTTTATGGCCTGTCTTGTCAGACACTGCAGAAGAAGAAGAAGTAATTGCCTGTGTGACGAGGCTTTTTCTATGGAGTTATTTCTTTAGGGTGAGCTCCCATGTGGAATTTCTCGTGCCTCTTAGACCATGAGTTCGTGCCACAGCTGGCTCCCCAGTGGGACTGTGAATAGGATATTCATCCTCTACCAGGTAAGCAGCTTTCTGAAAACTTCTGCCAGCTTGTGTCTTTCAGTCCTTCTACTCTGCTAGCCACTGCTTCATGGCTGAAAACTTTCAGGGAGTGCAGAACAGGCATACTCTTGATCACCTGAGTTCCATTTCCATAGGAACTGAGGCTAAAAAAGCAGACATTCTTATAAAATGATTTTTAAACAAAATCAGAAATGCCAGCCCAGCCCCACCATTTCAGAGACTTTTGATGACACAAAGAGAGTGGACCAGCAGTCTGTGACATCTTCCTTGGGCGTCAGCCTATAGCCAGAAAAGGAATTGTCCAGAATTTCATGTGTGCATCCAAAATCCATACCCAGCTGCTGCTTAACCCTGGAAATACTTAGTGGGGGAGGATAGGTGCCTCCCTCTTTATTTCTGTAAAACCCTACATTTCCTCTAAAACAGGTTAGGTACATGCCCAGAGCTGCCCCAGGCTGATCACATCAGGACCTGGCTCCTGCCCAAGTGTAATGGGGCTGCAGAAGCCAGATGTTCCTGCGTGCATCCTCCAGCGGGTGGTGGTGCCAGCACATGCCAAAACACATCTCAATCTGTCCCCACAGTCTGCCTGCACCACCCCACTTCTTTTTAAAGCAGTCACTTGGTTAGATAAGACAGACTCACGGAGGTTGTGGTGCCCATAGGAGATTTCCATGCCCTTCTTCCCAAAACACCATCAGGTTTTAGGGCATTCTGGGGAAAACATCTCCCTGGTCCTCACTGGTGACGTTTCTCTGGTGCTGCAGTCAGGAGCAGAGGGTTCGTTAGGACCAAGGAAGGAGGAGCTGCAGAAGGACCCATAGCCTTGTTACTGAAATCTCGGAATGAAGAACTTATCGACACCAATGTGATATAGATAAGCAGACACTTCTTTATTGACGGCCGGGTGCGTGAACGAGTCTTCTCACGATAACGCACACCAAGTTTCAAAATCGGACACCATATATAGAACTTATTCATACATATTCATTAAGTATTCATGCATAACCATGATATTTCCCGTAAATCATTAACATATTCTCCTCCTATATCCGATTCTGCGCAGTAGAGCTTAGAAATGGGTCTAGAAATGGGTCTGGGGTACGATTTGGGTAGGTGGTGTATGAGTCGGTGGTCGCGATCTCCCCCTGCCGGAATTCCCTGCTACTAAAGTTCACGATTTCTTGGCAGGTAACCACAAGCTGTGCCAGTCGACTCTCCCCAGTTTCCATTAATCTCATATTCTGACATTTCAATACACTTTCTACATACAGAAGACTGGTCAAATACAAAGAAGCCTTTCAAACTCTAAAGTTATTACCTAAGTTTTAACAATGATTCTAGCCCCTTCTTCTGGCCTTGGTACGGGATGTACAGAGGATCTCATAGCAGCTTTTACTATATAACTGTAAGTTTCATTAAAATATATTTCTTATCCTTCTGCGGCGAATGAAGAGACGGGACGCAGCTTGATGCAAGCAAATGTCCATTTATTAGTGATTTTCTTACAATTATATACGTTTCTACCTTCTACATATTACACACTGATTGGTTAAATCTTAAGCGTAAAAAACACTGATTGGTTGATATTTAAGGCACGCCGTTAGAACAATAGGAACTTATTAGTTTATCTTGACATAGCAATAATTTCTATTCCAAGGTTAGGGAGTTTCTTTCTACGTGGCTTTCTTGATTACATATTGGCGCCATCCGTTCCCTTATCTGGCTACTTGTTTCTCTGTCCGTCTGGTTGCCTCCTCAACTGTAGCGGCTCAGGGGTCTGCAGTTAGCTTGTTCCTTTGCTCCCAGGGCTTGTGCCCTACAAGTTCTAACAAGTCTCTGTTCATCAGGCTATCAGTACTTGGACTCTTGCCCTTGAAACCTTGTCCTACATCCTTCTATATTTCTATTTTATAAAATGATTTTATAAAATCAAAGAATCAATCCAATAAAGTCAATCAATATTAACTTATTAGCAAATCTGTAACAGCCTCAATGACAGAGGAGAGGGAAGGCCTCGAAGCTGAGCTGCATGCCACATCAGGACATCAGCTAAAAACGCACGGAGAGCACATACTCCTTTCCCTTTCTGTGCAGGAGCAGCTAGTTGGAAAAGTCAGGGATGCAGCTGCTCTCTCTCACCTCTTTGCTCTTGCTCTGCCACTCCACAAATGCTCTTCGGCTCACGGCACAGCTTTGGTGGCAGGGTTGAGAAACAAGGGTGAGAGTTACAGCTGTCCACAGAGTTGGGACTTTGGCTTTTCATCCTCAGTCAGACAGAAGAGGGCCTCAAACTCAGGACTGTCCCCCTCTGGGGACTGCTCTAGCTGCTGTGCTGCTTTGGAGAAAAAAATGAGGCAGCATTGCAAGCACCTCTGGGTTGTGAAATGCCACAGGGCAAAGGTGGCTGGAGCCAGGCATTGAAGCTGGGGAGAAAGCAGGATTTAAGGAGCCCACCTGCACTTTGTGCTGCTTAGTGGTCACCTGCAGAGGTGCCATTGCTGTGGCAGACCATGTTGGTTGGATCTCTGAAGCCCCTTGTCTTCTTGGTGCAGAAACAGAAGGACTGGCCAAGGAGCGGCACGTGCAGGGGGCACAAGTGCCCACTGACCCAGGCCCTTGCTGGGTCAAAAGCCCATCTAAGCTTTGGCAGCTGGGCTGCCTCGGAGGGGTGTAGAGCAAAGACACAGGCACAGCCAGAGGCGCAGTCAGGCATGGGGGGCAGCTGTGACTTGTGGAGATCCCTCTTTAGCCCAGCAGTGAAGAGAACCGGGGACATCTGTGCCCCAGCTTGGGCAGCTCAGTTGCAGCCCTGAGGGCGGGTGGATGGGATGGGACTGAGGTGCTCGGGGTCCTGCCTGGACATGCCTCTTGTGTAGTGCTGGCTGCGTTAATGCCACCATGTTGTCCTTCTCTCTCCAGGCCATTGTCAGAGGAGAATGTGTATCTTCAAGAATACATTGAGAAAGAAATGGAGGAGATGTAGCAGCTGAGCAGGACTAACCGAGAGCTCCGCTGGAAGCTGCAGGAGGGAGATGCCATGAGCCCTGTGACGATCTCATCCACATCGTCCGTTTCTTTTTATTGCTGCTCATCAGGGAATGCCTCTCCAGCAAAAGTCAAAACCTTGCGGCAATGATTCAGCACCTGGGTGCCGAAGGTTCCCTGCCCTTTGTGCCAGTGTGCTAAATGTTTCCATCCAAGGAAGCATTACCATCAACGGGCACCCAGGGCTCACGGCTGCAAGCATGCGCAGTAGCTGCACAGCTTTACACTAGGCAGGGTCCTCTTACTGTCCCCGTATAGGAGCTCTGGGTTCTGACATGTTCATGAGGGTAGCAAAAAAGATAGCAAAAAGCTAGGACAGCAGATAGCAAAACGTTTAGTTAGTTGTGTTAACATTGTAACTATGGTTAGAGCCCAAAGTTGGAAAATACTATATTAATGGTTCACCAGAATGAACTTTTGCTGCAGTATTTCAGGTTGGTTACAAATACAGTTCAAGTTGTGAATACCTCTGTGTGTCTGTGTTTACATGCATGTACGTATAGGGATTATAGAGAATACTATGCTGGATCAGGCAAGGTCCCACATGTGATCAAGTGGATTACTGCAAAAGCTTCCCCAAATGCTCCAGCGTATTCGGTCTGGGCCTGCACTTCGGCCTCCCTCCATGACTACTCTTTACACATACATCATCTTTTCTCTAGGCAAGTACACTTGCATTTCATGCAGCTTTGCTGGACGTTTAGCTGTTTGACTATGTTTTACATAGCACTTTAAAGGATTTCTCCATCATAATATAAAAAGATGACATCTGGAATAAAACATATAAGTCTCAAGTGGAAGTACTGACTGTAATGGAAGCTATCTAAATATTAACAAGTTTCCTATTTATTTCATTAGCTTTCCCCATATTTAACAAATAGAAAGTTGACTTCCTTGAGCAAGAGAAACAAATGATACCATCTTTTATAATCAGGCAACCTTCTGATTTCTAGAGTTCTCTGTAAACACAAGAACATTAAATTATCTATGGATCAAATTGAACTAATGACATCCAAGAGGTCTCTGAAGTTTTTCTTGCCCAACAGACATGTATTTATTTACACTTCAATATTCAGTTTTAGAATTTCCCACACTATGACAAATTATCCTCATTGTTTAACTTCAAATATCCGCTACAGAAGATGAAATCCATTAACCAAACACTGAAACTTTATGAAGACTACTGACTTCATTGCATACTGTGTAGCTACAGAAATCCATCTGCTTGCAGACTTCCAAATGCAGCTCTGAAAATTGCACGACAACTTATATTTATTTCTTCTATACTATCTGAACAATTCCAAACATGCACACATTAAAATTACATGCAGAAAGAAACCAGTGAACACACAAATATTCCCCAATTAATTCAATGGGCCAAAGTTTCGTTGTACTTCTTCAATAGACTTGTCCACTAGTTAAGAAGCACAATAAAAAGACAGGAGAAGACAAGGAAAGGGAAAGGGAATGGAGGGGAGGAGAGGAGGAGGAAGAGGAGAAGGAAAAGAAAAAAGGAAAAAGAAAGAGAAAAAAAGGCACAAAACCCCTCAACAACAAGGTACACAGTGCATGGGGTGAAAGGCTGGATGAATGGCTCAAAGAGTTAGTAGTGCACGGGGCAATACCTGACTGGTGACCAGTCACCAGCGGTGTTTCTCGTGGCTCAGTTCTAGGGCCAGTTCTCTTCAATATTTGTATCAGTGACGTGGACGCAGGATTTGCAGAGCGCTCTGGATAGACGGGGGCAATGGGCAATCATCAGTGGCATGAAATATAACAAGACCAAATGCCAGATCCCGCACCTGGGAGGGAGTAAAGCCGGCCACAAGTACAGCTTGGGAGAGGAGTGGCGGGAGAGCAGCCCTGCAGGAAGGGCTCTGGGGGTGCTGGCTGACAGGAGGCTCAGCAGCAGTCAGCAGTGTGCCCGGGCAGCCACGGGGGCAAACCCCACCCTGGGGTGCACCAAGCACAGCGTCACCGGCCCGTCCAAAGGGTGATCATCCCGCTGCGTTTAGTGCTGGGGCGGCCTCACCTTGAGCATTGTGTGCAGCCCCCTCCCCCCCCCCCCCCCCCCCCCCCCATTTAGGAAGGCTGTTAAGGTCCTTGATTGTGCCCAAAGTAGGGCACCAAAGCTGGTGAAGGGCTAGAAGGCATGTCCCATGTCCTTTGTGGCGTGGCTGAGGACTCTGCGTTTGTCTAGTTTGGAGACAAGGCAGCTGTGGGGTGACACGGGTGATCTCTACGGCTGCCTGAGGAAGGGACATGGAGAAGGAGGTGCTGAGCTGTTCCCCCTGGTGCCCGGTGCCAGGATGCCTGGGAATGGCTCAAAGCTACGTTGACAAAACAAAGAGGGTGGTTAAACCCTTGAACAGGCTTCCTGGCCAAGTGGACATTACCCCATTCCTTTCAGTGATTAAGAAGCATTTGGATAATGCCCATTAATATATAATACCATTACATAACACCATGCTTTGCTTTTACTCATCCCTGAAGTCATCAGACAGTTCAATGAGATGGCTGCTGTAGGTACCTTGCAACACAACTAGTCTACTCCCATTCCATTCCATTCCTTGTTCTCACCATGAGTTCAATAACAATGAGACTGTTTCATAGTTTCATTGTTTTATAGTATCATCCCTAAAATGCCAGGGGTTTCTTGGCTCCGTAAACACTTTCAAGGACACAAATCAGAAAGGTTACAAGTAGAAACAGGACTTTATTCTTCTGAAGCTGCTTTGAAGCACATGTTCACAAGCATTAAGACAACGCACATGTGTAGCCAGGAGCAGGCTGGTGCATCCCTCGGTTCAGCTGGAAAAGCCATCCCTTGCAGCGTGGCACAGGAAAGGCACAGAGCCACAGAGAGGAGCAGCAGGGACACAGGCCAAGAGGGATGCCAAAGATGGAATTCAGTTTTAGAAGCTCTTTTAATACGCACCCAGTACTTCTTCTATGCTCTAATGGTGTATGATAGCATTTGATGTTATATAAATCCTTAATGGTACTGATCAAAGACTGGGTTATAAGTGGAAACATAGAACACATTTTCATGGATGTGAAATGAGTTCATTGTGATGGGAGCGATTAAAATGCATTTCAGATGAAACTAATGGCTGTATGCTTACAGTCTTACATTTTAAACTGCTTTCCCTCATGGATTTATTTTGGTATATTTTCTTACGGTGCTATAGATAAGGATTCATTTGGCATGCATGTGCATGTTATCCCTATTTCCATAAGCATTCCGTTAGTTAATAGATACTGTAATGCTTGTTACTCCTCTCCCTCCTCCCTGCTGTTTGTGGACTATTTCTAATGCATGGTTTGTCTCTGTTGCTATTATTTTGCTTAATTTAGTGTAGCACAAAGACTCTGCAAGTGGAAAATGATTTCTTCTTCCTTGGGCCTTAACATATAGGATCCTGAATCATGTTAATAAACTGGAAGTATTGTGATTAGATTCTGCTGATGGATACAAGCTCCCCTCTTGCATATGTTTCAAAAAAGTAGTATATGGATGTATCTTTGGCAGGTGTTTAGAAGTTGAATTCACCTGGGGACAGAGCTGGAGATAATTTTCACAGAAAGCTGGTCGTTTGCACGGAGTACAGGGTTAGATTCTAGATTCTCCTCTAAATGTATAAGACTATTATTTCAGGACCAAATTGTACTTGTTAGGATGTATTTATATTATAATAAAAGAAATATATACTGTAATTGCAGGTGTTTGCCCTAGCTTCTAGATTTAAAGGACCAATTAAGCAGCACACAAAATAATAACTTAATGAAGATTTCTTTAAGGAATAGTCAGTTCCAGCTATTTGCATTTTTAAGCTTCTTAGAAATGGTTGGGTGTATTTTGCAGATACCTTTCCACATTTTCACCTTTTATATGGAAAGATAAATTGTCTTAGAAACTCCTTCTAAGCCAGCTTTTTGGGCTGGAAAGTAGGTTTCTGGAGATATTCTGAGATGGGTTGTTTGTGGGGGGGTTTTGTTTGTTTTTTCTTTTTTTTTTTTCTTTAAGTGAGAGAAAGAAACAACAAAGCATTTTAAGCTAGACAGTAACAAAAAATTGCACCGCAGTGTTTGCATAACACCTGTAATAGTTTGTACATATAGTACAGCAATGACTTGTGTGTTCATAGGGAAGAGGCCAATACATTTTCTTTCTAAGCTATGTATTCTTGGTTTCAGTCTGTAGCTTCTAAGCTAAGGAACTAATTTTACATACCTTTCTGTTTTGTTTTGTTTTGTTTTGTTTTTTTCCCCACCCCGGAGGATTGCCTTATTTGCTAAATATGACACCTTATTCATCTCACAGCACCGCTCCAAGTGCTCATATGGCTTCTTCCACCACAGAGCTTTCTATATAAATTTTTCCATTATGGTGCCCACACAAGCAAATAAAAAAAAAAACAACTACATTTTTGTATTCCTCAGGAAGCGGAATCCTGGTTGTATTGAAGCCAATGGTAAAACCTCTATAGATTTCCTGGGGTCAGGATAACATTTGTGGCCTTGACCACCAGTGCTTTTCTAGGTTGAACCATTTCTGTTACAACTTTCAGATGTTCAATCAACCACTTAGAATAGACTAGCCCTTTTGTATAAAATTGCATCAGAGAGAACAGAAAATTCAGAAAATAGTGCAGCAACTCAACTGTTTGCACCTTTTTGTCTCTTGGGGATCATGGCATTTTGCAAAATCATTCCTGCTCAGGGATAAATTGCTCAATTAACATATTCAAACAAATCAGAATCAAAGCTGTTTATTGATCTATTCATAGCAAGTAATTAAGTAGCCATCTGAACTATAGCTTTTGCTGCTTTTAGTTATGCATTTCCTGATAAGGTAAAGTCATATACAATTGCACTAATATATGTTCTGCTGCTAATAATAGTTTAAATAACTTTTTTGTATACAGTGTAAACTGCATCAAAATGCAGTGTTTGAGGGAAGTCTGCACATTAATAAACCTGTTTTGTTGTGGGTTTTTTTTGGCTTCATGCACAGTGGTTAAAGAATTCTCATTGCCGTGTACTTTGAGAGCCACACATGAAGAGCAGTTTGTACAGGCTAAGAATTCTCATTCTTCTATTATGAGTTTTAGACTTTGAGTCTTTATTCCTCCAGGTCCATGTCTTTTTTTTTTTTGTTTCCTAATCATGGGCTTTCATCCAAGAAAAATAAGATGTACATCCCAGAGAACTGATTAAAATCATTTCCAACAATACATTGAGAGTGATTTTACAGGTCACAAAGCCATTGACTTTCCACTCAGTCTGAAGGAAGCCAGTAATAAGATATTCCATGTAAATTAAATCATAAGGGACTTCTGAAAACATACCCAAAACCAAGAATCTTGTAAGACTATAGGGTAATTCAGGTTTGAAGGAACTGCAGTAGGCCATCTACTCCACTATTCTGCTCAAAGCTGGATGAACAGTCCTTGTCTAGTAGTAAGTAAAGACTATCTGAAATTCAATTTTCCTTCCTTACGGTTTTGGGTTTTTGGGGGGTTTTTGGTGGTATTTTTATTATTATTATTTTGAACTTGCAGCCCAATATATTTAAATTATGTTTGGAGCTAGGGATCTGTTTACAAGCCATAACAAAGGGTGATTAGAAAAACAAAATTAGTCAAAATAGTTTGGAGACTTTCTTAAGAAAGTGCAAAACCAGACACCTCTGTGAAAATACACTATGTTATCACAATAAACAATAAAGCTATAGGTACACTGTAAATTTCTGGGGAAGCCGTTTTCAAGCAGGGACCCTGCAGTTCGTGCGGTTGTCTCACAGTCTTTATGCCAGTTAACTACAGTCTAAGGAGATCTGTGTCCTATTCCTGACTGATACAGATTTTGTCTATGATTTTAACAATTTATTTGATTTTATTATCATTATCTTTTTCAGTTAGGTCAATATGGGGCTGATGCTTCTTATTGTCTATATTGTCTGTTTAGAATCATGGAATCATGTAGGTTGGAAAAGACCTTTGAGATCATCAAGCCCAACCATTAACCCAGCACGCCAAGCCCACCACTAACCATGTTGCTTAAGCGCAGCATCTATGTGTTTTCAAAACACCTCCAGGGATGGTGATTCTACCACCTCCCTGGGCAGCCTGTTCCAATGCTTGGGCAGCCTTTCAGTGAAGAAATGTCTCCTAATATCCAATCTAAACCTCCCCTAGTGCAGCTTGAGGCCATTTGCTCTTGTCCTGTTGCTTGTTACCTGGGAGAAAAGAACAACCCCCCCTGCCTACAGCCTCTGTCAGGCAGCTGTAGGGAGTGAGAAGGTCCCCCCTGAGCACGCCCCCAGACTCAACACCCGCAGTGCCCTCAGATGCTCCCCATCAGCCTTGTGCCCCAGCCCCTTCCCCAGCCCCCTACTCGTCTCTGGACACGCTCCAGCCCCTCGGTGTCTCTCTTGCAGTGAGGGGCCGCAAGCTGAACGTGGGATTCCAGGTGCGGTCCCACCAGTGCCGGGTATAGGAGGACGGTCACTGCCCTGGTCCTGCTGGCCACACTGTTTCTGATACAGGCCAGGCTGCTGCTGGCCGTCTTGGCCACCTGGGCACACTGGGGGCTCGTGCCCAGCCGGCCACTGACCACCCCTCCAGGCCCTTTCCCACCAGCAGCCACGCAGCCCCTGCCCCCCGCCTGCAGCTGCCTGGGGCTGGTGTGACCCAGGGCAGGGCCCGGCACAGAGCCCTGTTGAACCCCATTCAAGTGGCCTCAGCCCCTCGGCCTGGCCTGCCCAGCCCCCTGCAGAGCCCCCTGCCCCCCCGGCAGATCGACGCTCCTGCCCAGCTTGGTGTCCTCTGCCAGCTGACGGAGGGTGCGCTCCATCCCCTCGTCTGCGCCCTCGGTGAAGATGTTGAACAGGACTGGCCCCGCCACCAAGCCCTGGGGACACCCCCTGTGCCCGGCGCCAGCGGGATGTAGCTCCATTCCCCACCGCGCTCTGGGCTCGCTCCAGGCAGCTCCTAACCCCGTGCAGAGCACCCGGCCCGGCCAGGAGCAGCCAGGTTCTCCAGGAGATGCTGTGGGAGACGGTGTCAGTGTCCAGGTAGACACCACCCACAGCATTTCCCTTGTCCACTGGGTGGCTCACCTTGTCGTAGAAGGAGATTTATTTAAATTTATTTATTTAGATAATACATCTTGTGGAACAGGAATTCCTTTGTGAATATGCATTTGTTAGCACGACTGAAGCTTGATCTTGGTAATCCAAGTAGCTATTACTGTCAATAAATGAATGAAATGATAAGCCTATGGATCATAATTGCAATTTAATAAGTGTACATGTATATGTAAGTTAAAAAAATAATACCACTTTTTTTCTTTTTTGCCCTTTCACATTTACATTTCTCATATCCTCTTTTCTTCTTGTTTCCTTGGAAACTTCCATTTTGAGAAGATAACGATAGGTTCAGTATTAAGTATATGCAGAACGCTAGCTGTTTTCTGCATTCTCGATGCCCATCCAGTTTCCAGTTGGTATGGGAGGTGATGGAACATTTCCCTCATTTGCAGAAAGGAACTTGGAGAACTTTTGTGCCCGCTGGTTAGTAAGAGGGGAAAAGGCAATGCAGGATATAGAATCACTTTGCTTTTATAGGAAGGATCTTTCCTTCTTTGCTGTAAGAAACAAAGTGATATAGAGAACAGTGATACAATATACTAATAGAATGTCGAAAGTTAGTTGACAAAATTATGTATCTTCATCCACCGTTGTCATTTGACTTCCTAGTAACTCCTGCCTGTGACCTCCTTGGTATGAAATTTTCCATGGGCCACTGATCTCAGTCTCTGAAGTGGGAAGGGAACGGCACGCTGGTTCTGCAATTCCTCCGTTCGCCCTGAGAACGAGACCCTGAAGGGAGGAGGGCTGCTGTTTTCAGCATATTTGTGAGTCTGTCATTTCCCAGAGCTGTAGGAGCTGTAACAAATAATCAGAGTGTGGGAGCTAAAAGCATAGATACAGAGAACAGAACAAGATTTGTTGGTGTTGTGTTCCCATTTTTATTCCTATTCGCTGTGCCTGCAGGCAGCATATGAAAAGCATAAAGCAGAGTTACTACAGGACATGAATTACTGTTTCAAGCCTGTTTGTCTTTGGAGGAAATCAGACCACAGCTTCATGAATTCAGGAGTTTAACAAGTGAAATAGAAAACTTTATTTGCTGTTTGGTTGGTTTAGTTACAATAAAGCAATTATAATACCAGTAGTAAATAATATTTATGAGTAGATGGAGAAAAAACAAAGTTAAACATTGCAATATGGAAATATGCTATTTTTCCTAAGTAGCTATCCAAATCAGAACTTAATATATAAACTTTCACATTGCTATACAGGAACAGATCAAGAATGTTAGTTGCAGTTAAAATTCCTACTTAATAAGAATTTTTCAGAAAGAGTCTGAGAGAGGAGTGGGTTTTCTGCAGTCCTACACAGATGAACAGAAGCTGCTCCAAAACTTGCTCAAGCTTCAGCATTCTATTCTCAGTGTTCTTTCACAAAACATGCCCATAATCTTTCATGTATCTTGTCCAGCCTTAAGAAATTTATTGATCAAACCTTTCTTCTCTGTCAGTGTTCTAGAATAGCTGGTTTCAACTTCTAGTGATTTTTCAAGCAGAAGGGTAGCAGGAACAATGTACCTGCTCTGCTCTGATCTACATCCCCATGTCCTAGAAGTGGAAACCCACAGCTTTTCGAAATACCTTTTTTTCCTTAGGCGTCGTCATGTTGCCACAGAACTGAAGCAGGCATTAATTCATAGGTTAAATGTTTCTCATGAAATAAGTATTCAGTCTCCTAGGTAAATGTTAGGTAGGTAAATGGTTAGTTAATAAGCCATTTTTTCTTGTCCATTGTTAATACACCCTTTAATCATGTCTTTGTTTCACTCTGCACCTTTGCTTGTCTCTTAGCAATTCGTTTGAGGTTTTTTGATACTGTGATCAGAGTCTCTTAGTTTCATCTTATCTTCATCATTCTTTGAGCTGGTGAACTGTATGTGGTGATTTTCCCAATTATCTTTGCTGTTGTGTAGGAATTAGACTTAATCCATTATCACTAAGTGAAAAAGGCTACACGTTGCTTTGGTGTTTGTTAGAAATAATAGTAGCTGGTAAGAGCTTTGTGGGTATTAGAAATCCTGTATGGAAAATGTAGCTGCAGTGCTGTAAGCCCTAGTTTCTTTCCTGTGCTTTTTAAAGAAAAACCGGTGCATTTGTGTTTTAATTTTGCAGTTATAGCAGAATGTTCCAAACTGGCTGTTTCTCAGTCCCACTCTGCAAATGTGCTCGACCTATTACAGGTTAAGATTGACTATATTTATTTTTTAAAAGACAGATAGAGGAAGGCAATAATTACTCCACTGTTTGTGCTGAATCGTCTTTTATAAAAATTGTGTAAAACTATTCATGGTTATTGTTTTCACAGAAAGAGTCACAGACATTAATTCTTTATGAACCCAGGTTGTCCTGGGGAAAAGTCATCTTTCTTGCTGAATAACCGAAACAGATTAGTTTATTAATTTCTTAGACAAAATTAATCTAGATGTTATGTCACTGCACATCTTGACAAGAATTTCTCTTTCACCCATATCCTAAATGCATTACACCTGAGTATTTTTTCTTACGCAAATTTGCAGTACCAATATCCGGTGTTTCTTTTTCCATTCCCATTCCTGAGATGAGTGTGTGTCATAAACAACTGTATGAAGAATCAAGCTAAATGCATGCGATTAGAAGAAGATGGTACGTTCCAACGCATAGAACAAAAGAATCACAACAAACCGCATTCCCTCCTGTGTTAGGGACTTCCTTGGCCTTTCCTTCCGTGCCCTGTCTTGCCTTAGGAGACAAGTGTTCAGCTACTGTTGAAGCATTGCCTGCCCTGTTTGCATTGATGAGATGATCCTGTTCATTTCTTGAAGCTGTGACTTTTACCGATTATCTGAAGGTTATGGTTAGGCTTCCCTAAATTCTGACCTGAGCTTTCCCAGCTGACAGCCTGGGGCATTGAGCTGTATCTTCTATATTAGATTTTACAGCTGGAAAGCATTTCTGCTTCTCAGGAGCCTCTTTAAACAGTCTTTAGTTAATGTTTGGAGCTCAGAAGTACTGGAACTGATTTGTAAGAATTGCTTTTTGTTGTTAGTGATGTTATCAGATCCCAGCGCCTATATGAAACCTTCTTTTCACAGTGAGCTCATCAGATAAACCTCCAAAACACAGCAGAACGCATATGAACTTGAGAATGCATATGTAATTACTAACGTATGTGTGGCTGTTTGAGGTATGAAAGTCCAAAATACATCTTCTTCCAGGAGTATGTTTGAGTATGTTTTTTTAGTGTGCTTTTTATGTGTGTATGCTTGATGTTATTTATCAAATCAGACTGTTAAAATATTTCTCTGAATTGTCTCTGAAACAGAGTGCCTGAAATAGCTTCCCCTTTTCACCTTGTGAATAATTCTGCATGTCTCCCCTACTTCTCCACATTTTCTGTATAGTATAGCCCATTCTTTCCTTGAATCCCCTTCAATAATTTCATACTCTGCCTGCATACGTTTGCTAATGTTAAACTATGTCGCTTAGAGCAGCCAACATTGCCTAAGCGTGTACGAGGATGGAGTTTTACAAAAAGTTAGAGTATGCAGGAAGTATAACATATTTAGAATCAGGTTCGCTACCATCATTGCTATTATAATCTGGGGGAGTGCCTTGTCCCCTTGAACTTTTGTGCCTGTATGTGCTTGTGATATAAGCCATTTGGACCTGTAGATTTCTTTGTGGAAATGTGCATGCATGCGTGTGTGTGTGTGTAATATATATGTATATATTCCACATATATATATATGTGGAAATCTATATAGGTATTTCTATAAAGGGGGTGGCCTCAAGGTAATGATCACTTCCTCCTGGAAGGGATTACTTCAACAAGATCCTTTTCCAATGTACCTCTTTAAATATTTTGTTATGTGAGATTTGCTCAATGTGAGAAGATGAAAAAGATTAATTTCCTATTTTCTGTAAGGTAGACATATTTTACTGCAAAGGCATATGGACAGTAACTTCTGTTTTCAAGGAATGTGTGTTGCCAGCAAAAATTATTCATGATCACTTCCTTAAATTGTTGGAATAAGGAGTGGGAAAAATATTTCACTTGATTAATAGGATTAGGAATAAAAAATCAAGAACTGTATTTTCTGGAAAAATGGATCTGCAGATTTAAAAAAGAAAAAGAAAGGATGCTTCCCATATCTACTAGTGGAAATTTAACTTTGTATCTGGGCATTTGTTGGCCTGTGCCATGATGAAGATGGAGCTGCTAACAAGATGAAAAAGATTGAAATGCAGTTCAGCATTTCAGAAGCAGCAGCTAAAGATTTGGAATCAGTTACCAATGTAGCTGTTGAACTATAATGAGTTTCAGAAAGTGGCAGCTGATTAGTACACGCCGCTCTCTCTGTTACCCTAGAAAATACCCATTAGGCTGGTTTCTGTTGGAAGCATACCCCAACACCGCTTTGCAGAAATAGCTGGGATGTTTGGGTAGTCAGCATGGACTCTGTAAAGCAAACATAAACTCCACAACTCATCCTGGGGTTTCACCTACAGCTCGTTAAGGTCCTGTGCATTGCCCCAACAGCAATGATGAGGCTTGGTTTAAACTACGGGTATGCAATTAGGTATACGTGACTTATCGGATAGATCTTACTAACTCATAGGTTCAAGATATATTTAATATCAAGCTTTTTTTAAAATTACATGGCTCACAAAGCACTTACATAGATGAACAAATAGCTCTAATTAATCTATTTTACCAAGTTTAAATTGTAGCCACAAAAATATTTCTATTTTGGAACATGCTATACTACTAAACAGAATCTTTTCTCCCACCACCTTAAGAACTACTAATCTGCTTTGTGCTAACATTAGTCTATCTCAAAAGTTCTTTTTACATTTATGTCTTTCCCTTTTTCTCATTGCTCTTTGATGTCTCTACCTCTGATATTTGTAACATATTCTGATTTCATATACACTTTTGTAACATCTTAGTACTATTTACAGTGGTATTACTCTTGAATGACACAGAAGTAACAGATCAAAGCTTCTTTTCTTTTTAATCATCTGCCTCCTATGGCATAGACTGTGTTTTCATCATTCTTTGCAAAGCACTGTGTCAAGTAGCAAGAATGTTTGGAAGACATACTGAACCAATTTCCTTTCCGGAAAATCTGAAATTGCAAGCAGACAAAAAAAAATAATAAATCAGATGTATAAGATAATTCATCTGTGATGATGTTCTGCGCCACTGTGCCAATTTTTCACCCACAGATCTAAAAATATCTTAACACAATCTCCAAACGTTAGGGAGTTGGAATTGATGAAAGTTTTGTTTTGTTTGGATTGGAGGTTTTGGGTTTGTTTGAAGATTTCTGCACAAAGTCTGTTTGAATGTAGCGGTCCTGAGGAATTGAGAGGATTGCTGAACACAACTTGATGATCGATGCAGATCAACATTTACCATGCTAAGCAAAGAGCAAGCTTAATCTGACTGAACCAACTTCAACTTGACTCTTGCTCTGATTAGTACTGCCTATTGATTTGTGGCCTGATGGCCAACTCTTGCTCACAATCATGTTCAAGTACAAAAAATCTGTAACATCAGCAAGGCTTTGGGAACACAGGAAAAACCAAAGGATAAGGCATGGTAACTAAAAGTCTGCCAAATTAGGTCCCTCCTCTGGTAAATTTAAGGTTTTATCCGGAGAAATTCTTCCTGGCATCCACTTAGCTCATTATTGAAGTGGAACAACTGAATATGCAGCATCCCAACATCAACGTCTGCTGTTCTTTGGACTCACATGCAAATTTTGTATTGTACAGTAACACCTGGACAAAGACAGATAAAGCAGTTACTCATTATGTCAAATCATAATGGCATCCTCTGTGGTCTGACTGTTAGTGTTTTGTATTATATACGGATTCCAGTGAGCACAAGAAAAATAATAAACATTTCCACTGTTTATAGTATGACTATTGTCAAGATCCATTTTTATTCAAAGTACTGCAACTATATGAACTAATGCTTAGAGAAAGAGAAAAGAGTTTGATTGTTTTTTGAATGTCATGCTAACTTTGGTAATCCTTTTATTATATGCCTTTTCATCAGGCCTTCACTGTATATCTATATTTTAAGAGAAAACATACACACAAAAAAAGCCTGTCAGTTCAGTCTCTTAAAGGATTTTTTCTCTCCCGAACTTTGTAATCCTTGCTTGGAGTTCTGACAGAGGAATGGTAATGGGAGAGCTCCACTTTGTCAAAGACTGAAAAACAGCAATGCTTGCTTGCTGACAAAATCTTGAACAAATAAGTTGAGCATAATCAAAACAAATTTTAAAATAATTTCTCTCCTACTGCAGGATATTATTTGAGATTTCTCTCAAACTAATTGCAGTGCAACACTATTGGCAGTAGCATGGAACTTACTGAAGTCCTATCTCCTGTATTAAGAGAAATGTTAATACAGTGAAAACTTCCTATACGATACCCTTGACCTCATGAAAGAGGAGGCAGAGACTTGCCGGGCCGACCCTGTCTGTAATGCAGTGGATTTCTCTGTCCTGCAGGGCAATGGGTGGGAGTGAGCCATCACCACCCCCCCCGCCCCCGCCCCCATCCCCCCGGGCAGCAGGCAGTGAGCACAGGAGCAAAGGCATCTGGAGGGGCAGGAGAGGAGCAGCAGCAAACTGCTCTCCCTGCCTGAAATCCTGAGGCTGCAGAGCAGGCACAAAGGCTCTGCAGAAGTTTTATTACAGGTCGATGTTTGAGCGTATTCAGGTGAGGGAATAGCTGGGGAAATGGTAAGTGAAGAACTAACTGCTTAGTAAAAAGGCTGCTTATTCCGTCTGACGTGCGGAATTAAACTCCGTAACCCAGGGTAAGTTATAAAGTGGGTGTGTTTATTGCGGTGCCGGGTGCAAGGGGGGTCGCTCCTCCTGACTTGCACACGTAGCTTGCAGGTTTGTAGGTGATTCAGTGAACCTTTTTTACCTTCTTGTTTCTGCGCAGACTCTGTTCCTCGATAGACTAATGAGCATGATTCAAATTCCTTGTTTAGGTAGCGTTATATACACAACAGAAACTTAGGACCAGATGGCCCTTATAAAGATAACAAATCCAAGGACCTTGTGTCTAGTACATCCGTGGTGCTGACACTCAAGGGTCTTGGTGTATTCATCATGTTGACAATAAGGGTCCTTGAACACCTCCCAGCTTTGAATAATTATATATAAGCACATCATTTTCTAAAAAAGTAGTATACCGTTCATGACTCATTGTACGTAGCTCATTATTCAATCCCCTCTGTTCTAAAAACTATCATTATGCTCTCTGATCATTATGCTTTCTGATCATTCTTCGGCAGCACCAAACAGAACATTGAAGTAATAAGGAGTATGTAATTGCCAATCTATTCCCAATACTGTACTCACTTGTACTATTTTGGCACAAAAGTGTGAGTCTCTATTGGAAGAGATTGTTGCCGGAACCCCAAAGCGGGGGATAATTTCATTTAACAATCCCTTCGTTACCTCTCTTGCTTTATTTGTTCGACAAGGAAAGGTTTTTGGCCAGCCTGAAAACATATCAGACATAACTAATAAATATTGGTACCCCCCTTTTCTTGGGAGTTCGGAAAATCATCTTGCCACTGTTGTCCTGGATAATTTCCTCTACTAATGTTCCCTAGTTTTATTTTATTTGCTGTATTGGGATTATTGTGTAAACACATTTCACATTGCTGAGTCACCTGTTTTATTACAGTATACAAGTTTCGCCCAATCAATTTCTGATTTAGACTTTCATATAAAGTATCAGCTCCCCAATGCATCTTATTAATAATAGGGCTGTGGTCCATATTAAATTGGATGGTACCACTATACGACCATCCCTTAAATAAGTCCACTTATTTATTTTTATTTTATCATTCATGTCCTGAATTACCTTTAAGTTTTCTTTAGAATAGTTTGGCTCCTGATCTGTACTTACAGTTTGGATTTTATCATCTGGTATTAAGGATAATTCCTCCTTTCCTACCTCCTCTGTTACTTGTCTGGCCTCATGGTTGGCCAGGCGGTTTCCAATTTCCAAATCAGTGCCTCAATGGGCCATCTTATGTTCTTCCTTCCTGGATGACCCTCTTATACCAGCGAGGGCCATTCCTCACATCAAGGTCTGGCATGGCACATGTTCCCACCACTCAGCGCCTACTGGGTTGCAGCCAACAGCGGAGCTCAAGATTCTTCTTGGTGGCAAACACAGAGGCCAACCCAGTCTTGCCCTTGACTATGGTAGGAGGCACCTGACCAACCTTATTCCTTGTACTTCGTTGTCAATGCAGAGTTTCATCTGCACATCCCATAACAAGTCACTGTCATGGCAAAACACAGATTTACATTAGTAGAACTACTACAGAGTGTATTTTATTTCAGTTTTTCTGCCAATATCCCCACAGCCCTGCTGACCAAGGGATATTGTTTTTATCTGAACTGGGCAAGCCTCCCCCTTATCATTTTTACTGTAACAGGTAAAGCATTTTTCACCTTTCCTGGAATTTATTTTCAGATACAGCTGGTTAAAAATTTCTTTTACTTCAGGGAGGTCCTCTTTTCCTCTTTTCTGTTGAATTGAAGATAAACTCAATATTTCAATTACTTGATCATTTTTAACTTTTAGTTTCATTTCTCCTTCTTTAAACGCCTAGACCACCACATTCCAGGCAACGGACTGATAAGCTAATTAACATACGAAGCGAGAGTAAGCGGGTTTAGGTAACGAACTGTGAGATGGTTCGTCACTTCAGGCATGCACGCTTGTGGAGGAGCGATCCCCGTGCATCTGCGCGCAATAAACATACCTACTTTATAACTTTCGAGTTATAGAGTCTAATTCCGCATGTCGGTATGATGTAATGAAATGATTTAAACAGAGTAGGCATTTGCAGTAGAAATACCAGCTTGGGTGTAAGTCAGTGAACTGTTTTGCCTCTCTGCAGCATTACCTTTAATGTTCGTTGTTGGAGGCAAATCTGTCCTCCCAGAGGTATCAGCCCAGGAGAGAGGGGAGGCTGCTGCAGCCCCGCGCCCCGGCTGCGGCCAAGGAAGTGTGTTCCAGTGGGCACACGCGTGCCGAGCGGGTATGCCCGCCACACACACGTGTGCATGCAGGTAGGGTCAGCGCTAGGTTATGCGGTGTACACACCCGCACAGGCAGCCAGAGGCAGCCCCCAGCCCCTGGTGCCTGTAAGCACGCCGCAGGGGGCTGCGCTTTTCCAGCCCCGGGTGGGCACCGGGGCCCGGGGGGCAGCGATCTCCCTCGGGCTCTCGGCAGCGGAGCTCGGCAGCAGCCCGGGCTGCGAGAGGGGGGCGGCTCGGGGGGCGCGCGGCCACCCGGGGCGGGGGGACACCCCTCCCGGCCGGCGGGCGGTCCGGCACCGGTGCCGCGGGCTGGAGCGACCCCGCCCGCCCCTCCGTCGGGGACAGCCGGCGGCTGGAGCCCGGTCGCCGCCCCCCGCCCCCCCCCGCGCCGCGGTGCGCTCGCTGCGGGGTGCGCCGGCGGGGCCGCTGTGCCCGGGCCGCGGAGCCCGCACGGCAGCCGGGGAGGGCTCTGCCGTCCCCCCCCGCCCTGCCCGGGGCCGGCTGCGGGAGCGGCGCGGGCGAGCCGGGGGAGCTGCGGGTGACGGGCGCCCCCCGAGCGGCTGCGGAGGACGGGCACGACCGCGGCAGAGGCCGCGAGTGCGGCGTGAAGGTGCCGGTCAGCCGGAGCCGCCTCCCGCGGGGGGCCCGGGCTCGCTGCCGGGTCTCCGCGCGGTCGGGGCTGTCGCTGCCGAGGTTCGAGACGTTTCGCCGCCGCCCCTCGCCCCGACACGCTCCTGCGACGGCGGCGCTGGCCGTGCCCGGCTCGGGGCAGGCGTTTGCCAGCCGGAGAGCGGACCCCTTTTCCGGGAGAGGCCGGAGCGAGGCGGCGAGCACCGGGGAGCGGGCAGGGAAGGGAGCGGGCAGCCCTGCGCAGGGGGCGAACCCGGGGGCTGCGCCGCGGCTCCGCACTCGCGGCTCCGCCTCAGCCGCAGGCAGCCCCCGCAGAGCCGCCCCCGGCCCCGCACCGCACCGCGCCGCGCCGCAGGCAGCCCCCGGCGCCCCGGGAAGCGTTGCGGACCGACGGCTTGCACGTAGGTGGTCAGCAGAAGGCAGCTCTGCGCCTTAAGTGGCAACGTAGAGAAAAGATGTGAGGGTCTGCAGCGAAGCACAGCAGAGGGTCCGGAGGACAGGCGTGTCGCAGGCGCTTGGCAGCACACGGCCTCGGGAGAGGGAACAGACGCCATGGGTCAAGCTGGGGCATAAGGTAAGCTCAGGGAGAACCAATTGGTTAATGAGACCAAACAGAAATTACTTGAACTGTGCATGAACACTTCAGTGAAACTAAAGACCGCTGTGCCTTTAAATGGGGACGAGGCTCGTAAGACCCAGTGAGGATTAAGTGTGACTAAAGGTCATCGTAAACGGTTTTTCCAGGTGTATAAAGTATTTTCCTGTTGCAAAGAGCTGTGCTAGCTTTGTGGGTTTGCCCCCCAGCTCCCATCCCCGCAGACACGCGTAGCTGGTCCCTCGGCCGTGCGGGTGCTCGATCCGTTGCATGGCGGGCGATGGGATCCGGCCATTCGACGGCAGCATCAGGTCCCGAGGAGACGGTCGCTGCCAGCCCCGGCCGGCCTCGGTGCTCGGAGGGGCTGCACGACGTCCCGGTGCGACAGTGGCCCTTCCCGGGGCTCACCCCCCGTCTGGGTGCTCGGGGGGGTGGCGGCCCGGCGGGTGGCGGGCCTGCCGGGGTGGGAGATGCGACTCCAGGTGCTTTGGCCGCTGGCCCGGACGGTGCTTTCGCCTCTCGTTACGCGTTCGGGGGAGGCAGGAGGGTCGCCGTTACCGTCAGCGAGCCCGTGCTGCTGCCGCTGCCCAGCGCCGGGGCTGTGTGGCATCCCGGGGTGGCGGGGAGCGGAGCGATGCGCCTCGTCCTTGCAGGGTGCTGAGCTGCCCTTCCCCGGGGCCAGGGCTCGCTGCCGCTTCCAGCTGCACAGGATTTGGTCCCGCAGCCTCAGTGTGAGGGCTGGATTTTCGCGAAACGCGGAGGAACTGCTGGCACCTTCTGTACTAACGGTCGGCTTGATTTCTTGCTGTGCTTTTCATACATTTTTAATAGCCAGGTGGAGTACAAATTGTAAAGGAAACTTCATACACAGAGTTTTAAAGTTTGAAGAGAGATTATTCACCCTCTAGCTGTCGTGAGGTTTCACCTCTCCTTCCTGGCAGGACTGATCTTCCAGTTAGAAGTGAAACAAGGTCAAACGGTTTAAAAAAAAGGTTTCCTTCTGTCAGGGCGAATCTAAATCAATCAAATTCCCGGGCACCAAAGTGTGTTGTGTAACAAATGTGAGTGCAAAGGTAAGCACGTAGCTACAGGTAGCAGAAGAGCATGTGCGAGAGAAGTTGTGGGACTTCTAAGTTCGAACACCTTGCTCTTTGCGCTGTTCTTCTGCAGATTTGCCTGGATTTTAAGTATGGACAGAAGAGGGAGAGAATGAACATGTGCATTTGATTTGCTTAATAGAAAATACCTTGGCAGAAACACATGCTTGTGCTGTGTATTCTGTTGGAGTTTGGCTTTTTAAAATACTCATATGTTCTGTCTAATGAAAAGCTGAAAGTATCTCCCATTCACCTAAGAATATGTTCAAACATAGCTTGAGGTATGCTGCTAATCACGTTAAGAAAAATGTATAGCTTAATATCAAACTAGCTAAAGTGCAGTCACTGGGGGATATCTTGGTGCTTGTAAACTTTAAGTTAAAGAGTGCTATGAGGCTGGATTACCCGATAACCAGAACAATTGAAACAGCAGTATAAACCCTGTTTTTTGATGGAAGACCGTAGGTAATTTTGAACAGTGTAGAATCATAGAATCATTTAGGTTGGAAAAGTCCTTTAAGATCATTGAGTCCAAGCATTAACCTAACACTGCCAAGTCCACCACTAAACTGTGTCCCTGAGCACCACATCTACATATATTTGAAATGCCTCCAGGGATGGTGAGGCCACCCTGAAACTTGCCTGGGCAGCTGGTTCCAGTCCTTGACAACCCTTTCAGTGAAGAATTTTTTCCTAATGTCCAATCTAAAACCCCCCTGGGGCAACTTGGGGCCATTTCCTCTTGTCCTATCCCTTGTATCCTTGTTGGATCTGGTAGAAATGATCCCCAAATGGCAGTGTGTGAAGGATTAATTTAAATTCCAGATTCTGGTTGCCTGGTGATATGGAGAAATAATGTGAAATGGGGATAATGGACATGGATTGTGATTGTATGTGTCTGCTTAAGGAATGTGGGTATGGTGACTAGTCATGGGTGCGGTGACAACCACAGTTTTGAGGAGACGCCTGCCCCTCTTCCTCTAACAAAGGGGAGACGGGGAGACGCCTGCCCCTCTTCCTCTAACAAAGGGGAGACGCCTGCCCTTCTTCCTCTAACAAAGGGGCTATTTAAAAGAGAATAAGAAAAGATGAGAGACATTCAAATGCTATCTAGAGGGAGGGAGTGCTAAGTCTCCTTGCTGGAAAAGATTGGGTGGTCACAATCACCTGAAGAAGATTGGGTGGTCACAAGGACATGAATCACCTGAAGAAGATCGGATGGTCACAAGAACATGAATCACCTGAAGAAGATCGGATGGTCACAAGAACATGAATCACCTACAAACCTGCAGGACCACCACATTCCAGGAAACGGACTGATAAGCTAATTAACATACGAAGCGGGGTTTAGGTAACAAATATGTATAGGCGTTAATTGAATATTCATTTGTTCATTGTATAAATGTGAGATGGTTCGTCACTTCGGGTATGCACGCTTGTGGAGGAGCGATCCCCCGTGCATCTGCGCGCAATAAACATACCTACTTTATAACTTTCGAGTTATAGAGTCTAATTCCGCACGTCAGTTTTGGCGAGCCAGGCAGGAGGATTTCTGCTCGGCTGAGGGACCAGCTGCGGAGCGGACGCTCCTAGGCGCGCCCCGGGAGATTTCCTCGGAGGAGCCTCCTCTTCTCAGCTGTTCACCCGGGAGCAGAAGAGAAACCCCTGGATCCACGGATAAAACGGTATGTTTAGTAACGGGGCGGCTGGTGAGACGCACGGAGACGTCCGGCGCGCAGCGTAGTCCCCAGGAGGAAAGGTACCTTGGGAGGGGGTTTGCTGACCAAGGGGTGGCCGCTAGCGATCTTGAGGGCAGATCGAGCAAACCCGAGGTTACTGCCATTCCTAAAAGCCCGGAGGCCTCGTGACGGAAAGCGGGGGGCGGGACGGAATAAGGCGGAATCTCACAGGAACAAGAGGGACCTCACAGCAAAAGTAAAAGGGAAACTTTTGCGTAGGAAAAAGAGGAAGCTAAAAACTTCCTTTAGGTTGTCTTAAGAATTGGGGAATTCCTGGAATGTAACAACTGAAATAAGCGCTCTGTGTCTTGTTTGTTCTATGTGTTGTCTTGTTATATGTTCAAAACTCGGAGTTATGAAATGTATGTTGAAAAAATATTAACATTCTGGTAAATTGTGGCAAATAGCGGAAAACTTAACACTCTGCTTAAGACCAGGAAAAATTGGTTTTTGTTTGTTGTTTGTTTTTTGGCAATCGTTCATTGAAATGCATACTTTGTGAACTGTTAGTGCTCCTAAAAGTTGTACATAAGTGCACGATACCGTATAACATACTGCTTGTGTGACTGCGGGCTGCCCGGAGAGTGTGAATGGTGTGATTGAGATGCGCATTTTGATTTTTCGTGTATAGCTTAATTATTTTGACTAAGTGTGAGTGCAAGAGTGCTTGAGACAGGCGTTTGAGTGCAAAACGAGTAAAAAGCTATCCGCATTTCCAACCTTGGGTGGCTAAGGCGGCCGGAGAAAAACAAAGTAATTAAAATTGCAAAATGGGAAATGGAAGGAGTAAGCCCTGTGAAAAATCGCCTTTGGGTTGTATATTAAAACATTGGAGTGATATTGTAGGACAGGGTGGTACCGAAAATAGAAGGAAATTGGTTAAATATTGTAATCAGTGGTGGCCTTTGTATAAATTGGAGAGCGATGCGAAATGGCCTCAGGAGGGAGGAACGTTAGATTATAACACTCTCCTGCAATTAATGTTGTTTCTGAGGAGAGAGGGAAAATGGGATGAAGTATCATATGCAGACATGTTCTTTGTCCTCCGGGACAAACTTGAGTGGCAAAAGGACTGCGGCTTAGTACCCCCTCGGGATCCTATGGTACTAGCACTAGAAAGAGAGGACAGGACGGAGCGTAAAGGAAAGTTAAAAAGATGTTGCTCAGCATGTAGTATTGGACAAAGGTGTATCAAATTAAACGGAGAACAAGAGCCCGAATTAAATGATTTATTTAATCCACCTTATAGAGTGGAGAGACAAGGTTCGGCCGGGGCTCCCAGTCCACCCCCAGGCGAACAAGAGGAAGAAATTCCACAAGTTATTTATAAAGAAAACCAAACACCCGGTGCCACACAAGGAAACACAAAAACTGCCATTACGGCTCCAAATAGTCCGGTGTCTTCACGCACCAGACAGAAGTCTATTTTACAGGCACCCCTCCGAGAAGCTGTAAATCCGGACGGAGGAACAATGAAAATAAAAGTTCCGTTCACGGGCGCTGATCTGAGAGAATGGAAAGAGGCTGCCCGTGAATACCGTAATGATCCGATAAAGACGGCACAGAATTTTAAATTTCTAATAAAACAGCACAATCCTGACTGGAGTGATATACAATTATTATTAGATTGTTTGACTGAAACTGAAAAACAATTAGTCATAAAAACAGCGGGGGATCTCGCAAAGGAACATTATAATATAAAGGGAGATAATTATAGAGAATGGTTTCCTTTGTTGGACCCGGAATGGGACCCAAACCGAGCCGCTGAAATGGGAAGATTACAAGCATACCAGGAATGGATATTCAGAGGAATGGAGAAAGCAATTCCTAGAACAATAAATTGGGCAGCGTTATATGAGGTCAGACAGGGTCCTTCTGAAACACCTTCAGAATTCTTAGACAGAATAAGAGATGCAATGCGCCGGCACACGTCTCTGGACCCAAATTCGGAGGTAGGCGCACAGCAACTAATATCCCTCTTTTTAGGACAATCACAGGGGGATATTAGGCGCAAGTTGCAAAAATTGAGACCTCCTGAAAATAGAGACTTGGAAAAATTAGTAGAGGAAGCATGGAGAATATTTAGTAATCGAGAAGAAGGTTACAAGCAGGACCAAAAGAAAATATTAGCAGTAGTAAGAGAAAATGAGAATCAAAAATCTAAAGTTAAATCAAGGCGTGGGCTGACACCCCTGGGTAGGAATCAGTGTGCAATATGCAAAAGGACAGGACACTGGAAAAACGAATGCCCTGAACGCAGACATCAAGAAAACACTAAATGGCGCAATAATCAAGGGAAAACAATAGCTCACATGGAAGAAGAAAATTGACTAGCCGACCCATTAATAAAATTAAAATTAGGAGAAGAACAGGAGGAGGTGGAATTTTTAATAGACACAGGAGCCACCTATTCGGTTTTGAACCAGGCTTTAATGCCTTTGGGAAATGATTATGTTTCAGTAAAAGGTGCAACTGGCCAAACTGAAAAGGCTTATTTTTGTAAACCTTTAAAATATAAGTTGGGAAAACAGATGGGGATCCATAAATTCCTATTTATGCCAAATTCCCCAAAGGCCCTTCTTGGTAGAGACTTATTAGAACAATTGGAGGCAACAATCAAATTTAAAAAAGGGGAAGTTACTCTGGAGGTAAATAATCATCAATACATACAGGTTATGAGCCTATCTCTGGCCAATACTCCTATAAAAAGGGAAATTGATACCAGGATTATTGATCAGGTATATCCCGGAGTATGGGCAATTGACATACCGGGACGTGCCAAGAATGCATCACCTGTAATAGTAAAATTGAAGGACGGACAGAGTGCGGTAAGAATTAAACAATACCCACTGAAAAGGGAAGATAGGGAAGGAATTCGTCCAAACATAGAGCGATTCATAGAACTAAAACTACTAAAAGAATGTGAGTCAGAATTTAACACACCTATCCTCCCAGTTAAAAAACCTGATGGGTCTTATAGGATAGTTCAAGATTTAAGGGCCATTAACAAAATAACAGAGGATCTGTATCCTGTAGTAGCTAACCCCTATACCTTACTTACCACCCTGACACCTGACCTAGCTTGGTTCACAGTTTTAGACTTAAAAGATGCCTTCTTTTGCCTCCCTCTCCATGAAGCCAGCCAAAGAATTTTTGCTTTTGAATGGGAAAATCCCAGAAGCGGTCGAAAGACCCAGCTCACATGGACGGTGTTGCCACAGGGGTTTAAAAATAGCCCCACAATTTTTGGAAACCAATTAGCAAAGGATTTGGAGTTATGGGAACCACCGTCAGAAGAAGGGAAAGTGTTACAATATGTAGACGATCTCCTTATTGCAACCAGAACCGAAGAATCTTGTATTATTTGGACTGTGAGTCTGCTGAACTTTCTGGGACTACAGGGATATCGAGTTTCTAAGAAGAAGGCACAGGTGGTGTTACAACAGGTCACATACCTGGGGTACGAGATCAGTGCCGGACAACGGGTCCTGGGGAAGGCCCGAAAAGAAGCCATATGCCAAGCCCCCCGACCACGAACTGTAAAGGAACTGCAGACATTTCTGGGAATGACAGGATGGTGCCGGCTTTGGATATGCAATTATGGCTTGCTTGTTAAACCATTATATTCCCTGATAGCAGCTAACCAGAAGGATCTTCAGTGGGATGCTGAATCAGACAGAGCTTTCCATGAACTGAAGAAAGCCTTGATGTCGGCACCAGCACTAGGACTTCCTGATGTGAGTAAGCCATTTTTCCTATTTTCCCATGAGAAACAGGGAATGGCATTAGGAATACTGGCACAAGATTTGGGACCATACAGACGGGCAGTGGCATACTTCTCTAAACAGCTGGATGCCACTGCAAAAGGGTGGCCTGGTTGCCTGAGAGCAGTAGCAGCCGTCATCCTAAACATCCAAGAGGCCCGGAAGTTTACCCTGGGCCAGAAAATGACTGTCTTAGTATCCCACACAGTGTCTGCAGTCCTTGAAACAAAAGGGGGGCATTGGCTCTCCCCACAGAGATTCCTAAAATACCAGGCCATAATGGTGGAACAAGATGATGTTGAGATCGTGACTACAAACATCGTCAATCCAGCCTCATTTCTTAATGGGAATATTGGAGAATCAGTCGATCATGACTGTCTAGAAACAATCGAAGCCACTTATTCTAGTCGGACAGATCTCAAGGATGTTCCTATTAATGGAGCTGAACATTGGTTCACGGATGGAAGCAGCTATATGCTGAATGGAAAGCGACATTCCGGATATGCTGTTACAACCTCTGAAGAAGTGATAGAATCGGGGCCGCTACCAGCTGACACTTCGGCACAGAAGGCTGAAATCATAGCCCTTACTCGAGCTCTGGAAAGAGCTCGGGGAAAACCTATAAATATTTGGACTGATTCTAAATATGCCTTTGGAGTGGTACATGCTCATGGAGCAATATGGAAAGAAAGGGGACTGTTAAACTCCCAAGGAAAAATCATCAAACATGCGGAAGAAATTTTGAAACTCCTAAATGCGGTCCAGCTTCCTGAAAGGGTGGCAATTATGCACATTAAGGCACACCAGAAAGTGAGCACAGAATTGGAAAGAGGAAATGAACTGGCAGACAGGGAAGCAAAACAGGCAGCCAGAAAAGCAATCAAGGTAGAGGGTGCGCTAATACCCGATGGACAAATATCTCTAGAAGGTAAACCAGACTATACGAAAGAAGATCGCAAACTAATTTCTGACCTAAAGGGATCATATAATGAGGAAGGGTGGGCTATAATCTCACATGGGAGAATAGTGATTCCTTCCTACATGGTATGGTCAGTAGTCAGGGAAGAACATAGAAAAAGGCACTGGGGGGCAGAAGCTTTATATAAGGATCTCACTAAAAACATAATAGCACGAAATTTGTATACTACTATTAGACAAGTAACCCAACAATGTGATCTTTGCCTCCAGACTAATCCTAAGATTACCAAGGGGCCAAAGTTGGGAAAAATTGGGAGAGGAAATGTTCCTGGGCAACACTGGCAGATCGATTTCTCGGAACTTCCTAGAAAAGGGGGGTATCGATATTTATTGGTACTAACAGATACCTTTTCAGGTTGGCCAGAAGCCTTCCCGTGCAGAACTGCTAAAGCCCGGGAAGTGACCAAAATACTACTCCAAGAGATAATACCTAGATTTGGAGTCCCAGCGGTAATGTCCTCGGATAGAGGACCACATTTTGTGTCCAGAATAGTGCAACAGATTAGCCACCATCTAGGAATAGATTGGCAATTACATACCCCATACCGACCACAATCGAGTGGCCAGGTGGAAAAGATGAATCATCTAATCAAACAACAGATTGTCAAGTTAGGCCAAGAAACAAATCTAACTTGGCCCCAGTCTTTGCCATTAGCTCTTACACGAATTCGAACTAGACCGAGAGCAAAAGAGGGGCTTAGCCCATTCGAAATTTTATATGGACGACCCTATGGGGTACAAAAGGGGATGTCTTCACAGATTGGTGAAGAAACAATGACTTCCTATATGGTGGCACTAAACAAACAATTAATAAGAATTGAGAAGCATGTGATGGGAACACGCAGTAGGGGTCTGGATGGACCTGTTCACGATATACAACCAGGAGACTATGTATACGTTAAGTGTTTTGCAGATAAAACCCTGGAACCACAGTGGACCGGACCTTTTCAAGTCCTACTCACCACCTACACTGCAATCAAGGTTGAGGGACAGAATTCTTGGATTCACCATACCCGGATTAAGAAAGCCCCTGCAACTTCTTGGAAAGTAACCCCAGACAAAAAAGAACTGAAACTCAAATTTACTCGGACAAATGGGAACAATGTGGGTGGCAAGTAAGTGAACCTGAGCGGTTGCGGATCCACCATATGGGAAGGGCACTACAACAAACAATATAGAACAAGAGTCGGGGACTGAGCCAGTGGCCAGGCTCGCCCAACTTGTTATTAGTAAGCCCCAACTCAAACAAAGATATTTTTGATCAAAACAGATTTTAACGTTTAGATTCTTAAAATGATCAATAGTGGGTTTAAACCATTTGTGTTTTTTTGTACCCTCTCTCTTGCCTACAACCAAGAGCCTGATAATTGGCCTTGGAATCATGCTCAGAAAAAACACACTGGAATAATGGGAAAGGTGGACTCAAAGACGAAACTAGCTATGGTGGTTTTTTCTGAAAATGAGGTGTACCAAAGGAATCAATGGGATCGGGAGGATGTACACAAAGTCGACCGATTATGGGGAAAATTAGGAGATAAGATAAAAGTAGGATGTCAAACATATAATGAAAAGGATAACACCAAGATTTCGGGAGACACCCAGATTAATGTCAGAAAGGTAGATAAGGAATTTACCCTTCTAAATACAACCGTGTGCTTTAATTCACGGGAATGTTGGCACAATTTTACCTTAACCGAGCCCATCTTTATAATATGCCTAGGAAAGGAATCCCCAAGAACAGCTCTGACTTATAAGATCAAAATAACAATCATGCTAACCACTGTTCCTACCACCACCACAGTTACAACAACCCCATTAACACTTGATCTTAAATTAACTAAACCAGATCCAAAGATTTATACAATTGGACCATATGTAATCAGAAATACAGGTCAGCAACAAATGTTGTTTAACCCAGAATGGTCTCTCAAAAGAATAGAGTTAAAAATACAAGTCAATGTTTCTGATGTTAAGCCATCCTGTTCCCCCTTCTTACGAACCTCTTATGAGGGATGGACAACTTGGTTAAGAAAAAGGGGAAGTATTTATCGAAACAGAATAGTGAGAGATGTAACTGGAATGTTGGGAACAGGACTCGGAGTATTAAATTCCATAGACTCAGAGGTGATAATGAATAAACTAGCCGCCACCACGGCCGATCTATCAAAACTACAACAACCACTAAAATCTTCATTATTGGCATTAGGGGCACATCAATGGTTGATATCGAAGGTACTCCCCAGGTGGGAACAAATAAACATGGAAGATCATCAACTCATCACTAAGGCATTAGGTGGTTTACAGGATGACGTCGCCCTGGCTCTAAGTTGCATCCAAGCCCAAATGTGGATGCAACCAATAGCTGCATCCATAATAAGAGAAGGAGAGGAAGGCATATTTCCTACAGAAATTCGAAAGATGGTTTGGGACAGTGCTACGGAGGTAGAAAGAAAACTCCAGTCATGGTGGAATATGGTGAACTTTACCTATGACCCCAACACACACACCATCACAGCTTTTGTGTTGACCATACATAATGCAGTAATAATTACCATACACCCCATTGTAGCCCTTGGAATTAACCATAATGGGGTGCTCCTATACCCTTTTGAACATAGAACATGGGCCAGAAAGATAGGCGACAAGTGGCAAACAGTAGATTTAGAATCTTGTATTATGCGAGAACAGCAGGGCTTCCTCTGTGAAAGCAATACTATAATGGCTCAGGATACTTGTTTAGATACAGATCAGAAAATATGTCATTTCGAGGCCCGACCAAATGCAAACTTGAAAACAGTAATTATATATGCAGGGAAGGGATGTGCGTGTTTGAGAACTAAGTGTAACACAATAACCATAGATGGGGAGGTAAAAGAGACTGCACAATATTCAAATTATTGTATTTGTAATTTTACTACTATCACAGGATGCGATTTTAGTTACTCAGCCCCAGTAGTGTCTCATCAATTCTTAAAATCCAATTTTACCCTATCACAGATAATAATTCCTACCCCCATAGGACTAAATATAAGCAGTATAAAAGAACTATTAAAACATGCAGATTTACAACGTATACTGGAAGAAACCAAAGAAAAGGGACATGAAACTCTTCTTATGATCCATCATGATGTAGAGGGGATCAAGAAAGTTTTAAAAAAGGTAGAACAGGATGGAAACCATAATTGGTGGGATACTCTCTTTGGCTGGTCACCCTCTGCAACAGGAATTCTTAACACTATGGTACACCCCATTGTGATCTTATTGATCAGTTTAGGAATTTCCTTAATACTAACCATTATGTTATATTTGTGGGTTTGGAGAATGTTTAAAAGAGTAACACTTATGTATGATGCTTTATATCATTCGGGAAGGCTGCTTAAGTAAAAGAATTTACTTAATTTAATAGAAAAGGGGGGATTGATATGGAGAAATAATGTGAAATGGGGATAATGGACATGGATTGTGATTGTATGTGTCTGCTTAAGGAATGTGGGTATGGTGACTAGTCATGGGTGCGGTGACAACCACAGTTTTGAGGAGACGCCTGCCCCTCTTCCTCTAACAAAGGGGAGACGGGGAGACGCCTGCCCCTCTTCCTCTAACAAAGGGGAGACGCCTGCCCTTCTTCCTCTAACAAAGGGGCTATTTAAAAGAGAATAAGAAAAGATGAGAGACATTCAAATGCTATCTAGAGGGAGGGAGTGCTAAGTCTCCTTGCTGGAAAAGATTGGGTGGTCACAATCACCTGAAGAAGATTGGGTGGTCACAAGGACATGAATCACCTGAAGAAGATCGGATGGTCACAAGAACATGAATCACCTGAAGAAGATCGGATGGTCACAAGAACATGAATCACCTACAAACCTGCAGGACCACCACATTCCAGGAAATGGACTGATAAGCTAATTAACATACGAAGCGGGGTTTAGGTAACAAATATGTATAGGCGTTAATTGAATATTCATTTGTTCATTGTATAAATGTGAGATGGTTCGTCACTTCGGGTATGCACGCTTGTGGAGGAGCGATCCCCCGTGCATCTGCGCGCAATAAACATACCTACTTTATAACTTTCGAGTTATAGAGTCTAATTCCGCACGTCACTGGCATTAGCAAAAATAAAGCTTTTGTGTTATTTCTCTTAACAGTTAAAAATTAGATGCAGGAAAAATAAAGAGAAACACTTAAGTTCTGAATTTTTTTTCCCCCCTCCATTTACGTTTTGGTAAAACAGAACTAATTTGCTCTCCTATCTGCTGTGCATCCTGCTGCTGAACTAATCTTTTCTATGCCCTAGATTGTTATTAGCTTTGTTTGCTTATTACTGAAAGATTTACTTTCTAGGACTCCTTTTAATTCCATTTGTTACTACGCTGCCTTTTGTCTTAAATGTTATTTTTTTGTAGTGTCCTTTAAAAGATTCTTGGCTTTTTCTAACCTGGGACAAATTTATAGTAGCCTGGTCAAGTTTTCCTAATCATTAATGATCTTCCCAGCAGGATATGTTCTTTGTCTTCTTCCTAACATGATTCAGGACACATTCTGTTTTAAAGTGCCCTTACCCTTGAACCATTGTGCTGGGATTTAGTGTATTAACCCAAACTCTAGTAGATTTTTCTTGAGGCTTTTCTCTGTCACTTTGCACAGCACTCATAAGATACCTGCTGTCAAAGTGCTTGCATTTTAGTAATAACACCTTGGCATTGTTAAAGTATGTTTAAATTTTCCTTTGGCCGACTCATCTGTTTTTAATTCCTTAAATATTCAGATTTCTTCTGAGACAGGTCGAGGAAAGGAGCACTTGTTCTTTACAGATGATGAAATAGCAGAAATAAATGTGTAAATAGGCATGACCATTAGGCCATTAGGGGTGTTTCTATGGGTATGTCTGCTATGCCCAGAATGGTGTAAGAACAGTTACCGGCTTTGCAAATTTGGCTGTATGACCATATCACTATGTTTAGAGGTGCAGGCGTCAATAGATGCAAGTGTTTTCACAGAATTAAGAAAACCATCTTGTCCATGCAGTCCAGCCATAAATGATGCACAGAACAAAAAATGATAGAAAAAAAAAATGTCTTTTCAGACCCATATGAGTAAATAGAGTATTCTGTGCTGTCCTGTACACGCATGTGTGTACATGTATTTGTAGCCAGTGAGTCATGGCTCCTAAGCCTGATTTAAAAACTGAATGAGTTCATTATAATCCCCCCCCCGAAAAAAAAATATCTGAGGAATCAATCTAATCTGCTTTACTAAATGAACATGTGAAAGTGCTTACTAGGGATAAACCTGGGGACTCTACATATTTCTCTCTTTTTCCTCAAACAGAATGAAAACACCTTTGAGACAATAAAGGAGTTAGAAGAGGAGCCAGTGTGTCCCATTCAGTATTCTCTGTGTATCTGCATGCACCGCTTCCCCTGTTTGGTTTCTGATCTAGACGGGAAGGACAGGGAGGGTGTAAGGACATTGCAACTCTAGAGAGAGAACATAGGCTTTTGTGCTGGCTTCAGCCAGTTCTGAGCTCTTTGGGGCTTAAATCTCCCCAGAATGGGTGTGATGTTGAGTTCGTCTACTCCGTGACGTGCGGAATTAGACTCTATAACTCGAAAGTTATAAAGTAGGTATGTTTATTGCGCGCAGATGCATGGGGGATCGCTCCTCCACAAGCGTGCATACCCGAAGTGACGAACCATCTCACATTTATACAATGAACAAATGAATATTCAATTAACGCCTATACATATTTGTTACCTAAACCCCGCTTCGTATGTTAATTAGCTTATCAGTCCGTTTCCTGGAATGTGGTGGTCTTGCAGGTTTGTAGGTGATTCATGTTCTTGTGACCATCCGATCTTCTTCAGGTGATTCATGTCCTTGTGACCACCCGATCTTCTTCAGGTGATTGTGACCACCCAATCTTTTCCAGCAAGGAGACTTAGCACTCCCTCCCTCTAGATAGCATTTGAATGTCTCTCATCTTTTCTTATTCTCTTTTAAATAGCCCCTTTGTTAGAGGAAGAAGGGCAGGCGTCTCCCCTTTGTTAGAGGAAGAGGGGCAGGCGTCTCCTCAAAACTGTGGTTGTCACCGCACCCATGACTAGTCACCATACCCACATTCCTTAAGCAGACACATACAATCACAATCCATGTCCATTATCCCCATTTCACATTATTTCTCCATATCAATCCCCCCTTTTCTATTAAATTAAGTAAATTCTTTTACTTAAGCAGCCTTCCCGAATGATATAAAGCATCATACATAAGTGTTACTCTTTTAAACATTCTCCAAACCCACAAATATAACATAATGGTTAGTATTAAGGAAATTCCTAAACTGATCAATAAGATCACAATGGGGTGTACCATAGTGTTAAGAATTCCTGTTGCAGAGGGTGACCAGCCAAAGAGAGTATCCCACCAATTATGGTTTCCATCCTGTTCTACCTTTTTTAAAACTTTCTTGATCCCCTCTACATCATGATGGATCATAAGAAGAGTTTCATGTCCCTTTTCTTTGGTTTCTTCCAGTATACGTTGTAAATCTGCATGTTTTAATAGTTCTTTTATACTGCTTATATTTAGTCCTATGGGGGTAGGAATTATTATCTGTGATAGGGTAAAATTGGATTTTAAGAATTGATGAGACACTACTGGGGCTGAGTAACTAAAATCGCATCCTGTGATAGTAGTAAAATTACAAATACAATAATTTGAATACTGTGCAGTCTCTTTTACCTCCCCATCTATGGTTATTGTGTTACACTTAGTTCTCAAACACGCACATCCCTTCCCTGCATATATAATTACTGTTTTCAAGTTTGCATTTGGTCGGGCCTCGAAATGACATATTTTCTGATCTGTATCTAAACAAGTATCCTGAGCCATTATAGTATTGCTTTCACAGAGGAAGCCCTGCTGTTCTCGCATAATACAAGATTCTAAATCTACTGTTTGCCACTTGTCGCCTATCTTTCTGGCCCATGTTCTATGTTCAAAAGGGTATAGGAGCACCCCATCATGGTTAATTCCAAGGGCTACAATGGGGTGTATGGTAATTATTACTGCATTATGTATGGTTAACACAAAAGCTGTGATGGTGTGTGTGTTGGGGTCATAGGTAAAGTTCACCATATTCCACCATGACTGGAGTTTTCTTTCTACCTCCGTAGCACTGTCCCAAACCATCTTTCGAATTTCTGTAGGAAATATGCCTTCCTCTCCTTCTCTTATTATGGATGCAGCTATTGATTGCATCCACATTTGGGCTTGGATGCAACTTAGAGCCGGGGCGACGTCGTCCTGTAAACCACCTAACACCTTAGTGATAAGCTGATGATCTTCCATGTTTGTTCCCACCTGGGGAGTACCTTCGATATCAACCATTGGTGTGCCCCTAATGCTAATAATGAAGATTTTAGTGGTTGTTGTAGTTTTGATAGATCGGCCGTGGTGGCGGCTAGTTTATTCATTATCACCTCTGAGTCTATGGAATTTAATACTCCGAGTCCTGTTCCCAACATTCCAGTTACATCTCTCACTATTCTGTTTCGATAAATATTTCCCCTTTTTCTTAACCAAGTTGTCCATCCCTCATAAGAGGTTCGTAAGAAGGGGGAACAGGATGGCTTAACATCAGAAACATTGACTTGTATTTTTAACTCTATTCTTTTAAGAGACCATTCTGGGTTAAACAACATTTGTTGCTGACCTGTATTTCTGATTACATATGGTCCAATTGTATACATCTTTGGATCTGGTTTAGTTAATTTAAGATCAAGTGTTAATGGGGTTGTTGTAACTGTGGTGGTGGTAGGAACAGTGGTTAGCATGATTGTTATTTTGATCTTATAAGTCAGAGCTGTTCTTGGGGATTCCTTTCCTAGGCATATTATAAAGATGGGCTCGGTTAAGGTAAAATTGTGCCAACATTCCCGTGAATTAAAGCACACGGTTGTATTTAGAAGGGTAAATTCCTTATCTACCTTTCTGACATTAATCTGGGCGTCTCCCGAAATCTTGGTGTTATCCTTTTCATTATATGTTTGACATGCTACTTTTATCTTATCTCCTAATTTTCCCCATAATCGGTCGACTTTGTGTACATCCTCCCGATCCCATTGATTCCTTTGGTACACCTCATTTTCAGAAAAAACCACCATAGCTAGTTTCGTCTTTGAGTCCACCTTTCCCATTATTCCAGTGTGTTTTTTCTGAGCATGATTCCAAGGCCAATTATCAGGCTCTTGGTTGTAGGCAAGAGAGAGGGTACAAAAAACCACAAATGGTTTAAACCCACTATTGATCATTTTAAGAATCTAAACGTTAAAATCTGTTTTAATCAAAAATATCTTTGTTTGAGTTGGGGCTTACTGATAACAAGTTGGGCGAGCCTGGCCACTGGCTCAGTCCCCGACTCTTGTTCTATATTGTTTGTTGTGGTGCCCTTCCCATATGGTGGATCCGCAACTGCTCAGGTTCACTTACTTGCCACCCGCATTGTTCCCATTTGTCCGAGTAAATTTGAGTTTCAGTTCTTTTTTATCTGGGGTTACTTTCCAAGAAGTTGCAGGGGCTTTCTTAATCCGGGTATGGTGAATCCAAGAATTCTGTCCCTCAACCTTGATTGCAGTGTAGGTGGTGAGTAGGACTTGAAAAGGTCCGGTCCACTGTGGTTCCAGGGTTTTATCTGCAAAACACTTAACGTATACATAGTCTCCTGGTTGTATATCGTGAACAGG